>NC_051056.1:13691075-14026075 GCF_904848185.1 Acanthopagrus latus
CAAAGACTGGAGTTTGCGCCCCAATTGTGAGGTGTTTTTAACTAGAAAAACGCGTTTCCTGCTGAAAATACTGTGCCTGTTCTTTAAATTGCCTCGCACTGCCTTATTAATAGTCAGGAACATCTGATCCAGTGTACATGAGCCTTGTGTTCAAACCACTTGTCCATTGGGCAGGACAACAATGTGTATTCAGTATGCATGTATAAAAGTCATAGATTATGGGGGATGTGGATTTTTTTGGTGTGTTCATGGCGTTAATGCAATAGGACAGTTAGTGGTGACAGGAAATGGGGAGATGACATGCAGCAAAGAGCCACAGGCTGGATTTAAACCCTTGGCCACAGTGGCGAGGACACAGGCTCCATACTTGTGGTGCACGCTCTACCAATTAAGCTACTGGGCCGCCTCTGAGATGTGGAATATTTTAACATGTCTAACACCTGTACTGTCTGTCAAACTGACAGCGAGAGTCTGAGACAGTTTCACAGTTTTACTGGCAGTTCCAACAGAGTGTGTTAAATCTAACCACTTGACTCGGAACAGGCCTGGCATGACTGTAGGAATGAACATTTATGAAGGAGACAGGTTATAAATGTGTTTATTTGCATTAAGTGAGTAAGGACCCAAAGCATGTGCGTTTTCTTAAAACTGTAGTCGTAGTTTTGGAGCCTAAACCCAACCAAGTATTTTGTTTTTGCATTAACCTATCCAAACCACAACCATTTGACAACATTAATAACATTTTCCTTGTCTTAAACAAGTCATGATGCAGTCACTCCTGTTCCTGGAGGTCGCCTGCCCTGCATGTTTTTGAAGTTTCCCTACCCGAACAAACACGTTGTGTCGTTACCAGGCTTCAACAGAGCCAGACAATCATTTGATTCGGGGGTGGCGTGCCAGTGAAACATCTGAAACATGCAGGGCAGGTGGCCTTACACTAAAAGGTTAGGTAATGCATCATAGGTTTCTGACCAAGCTGCCGATTTTGTCGAGCTGGGGTGTGAAAACATGCTCAAGCTATTTTTGAGTGTTGACAGTGTTTTTACATTCCATAGGGCTAAGAAACAAACGATAAAGGCTATGTACATTTGCAATGCCTGCCTTTTTCTGTCTTTATTCATCATATATTGTTACAGAACTTCTACAGGTCAGACCTTGAGACTTGAATGATTTTCACTTTTCGGGGGTTAAACTTTCAAGTGCTGGCGAAGACAAATCATTGAATCTTCATGAACAAATCTGTGGTCAATGATTGGTTTGAAAAGTATACAATTTGTATTAATCATCAATCATTTCCTCAACGCAAATGAACACCAGTGGGAAATTTTGTACTGACACTTTAGACAGCACCCTCCACCACCATCATCAGTACTCAAAATGAGAGAGCAGACCAACACCTGACTGACACTAAATGGTCCATATTCCTTTAATATTCCTACCCATTCACGGGTACAGTCTCTAATACACATATCATACACCTCCCTGTGTGCTCTATACTGAAGCCCCCCTGCTTATGTTTCAGGGGATGTATATCAAATCGACCTATGACGGACTCCACGTGATCACCGGAACCACAGAGAACGTGAGTTTTGGTTTCACGCGGTCGGAGGCTCTACGCTCCACCAAAACACAATCTGTGATCTCAGATTCCACTTTGACAGTGACTCCGCACTTTAATGTATCTTGGCTTTGTTTCCATTTCCTTTTTTCTTCTTCAATTTCTGCCTCCACAGTCTCCAGCAGACCTGTGTAAGAAGATCCATGCGGGCGATGAGGTGATCCAAGTCAACCATCAGACAGTGGTAAGTCAAAAAAGCCTTCAAACTCAACGCTGTGGTCGTGGAGAGTCACGGGGAATGTCCTTACCGTGTGTGAATACGTACAGCTGACTGTCTTTTGCTCTCCATTCTGTGCTATGTTGAGGAGATGTCAAGGTACACGATGTCTGCTACCACCACCACCACCACCACCACCACCACTGCCACCATGGTGCTTCCTGTCCTGTGCCTGTGTCGCTATGTAGGCTAATTAGACTTGCTTTGGGAGCCGATTATAGGGCGATTGTTACAAGACCTTTGTTCAGTCCGGCGTGGTTGTCAGCGCGCTCTTTCCAGAATCTGTTCCCATTGTCGCGAGAAACCCCTGAAGGAGGCGTCTGGTTTCGAAAATGTGAACTCGTGTTCCACTTTTCCAACTCGAATAAGTTGTATTTCTGCCTCCAACTCGTCACATCAGAGGGAAGCGCGAAAAATGGGCAGCCATTTTAAATGGAACGGGTGCCTTGTGAGAGCATGTGATTGAGCGCGCTTGTCTATTGCCGGCGCTGTCAGCTCTGGCACAAACGATTTGTTCCAGCGTTTATTTGAGAGATTTCGGAGCAGGAGGAGGAGGAGGAGGAGGAGAAAGGGGAAAAAACAGGGTTGTGTCTGTGTGTGCAGACATCTTTTGTGTGTTTTTTATTTTTTTTTTCCGCAAGTGTTTCCTCGTGCGTCTCAATAGGTGCTGCTCATGCGAAAGCGCACACGGGGAGCGGCGTTGATTGACGCGCTAGGGAGCAGCGTGTTATCTCTCTCTCTCTCTCTCTCTCTCTCTCTCTCTCTCTCTCTCTCTCTCTCTTTCTCTCTCTCCTCTGGGTGACAGTGCAGATCGCACCCTGCTAGGCTCTCAGCTCCAACCCCTCATTACTCCCACAGCTAGACCCTCGCCACTCTGATCCCTCACTCTGGGGGAGGAGATAAGCATTGGGGGGGCAGGGGGCAGAGGTGTGTGTGTGTGTATGTGTGTGTGTGTGTGTGTGATGGGGGAGAATGGGGGGAGAAGCAGTCAGGGGATGCTGGGATGAGAGTCAGGCGAAAAAGGGAGGAGGAGGTAAGGAGGGAGTCAGGGGGAAAAGGAAGAGGATGAAAAGAAAATGAGGGGAAGGGAACAGAAGAGGGAAATCTCTAGTCAATATAGTTCTTTTTCAACCCTAAATGGAGCGGCTGAAAAGGGAAGATGGATACACACCACCGGCAAACTCTCTGTCAACATCACGCCTGACAAGTTTATCTAGCGAGGCCCCCGTATTTAAAAATGAGATTAGTGTGAATATTGAATGAACAAATTCCATTACATTATAGAATCATTATGTAGGCCTATCCCACGTATTTAGCAACAGCGCTGCCTTCATGTCTATGCATGAGCTTCTGTTTGAGACCCACTTCAAAACAGGACTCACAGTGTTTTTTAGCTCAGCTTTTCTCTTTTGAGGTAAAATGTGGAATTTGCTCAAATAACAAACTGATTGTTTGAAGAGGCAACATAATTATGTGGAGGTAATAGCATCTGGGAAAATAATGAAGACCCTGGGGATTTGAAAAACCTCTCCAGCAGCAGTTTATGCTCTATTATTATTTTTGGTAGGTCTCCGACTGTTTCTCTCTGCTCTCTCTGAGTATTTGCACAACAGAACAGTTCTAAACTGGCCTGGTTAGGATGGGTTTAGATCTGCTGTTGAAATGCACTGAGTGCTGCTCAGCGTTGAGGTGGATCTAACGAGGGTTGAGGAGTTTCAGCGTGATCAAGATTCAGTCCAGGTCACTTTCGGTTCAGTTGATTAAGGATTTCCCTGTGGCTGGTAAATTTCGTACTCCTTCAGAGGTTAATGAAGTCTCTCTCCATCTGAGGCTGGGGATTGTTTGAAACTTAAGCAAAAGATTGTGGAAGTTTGGCTTTTTAAAATTGTTTTTATTAAAGAAATTGTTTTGACAGTTACGCTCATTTACTTTTGAGAGGTGACAAGATTGATACCATTTTCAGGATGAAGCTCCGGCCAAAAGAGAGTTAGTTTACAAGGGACAATATGTCAGATTAACACTAAAACTACAATTATCAACAGAATATGGAGGAGTCAATTGTTTTGACGTTATGACATCGATTTATTCTGTTGCAATGTTTAGCATGCTAACCAGCTAGCCCCGGCCTATTTTGTTTAGAGCTCCTGTGCTGGCAGTGTAAGCACCGACACTTCGCTAGTGCTCCAAGCTCTCAGCCTGGACTGCTAGCTTCACAGCTAACGGCGCTAACTAACCACTGGTAGTTGGCAGCAGTTAGCGGTTACTCTGGCAATATGCTGCCCCCTATTTTGTTGTGAATACGAATGCAACAAGTTCAAATCCTTTAACTTAGCATAGATACTGGGCGCAGGGGGACAGAGCAAGTGTAACAAACAAGATATAATGTGTTAATTAGTTAAACCACTTTCACACTGGACCCAGTGACACCCCTAACATCTGACCTCAGGCTTCAGTGGGAAAGGGTAACATTGGCATTAATTATCAGGTCGAAGGGATGTGACTCTGCAACCGTCGGCAGGATTTGATCAGCCCCTGCTCCAACTGGCAGTGATGGAAATATGACACTCTGGCTTTGACGGTGATGAATGTAAGAACCTTTGTCTCTTTTCAAGCAGCATTGATCTGACTGAGTTGAGTTTGTGAGAGAGTTGGCTGCAAAAGATATTTTGAAACGAAGTAGCCCCGGCAACATTGTCACTGGCCTTCATGCTGCTTTCAGCTTTTTCCTTGCTGTCCTGCCGGTTTGTGATGTCGAATAAAAAAAAAAGGGGGGGAAATTTGTCTCATGGCGATGCGAAGAGTCAGTCCCATATTTTTAGCTTTTTCACCTGATTTGAACAGAACATATTTTTGTGATCATTTTGGGCTAACAGCATTAGATTTAGAGGTGCAGGTTGGCTCGGATGTGATATGACTGTTCTCATCTGACTCACGAGAAAGCAAAAAGCATAAATCCTAAAATGTCAAATTATTTCTTAAATGAAGAGGCCGACGTGCAGAGGTAAATGTCGTGACCAGACGGTTTCTTGTCATCAGCACACATATCAAAACATCAGTGCAATACATGGTCCTATTTCTATCACTGGGGTTTGATTCACATTCACAACGGTTTTAATTGGTAAATTGAATCACGAATGACTGATCGTAGTCCCATTGACTCCACTTAAACCTGCTTTCGTCTCGGTGGGAAGAGCAAGACAAAACACTTGTGCAGTACCTTACATCGGTGGTGGCTCTTGTTGCTTTTGAACGCCGGCTGAACCCAGAGTCCTGAACTGGGCCAAAGAGAACAGGAGACAGGGCGCTAAAGGCTGACACAGGCTGGTCATCATTATGTCAGGAATAAGGTCAGAGCGGTGCTGTCTCTGTGTGGGCGAGTGTGTGTGTGAGTGTGTGTGTCTGAGCGCGGTGGCCTCTGAGGACACTTCCAGTAGCTGAGACCAGTGTAGCCAATCAATGGCCTGACGAGTGCTGTGAGCTCTGGAGACAGGCTGGCCGGACCCACGAGCAAAAACTTCGCCGTCAGCAGTCCTTTCTTACTCTTTTACCATCCCGCACTGGTCCTCAGAACTTAACCATACTGACTAAGCAAGCCTTTGTTTTAATGTGACGTGTCTTCAGGCCTGGGACTGTGTGGTCCATTGTTGTAGTGTCTCGCTGCGCTGTCAGGCACAAAGTGTAGTTCGGTGAAGATTTATGGTAGAGGGAACAAAAGCAGCTTGTCTGAGTCACGGTGGTGAAATCATTTTTAATCTGCATGTGGATCCATATCAGACAGTGATATTTATTCCTGCCTTGATCCTTCAATCCTCACAGCACACTTTAATACCCACATATTTACAATACAAAGCATCGACTGCAATATAACAGGCTTATTCTGTTGTTAAAATGTATGAATTTACTTTATGATACAAGAGGAGTCTGGAATTACATATTTTTACATTCATATTTTTTACAACTGTCTTGCTGTTGTTTGAACTGTTAACACCACTTCAAATTGGGAAAAACAAACACATAGTGTTAAATAAAATGCACCTAGTTACAGACAATGTCAATTTTTGGACATTAGCTAACTCACATCTTGGAATATAACACTGAAATGGACACATTGAGCAAGATTTCAAGTGAGTCAGACTCACGCCGGCTCTTGAATTCTTTTTATAGAACTGAATATGGCTACATTTTCATGAATAAATACAGGAAGCAAGATCTACGTTCCCCTTTTTAATTAGAAAGTCCTTTAAAAATCAGTAGAAAATATAAATATCTACATCTTTTCAACACCAGCTGTGTGACCCAGCTCAGTACATAAACAGAAATCAGTCTGCAGTGCATTACGTGCGTGTGAAGTGCTGTGAATGGAAAAAAAAGACACATTTTTACACAGCAGCTCTTAGACGGGACACCTCTCTGACAGTTGGACGGCAAATTTGACAACACCTTGTAAATTCACGGCTGATCAGCTGGGCTCGCTGCAGACGTTAGCTTTGTGTGAAAATGGCTAACATGGTTCATAATTGGCACGGCATGCGTTTTATCCATGCCTCTTCTTTGCCCCGTGATGTCAGCTTTCAAAATATTAAGCCGCACCTGTCAGCCAACAAAAAACTTCACAGCATCATAACAAGGAATGGGACGATAAAGGATTTTATCATGGAGTTGAGATTAAAAAAAAAAACAACAACAACAATGAGTTGATTATGGTGAAATGTAATTATCGGGATAGTCGGCAACATCCTTGCATGAATGACTTGAAAAACATGTCTATGCAGCTGATGTATAGTGGTATGATATAGTGGTTCCCTGATTTGTTTTTAACTGACTTAGCCTGTCACCATGGCTGAAGTCGCAGATTGCATGTTGTGTCATGAAAATACATTTAATCAGATGTGTGTAAATACTAAGGATTCCAAACTAAAGAACGATATGGAGGTGAAGTTACTACCAACTACATGTATATATATGTGTGTATATATATATTGTTTGTGCAGCACAAGACCTTATGAATTAGGATTACTTTTTATTACGTTTGTCCTCTCTGTGAAGATATTCCAGTACGTTTTAGTGCAATTTTAGTTTTTATTTGAAATGTTTAGTAATATTGTGGTGATAACTGTGATAGTATCTTGATTCACAATTGTGCTGGACAGGAAAACGGTGACGTGAAATTTTCATATTGTCCCTTTGCCTAATCATAACCTTTATGAAGGCAGTGCTGCAGCAAGTCATACTTGAGTAAAATGTTCTTAGTTAAATTCCATCACTGTATGCAAGTAAGACCTATTAGAAGACTGCTGTGTGAGACACCTACTAAACTGTATATCATATAGGCCTCATTTAGGAGAATTTTGCAACCAGTTATAGAGAAATGGCATAATGTCTCATTCAAATACCTTATGAAACCTATTTGGTCAGATTATTCCTATACTGACCTCGGTAAAGAATTCAGGAGTAAAGGAAATTTGACTCCAAGCCTCAAATTGAACTCTACCCTCATTTTCCCCAGGCCTGGACAGGGTCAACATAAAAATCAACAGAAGTAGCATGTGGTGTTAGACGGGTAGTATCAGGACCTGTGTGTGGTGGTTCGCAGCGGCAGTTTTTTTTAAAAACGTAGTATTAGTGTGTGGTGGTTTTTCTCAGCAGTTTTAGTTTCCCTAGTGCATCGTCGACAGCATCTGTGTGTGTGTGTATGTGTGTGTGGTGGTTTGCAGCAGTTGTTTCGGTAGCCCCGGTGTGTGTGCTCCTCAGGTGGGCTGGCAGCTGAAGAACCTGGTCAACGCTCTGAGAGAGGACCCGTGCGGAGTCATCCTCACGCTGAAGAAAAGACCCCAGAACACCCTGAGCTCCACGCCGGCTCTGCTCAGGAACGTCCGCTGGAAACCGCTGGGCCTGCAGGTAAACACCGGCAAAAACACATGAAGGGACGACCCGTAACTGCAGTGTCACAACACGCCGCTCGCCACATCCTGAGCTGAAACTGTCAGTGTTGTACATGTGTAACTGCGCTCTTCTTGTACTATACACAGTAATCCGCGTTGTACCTCTGGCTTCATATCTTTGACTCACTCTCTGCTCTTGTTTTTTTTTTCTGCTGCCCACACTCTGCATTCTCCTACCGGCATTTTAAACAAACATTTTCAAAGGAAACGTGTTCGCTGCTTGACCTCGCATCAGTCCTCCCGTTGAGCGTTTCGACAAAATCTCTTCTTTTCTTACAGCCTGCTGTACTGCTGACACGGTCCAGAGCCATTCACAAATGTGCTGGTAGCTGAACTTCCACCAGAAGAGAATTCATGCATACCAGCAGAATATTTTTAGACGGAGATGATTTAAAACTGAGATAGTGAAGGGGGGAATAATTAAGTTAAATCTTATATTAGCACTTTTGTGTATTAAATTGGCTGAACTTCCTGCTCGGGGGGCGACTGCAGGCCACCAAAAGGTCACAGAAGGGTCGATCTGCACTCCCACTCACATTCACATTCAAATTTATTGAGACCCACGTCCCGATTTGTTCAACCTCTGCCCTAAAGCACATCTTCTTCAAGAGAGACAGTTCATTTTTCAAGGTGCACTATGTAGTTTTGGGAAAGAACATTTTTAACAAAAGAGCCAAATCTTTGTGGACTGATTTTTTCATGCTTAAACAAACCAAATAAACAAACTCTCTCTGTTTTCATGTCTGAATAAACTGAATAAACAAACTGACCTCAAAGGACAACACAATTTCATACTGTTTTACTTATATGTTTGGCGGACTTCTTGCTTCAAAAAGTGTTCCAGGCACCTTATTTTCCTCAGAGAACAGCTTGTTTATTCCGTTATGGACAAAATATACGTCATCATTATTGCAAATATTGAAATTTCTGAGTTTGACTTTCTTCTCGAAAACCACATAATGTCCCTTTAAAGTGCAGTATATCTAAAAGGTGGAATGCTTGTTTGAAGGCTTACAGCTCAGAGCGGGTGCGCTTCGTGGATCTGTCACTCAACCAGCTCAGAGAAGTAGCTCAAATTTGGGTGCACAGAAAGAGCAAGTTGTGCTGAGACGGACAGAGGGGTGAGGAGTGAGTCGGTCTGGTTTCTAAATGCCTGTGAGTGCATACATGCAGTATACATGTGAGTGTATGTTCACATGTTGATATGATTTCTATAACGCCCTGGAAACCATTCGAATTAAAGCTGCAGCTCCACCACCGCTCCTGTCTTCAACATGGTTGCAACCTTGTTAGATCATCACTCTCACTTGCTACCACAAGCTTATTGTTATATTTGCTGTGTGCTACAGCAGAGGATTGTGGGAATTCTACCCCTATGGGCCCGCTAAGGCACAAGCGCGCCGTGAGCGCCCGGATCAGAGCGCCGAGATATCTGCGGGAGAAGAGAAGAAAAGGAGTGTTTTAGATTTGTTCTCTCTCAGAAAAGACTGGAGCCCTTAATTATTCATAAGCAACTACAGGCGGCTCCACTGGCTCTGAAACAAGAGCTGCTACTCAGCAAATACTGGAGATAATGCACTGAATCCAAAATGTCCTGCTAAACAGCCTGCGCGTGTGTGCGCCGGCACTCGGTGTGCACACATTTCTAAGCACGGCCGTATGCACGCCCGTCCGTCTGTATGCGTCAAAGCCAGGCGTGCTCCTGTGCACACACGAAGGGAGATGTGTGCGGTTATCAGGCGCGGCGCTCCTTCGAGAGGCGGGGGGAACTGGGTCACTGCACTCTGTAAGCTCGCTTTTTGGATACATACTGTACACACACGCTTCCAAAACAGACACTCACACACAAACACACACACAAACAACACATGCACACTCATACCTCCTCTAAGCCTGCTTTTTGGGAGGATGAATTGTGCGGCTGCGAAGTTTAGCCCAAATGTGGCAAACGTTCAGCTGGATTATAACTGAATCCACAAAGGAAACAATTTATCTCACAAATTATCATGTGATTCCAGCACCAAATCCCTCCATGGCAACCTCGTCTCTTTGAACTAAATAACAACACATCTCTCTCTCTCTCTTTCCCTCTGTGTGTGTGCGTGTGTGTCTGTGTGTGTCTGTCTGTCTACAGCAGGAAGGAGTAAAAGCAATTCACTGATCCTCTGTAATTACAATGACGCTGGCAATGATTTTAACAGATAAGTTGAGGATTATTGTGACGCTGCATATTCACACGCACGCTCGTCTGCCGCGCCACCGAAAATGTGCACAGAGACACATTTTGGCATGTGACTTGAGGCCACAACTGCAACCGCAGGTCACTTCACGGGTCACGCGTGTGCCCCACATTGTCCATGACCCCACTTTCATAAATCTGTTATATGTTAATATGCATAAATAATGAGTCTTTTGAGAACGGACGCTATTTTTAGGCAACATGCATTGGCCAGTTATATATAATTGATGTTGTAGCTGAATGGGTGAAGAGTTGTAGCTTGTAAGACGCCTTACTTACAGTGCAGTTCTTATGGTCGTTTGTCTGACAGCTAGTGCAACTTTAAATCATCCCTCCAAAGATAAATGTTTGACCTGTGTTTGCAAATCGGCCCGGTCAATATTAACAGCTTGTAATCTATTATTCATTATATTAGCTTATTGTGAGCTAATGCCGGTCGATAAGTGACATGAAATTGCAGCTTAATACAGAAATCGGTAAATGTTGTAAAATGTCTCACTTAGCTCATGATATCAACGTTTCTGTGATAACTAAGGTGTCAGAATGTTCCTTTATGATATTGATGTCATTGTCAGCCTTAGAAATCAAGTACAGGTCAGGCTTTAGATCTGACTGAATAAAAGTTTAAAGCACCGTTTTCACTGCAGATATTTTGACGTTGTAGGTATAAATAATAGAATCAATGATGGCTGAATTTAGCTGCCTCAGTTTCAGGGCCCTTGTGTTGTTGCATGCTGGCTCACTGTCACATCGCCTTACTGGGACACTTGAATTGTAATATCATTAGTAATGGCTCTGCTTTTCCTTTTAAGACAGTCAAAATGTCTGTAATGAAAAAGACCTTTAATTAGGAATGGGCTTCATATCGGGTTGGCCGTTTATTGGATGGGATATTCAGCATTATTTTTGTCAGATTGCAGATAAAATAAAATAACTTTAAAGTGTGCTACTATGGCTCCAACACCAGACAATAATCCAAATATTTCACTCGAAATGTGTGTGAACAGCATGAAGTGGCAGGAAATTTGAAAAAAGAACAGATAAGTACAGATAAGTTCACCCGAAATTGAAATTTCAGTCATTATCTACTCACCCCCGTCAGTTCAAAGTCAGGTGAATTAAGCAGTCCACGAAACATTTCTTGAGCTTCACAGCCAAACTTGTGCAGTTTCAGCACTCTCCTAAACAGCTGAAGTAGATGGGGACTCTGTACAACTTGTCTGGTGTATTTCAAGTCTGTGTAAACCCCAAGGTCTGACAGTGACTTGAAAAGACATCATTTATACCATTTTTTAATTTGTAACCTTCACTGTAGCTGCTGAGCTAAAAGCGTTAGCGCGCAGCCTGTCTGAAGTGGGCGCACAAGCTCGATCGTGCATCAAGAGTTTGAATAAGGTCTTTTCAAATCAATTACACTGGAGGAGCTGTATGGAGCAATTTATGTTTTCTTTTTATCAGGTGTTTTTCACATTAAAAAAAAAAAAGTCTCCCTTTACTTCTGTTGTTCGGGATGATGCTGCAAAGTGGTTTTACTGTGAGGCTCCAGGTAAAAAAAAAAAAAAAAAAATCATCCCGCCTACTGCTAGCGTGAGGGATTTCATTTCATTTTTTGGGTGAATGTATCCTTTAAGCACAGTAGTTCTTTACATTCCGTAACTGCAAATGTATATCGCCTCCAAATATTGCTGATCAGCCCCAAAAAAGAAAGTTACTGGTCGATTACTGCCTATTATTTATTGAAAATGTACAGTTGTAAACTTCATGCTGATCACGAGGCCCTTCAATAGTCAGAATATCATGTTTACCACAGTCGATATTTTGTGTGTGTGTTTGTGGGTTTGCATGAGTGTGTGTGAGGTAGTGGGATTGGGAGCGCCGGTCTGGGGAGGGTGTGATGTGACGGTTTGGAGTGGACGCAGCGGGGGTCAAATGGTTTAAGTGCTGTTTTAACAGACTGGAATTTCGCCTGCTGTGGCGGTCCCATCTCTCTTTACTTCTACCCCCCCCCCCCCCACCCCTTTACCCATGCAGGCAGCAGTGGGCTGTAATCACTAAATTACTGTTTTCACTCTGAGCTCCAGTCACCACACTGCACAGCTCCCCCGCCTCTCTCTCTCTCTCTCTCTTTCTCTGTCCTGCACTCTTTCTCTCTGTCTCTCTTTCTTTGTCCTATTTCCTTTGCACTCCCCTCTCTCTCTCTCTCTCTCTCTCCTGTGTCCCTCTCTTTCCAGCCTGTCTTCATTATTTATCGTGAAGCCGTCTTACTGTAAGCTGCCTTCATGAGGGGAAGACAGCGAGAGAGAGAGAGAAGGAGATGAAGATAGAGACAGGGCCTGGGGATGGAGGTAGTGAGGAAGGGGGGGGGGGGTGGAAAGTTTGGAATATGAAATGAATTCGCCTAATGCACTGCTGATGAAATGATGAAACACCGGGCCTCCTTAATGAGAGCGCTGCCCGCTTCGCCATCGCTCCAGCGCTGTGTCTGTTTATCAAGTCTGTCCACACTCGCGTCTCCCTCTCTAAAATGGAGCGTCGCCCCCTTTAGACATACAGTAAAACTCCCCATTTTTCAAAATCTGGAAAAACCTCCTCCCTCAGGGGAGAAATTGTCCTCTGGAGCTGCGCGTTTGTCACCCCAGCTGTTCCGACTGTGAACAAATATAATTCACTTAAATTTTTGGACTGAGTTCCCGTGACATCAGAAGCGAGGCGTCCTGTCCTCACGGCGGACCCGATGACAAATGAGTCTACGCGTCCTTGAGTCAAGCCGAGGCAGGAGGCCACGCTAGCTTTCCTAACGTCCTCTCCTTTCTCCCCTGTAGCACGGGAGAGGGGAGAGAGGGGGAGGAGGAAGGAAGAGCGGGGAGAAGAGAGGTTGTCATGGGAACAGACATGGAGAGCCCTGTGTGAGTGAAGAGGCTTGAGACAAAATGACAGAATAGCGAAGCGATTGAACGTGGGAGAGGCTGCACAGTCAGAAAGATATAAAAAGAAAAAAAAAAAAAAGACAACATACACAACATGGCAGCTCCGTGGAAATGACTCTCTTGTTTGTGTTGAAGCGAGTGCGGCAAAATGAAAGGTTCCCTTCCTTCGTATTGCTGTAAACCGTGTGCTTGTTTGTTGTTTTGTACAATCAGTTGGGGCAGGAAAGGACCTGATGCCTCTGTTTTCTGCGGGTCGCCCTCCAATTACGCTTCAGTGAAAAGGTGCTCAAATTGAATCATCCTCTCTTTCTTGTTCTCCTCTTTTCCCCACTCAGCCGGTCCCCACCAGTCCCACCAGCACCTCGCCGACGCCCGGGGGCACTCTGGGCATGTCCAAAATGGACGCCCCCAGCATGCAGGACGTCTACATCCTCTCTCCTGTCTCTGGACTCTACGGCACCAGGTCAGACGCTCTCACACACAGATGTTTGATGGTGGTGTTAATTATCATGATCCTGCCAATGACACCGATGATGGCGCTGATGACAGTGATGATGACAATGACGCTCCTCCCCAGGGAGGAGATGGGTCTGATGTCATGTGATGACATCAGCCGCTACAGCTCCCAGTCTGGCTCTAAAGGCTCCGAGGCAGTCAGCTACTACCTGGACCAGGACAGCGGCCAGTTCTTCTCCCTGCTGGAGGGAGACGGACCCCCAGGGCCCGATTACGACAGGGGCCGCAATACGGGGGTTCGCCGGAGGGACAAAACCCCCACCCATGGTAAGACGGAGAGTGCAACTGGACAGTGTGAATGGGGGTTGTTTTGTAAAACCACATGTTCTCTCTCACGTTTTTCTCACCTCAGAACTCCTCCATGTGTGTTCATCACTCGCCTCATGGCTCTGCTTCCTTGTGTCTTTACCTCACGTGCACACGTCCTAAAAACACTGATCACATGCCAAACGGTCAGTCAACAAACACTGTCTCCAGCTCCCTGTCTGCCCCACCACCTGTGTCACCCTTGTCCAAGACAGCTTCCCAGACATCCTGTACCCCTCTTGGGAGACTCTCAAGGGCCCAATCATGTGCAAGGCGGTGGTCATGTGACAGATGGAAACACTGAAAGAGTATTTCATGGTAGCCTTACTATCTAGCAACCACAAATCACATTTGAAGCCATGTGAATGATTATTTACTGTATACATTACATTAGTTGTCACAACGTATTGTGCAAAAGGTGTCAAACCTACCAGAGAGTTATCACCTAATGCCTTCTCTCTGCAGGTCTAATGGGCTATTTAGCCTCTTTTGGCTCATTGTTTTGTGTTTTTTTACAGCTATTAACTCATCGAAACTGTTTTCAAGCGCAGCAGGAAGCTGTTGCTGGGCAACAAACAAAGCAGAGTCAAATTAACGACTTGCTGGCAGAGGCTGTTACCTCTGGCACTCTTCATAGAATGCATGTTCACAACTGGTGTTAACACAAATACCAACGTGCATCTCGAGTGACCACTTGTGATTAGCTCTGAATCCTCCCCTCTACATGCAAACACACGTACGTCTCTGGAACAAGAGGATATGGCATTTTTATCACAAAGAAGGAAATGTCTTCACGTATAATGTTTGCTGAATTAACAAGAAGGCCCTAATAGTTGAGAATGGGTTGAACACACAACACAGACGCTTCTGAAATTTCTTATAATTCAACAACTTGTGAAAATTTTTAAGGGAGTCTCGGGACTTATTCCACTCCAGGCCTCAAAGCAGTTGCGGATATTGGTTACTGTTTAAAAAATTTGTAAAAGTTTGTCATGTTTACCCTTAATAAAGTGTTTAATAAATGTAATAGTGATCGCTCTTGCCAACTAGGACAATAAATATGTGTTTTCAGCTTGTTCTGTTTGTGCACCAGCTAAAAATATGAACTTGGCCAAAGCAACACGTTAGCAAAGCAGCAGCTTCAGAGCGTCGTCTGTCGAAGATGCATTCACAGTGTTAAATGTAGGTCGTCTGTGGTTTTGGAGTTTACTGCCTGAATCGCAAACTCGCTTCACACTAAAACCTGAGCATAAGGCCATGTGACCTTTGCCTTGCACGTCATATTCTCCCGTTCCCCCCCCCTCACCTGCACACACCTTGTCTCTCCTGTCCACCCCTCCAGCTGTCTCCTAAGCTGTCTCTCAGTCGCGACACCCCCACTCCCTCCCCCCACAGCAGACTCTCTGACAACTGATTGGTCCTTCCAGGTGACCTCAGGCCTGTTTCCATGCCTCCCGAATATAACTGGATGGCCGAGGCCAAGGAACCCAGCATGGGCAAGAGAGGGAGCCGAGGTACACACACACACAAACACGCATAAAACACACACTTGCCCTCAAACACAAAAGGGTCGGACTGGTGCCGTGCTTTGCTCCATACTCAGCTCAATACATTTCAGCTCATCCTCTGGTTATCCATGGTGGTGTGGTTGTGTGAGGATACATATCTGCCAGGTATGTATCCGACAGAGCGATGAGTAAACATAAATGCAAGGAAATTGCATTTATACAGCCGCTCTGGAAATGAGGGTATTTCTATGTGACCAATTCTAACCAGCCTCACCGTTTTGCAGCGAGACTCGATCTGTATTCGAGCGAGGTTCCTCCACTCTAGCGTCAGAAAGTCCATGAATAACATTAAAGTGCAGCACTACTGTCGGGGGGGGGGGGGGTGTCTGCCTTTCTCCATCTCTTTCTCGCAGTCACTTTATTTTTAGTTTTTCACATTGAAGCGTATGGATAATAAACAAATTAGGTGAGAAGCTTTTTTTATGTCTGCAGCTAAAGCGGACTAAAACTTCCCGTGACTGACAGGATTTAGCAGAAGTGCCCTCTGAATCAGCATAATCATTGCAAACAGATGAGCTGTATGTCCCCGGCTGTGGATCCATATCAGATACTACAGCTCTGAGGCACTTCTATCCCTTTCTATTGGCTCTTTATCTGTGCGGGTATATTCACCCTCATCTGTTTCTACTCCGGGGTTCTCCCCCTGACTCTGTGGCGCTATCACCCCCCCCGTTCTGTTGAGCCTGTCCATCCTCTAACTGCTCCGTCCCTCTACACACCCCCATCCCCTCATCTCCACAGATTCAGACAACTCCCTGCTGCGTTACCTTAGCGACGACAAGATCCTGGTGATCGAGGAGGAGCCGGAGGTTCCGGGCAGAGAGAGCCGGCGGGATTCCACCAGACGCTCCCGGCGCAAGAGCCGCAATCCCAGCAGCCCTAGCTTTCCCATCAGCCCCTCCATGCTGTCCTCAACCCTGCGCCTAGACCAGCCTCCTGACGCTTTGTCTGTACGTACACTTTTGCCTAAATATGATTTTTAATACGACAGTGAATAATGATATTTGATAATGTATTTCCTGTGTTATGTGTTGTTATTAAGAGTCAAATAAGTCAAACTTTTTGCACTAGTGCTTGTAATCAATGACTTATGAAATCATTATTATGTTAGACGTATTTAATTTGTGTTAAAAAAAATCAACAACAACAGCAAAAAAACAAAAAACAAAAGCATGGAGCAATTTTAAGAGAGAAAGGCAAAATGATCTCATTTAAGAGATCTTTTCTCCTCTACTGCAGTAAACTGAATATGTTTGGGCAAAACAAGTCGTTTGAGGATGTTATTGTAGTATTTTGAAAACACTGATTTTATTTTTCACAATTGTCTGACATTTTATCGACAAAACAACTACATGATGAATCAAGAACATAATCACCAGACTAATCAGCAATGAAAATCATCATTAGTTATGGCCTGGTAAGGTTCAGTGAAAAAGGCTAGCAGGAAGATGGAAAAAAAAGCAAGCTTTATTAATGTGAAAGCTGGATCCACAAAAGAAAAATGAAGTAGATACAGGAATCGAAATACCAACCATGGTACCAGCAAACTGACAAATAGTAATTGAAATGCATACGCTTAAGTAAACAGGGATGATTAACTAATGGAACGCATGTGAGCAGGAAAAGGAAAACAGACAAAGAGATGAAGTAAAAAATGTCACAGGAGGATAAATTTACCAGATTAAAAAGGAAGTATTATCTATGCAGCTAAAACCTGGTACCTGCACATCGTATTCCTCTGTGCCATCGAACTCCATTGTTGTCTAAACACTATTAAAGAGGGAACCATACTGACACTGGTTGTCATGATCCCTCATTACCTTGAACTTTGCCACTTCGATTAGCCTTACTCTTTAAAGGCAAATAAAACAGTGTCTTGCATAAACAATACTATTTAATGTGCATGTCTGGTTTCTTTGTATGCACTTAGGTAGTTTAGATAGTAGTTGCCAGCCGAGGGGTCGACCTCCTCCAGTGTGTCACAGCATAAATCTGAGGGGTCATGAGGTGGTCAGTGCAACAGGAAAGATGAAAGACATTCTCCTGTACAAATGTGTATACATATATTCTCATACCCTGCTTATATTGGTTAATTTTACCTCTTACAAGTACTCAAATGAAACCAGACAGAAACCCTGAGCAGCAAGTAGGGATTTTTTTTCTGTGATCCAAGTAGTTTTTTTTTCCCCTTAATATCTTTTTTGTCATCTCTGAAAACAAAGAAAACAAAACTGAAGCGTTTACACTCTTGTGTTTATGACTTGAGAACTGGTGAAAAAAAGTCTTTTCCTGGATAAGTTGATAAGTCCTTTTTATTGCTGTGAAAACTTGTGGGAAAAAAAAAAATCAGGAGAAACACATATTTTGATTTGTGAAACCCAGTGGGAACATTTTTTCAGGAGGTTTTGTGTGCGTGTGTGAAACTGTGTGGAAAAATATTTTATCAGGGGAGAAAAAAATGTGCGTGAAACCAAGTGATTTTTTTTGTTTCTTACATGAAAAAAAACAAACATTTTTCTCCTGAAAATGTTTTTTTGTGTTAGGTTTCACACATGAGAGCATTATTTCTCACTCAACTTTTTCTTTTCACTGGTTTTCACAGATATAAAAGAAAAGCACGTAGTAACTTCTCCTAGCAAAAGTTTTTTTTTTTTTCATCACCAGTTTTCAAGCCATAAACACAGCAGTGAAGACACTTCAGATCAGACTAAGAAAATGGATCACCAGGAAGAAACAAAATCCTCACTTGAGCTTCTGTAAAACCATCTTAGATAATTTGGGGGTGGAAATCTCCCCTTCTGCTGCTAACAACCCTCATTTTTTGTAAGGGTCACAAGCTAAAGAGGTTTTGTATTCCAGCTTTAATCTTTTAACATTGTGTTGTGTTTTGTCTTGCAATATAATTTGTGGATGTAAAATATTTAGTTGTAAGAAAATGTAATGGCCATTTTCATTGAAATGATCACATGGTGTGAACTAAAAGTAATCCCTGGTGAATGTTTATCTTTCCTGTTCTCTGTATCGGTGGCTGAGCTCAGGAAGAGTCGGTTCTGTCATCTTTTAATAGGCCCTTGTACAGTACAGCAGACATATTGTCCTGCCATAGCAGGAAGGGCACAGGTGTTGCTCATGACATAATGATGCCACAGTTCAACTGAAGTGTTCTGGCCAGCCGTGACAGCATGAAGAACCTAAAACTGAAATGACTAAATGGAGTTCAGCCATTGTTAATGTTATTTTTCATACTCGTTCTTTCTCGTTATGACTTCTCAAAATGTCTCAAAAGCTGGAACGGGAATAGAGTTAACTCACGCACGCAACTTCCTTTGTCCGACAGTTTACGTGCCTCCAGTCTGAGGGGAACTTTCTGCGGTTGCAGGATAGGTCATGGTGTTCACAGATTCACACACACATTGTTGTTTGTGTGAGTGTGTGTGTCGGGTAGAGGAGATGAAGGAGAGTGAGGATGATCATTGTCATTGCATGGCTGCCAGCTTCACGGATTATCAGAATGACACTCTCAGACACGCCCCTCTCTAACTTTGTGTTTCCTCTCATGCACACACAAGCACACGCGCGCACACACACACACACACACACACACACACACACACACACATGCAGTCATAGGCAAACAAACACACACTAGCACACACACATTTGTATGCAGGGTAGCCATCTCACGACTCATCCTAACTCATCCTAATATCCCCATCTCCTCAGACACGCCTGAGTCTAAATAGGAGTTTATTCTGGACAAACACACACACACACACACACACACACACACACACACACAAGTATTCCTGTGAGCAGGTGTATGACTCAGCATCAGCCAGACCAATTACAAGCACGACTGACAGACTGTGCTTAAAACACGACACACCGCGCACACACACACACACACACACACATTCACAGCGCGCCAACAGCTTAGCTAACACCGGCCCTCTCTAACCCTTTCAGCTGTGTGTCTCTCATGGTGGTGACTCATATCTATTCAGTGGCACATGAAGTATACTATCCTTCACTAACAAGCATACGGTAACCTTAATGACCTGCTCGTTTGCGCTCTCATTCTCTCTGTAGGGTTCTTTTCAGTTTACACCGACATTATAGCAAGAAATTATTATATGCACTCACTGAAGGAGTCATTTGTTCGGCCAGCAGACATGCACACATTCTCTAAGGGGGGTGAACAATCAGTCAAGATCGAAATTGCAATATGGCGAACATTTTTTTTTTTTGACAAGGGTAAACAATATTTTGTTATAAGTGAAGAATCGTGGTGCTACAGAGCAACGTAACGAAAGATTCTTGTTTGGTCCAGACCCCAGCAAAAAAGTCATCTACTTTAGTTGCATCAGGTTAATGGGCCTAATATATATATATATATATATATATATATATATATATATATATATATATATATATATATATATATATATATATATATATATATATATATATATATATATACATCGATCCTTATCTAATATCAAACTCGTAGTTTCACTCTAACAAAAATGTAAATAAAAACAGCCCTCTTTCATGAAGTTAGAAAAAGTGCCAGGAGCTGTCCATTTATCCAGACCTGCACCAAAAGGTAATTGGCTCTATTCTGGGCCTGGAGCCATCCTCCATCCAAATTTCATGGAAATCTGTTCAGCAGATTTTGTCTAATCCTGCTGACAAACCAACAAACATAACAACATAAACTCCTCGTGGAGAAGTATGCAACAGTCCTTTTAAGTCAAAACCATCAAAGCCAAAAATACATATCCAGCTAGTACCACACTGCCAACTAGCCCATCAGTTGTCAAGGCTAGCATTATTATAATATTATGTTTTCACCTGTATCTGTTTGCTGGTTGGTTGGTTTGTGAGCAGGATTACTCAAAAAACTAATTTCTACCAAACTTGGATAGAGGATGGGTCTCTTGACATTTGTGTTAATAATGCATGGATCTTGATGAAAAACTAATCTGGTGTATTTAGGTGGCTGGTATACATTTATGCATACCCTAATAAAAATCCAGATTCAGCAGCTTTAAATATGTTTTCATAGTCTTTTTTCAGCTGTTATATGGCAACTAATTGTAGCTAGGATTAGGCTTATTCAAATTAAAGGGGACTGTTTGGCCTTGGCAGAGTTGATATTCATTATATTAGTGGTGGTAATAGTAATTCAGATTCTTATTGTGTGGCAGCAGATTATTAAGTCATTACCCCTCATGTAAAATTGTTTTGACTTTTTCGCCCAGTCCACTTTATACCATCTATTACTGTAAAGAGGGTAATCTTTCCTCACTGGCCCGACTATTACATGAGTGTTTCAAATTGCAAAAGTATGTAGTATTCTAGTGTTGTAGTGCTTTGAATGAAGTATGGATTATAAAGAATGCCCAACTGGTATGAAGTGCATATCAACTGTCTAGGCTGTTAGACTGTATTGATTCACATATACTCTACACAGTGCGGACAAAAGCCACAGAACATGAAATGCTAATTACAAACCAAGGTGTGCAGAAGAAGTGTGTGTACGGTATGGGACTGCAGCCATGTCAGTATGGTGAAGTCTTTATTAATGGAGTCTTTTCTTCCTCTGTGTCTCAGCGAGGTGCGGACACGCTGCGAGCGGACACAACAGACAGGTGAGTTTCTGTTTGTTTGTGGTTTGACCACATGGATGAAAGGAGTTGTATGTGGTCGTTTGTGGTTACAATCAATCTTGTGTGTCCTCCCGCAGATACTCCGGCTCAGGAAGCTCAGGAGCGGCCTCCATGAGGAAGGTAGGACAGCAGACGATGCTGCGGGGGCTGTCTGTGTGTTTGGTTATTTTATAAACCTATTAGTGTCTGCGTTTTAAATCAGTGCTTTCCTTCCGGTACATTTCTGACCTTATTTAAATGAGGCGACAGAGGCTTCAGTTACATGAACAATCTCTTACCAGCCACACGCACTGTTACAGGAAGATCTATTGTGTCCAAATCACATACAGCCAGGAGAGATACCTGAGATTAAATCCATTCAGGACTGTAATAATTAAATAAAAGATAACAGTCAGATGAGGTAAATTGCTTTCCATATTTAGGTTAATGTGACACAGGAAGCTGTCTTAGTCATTAGCCCCAGCCTCTCCTCCACAGCACTATGAGTTGTAGCATACAGTGAGTCAGATCAGTGGAGTATAAACAGATATTTATTCACCTTTGTTACCCAGACAAATAGCCTGCGGTTGCATGAGGCTATGTTATTGCTTGTATCTATATCCTTCTTCAGTTTGCCCCTGTGAGCTGCATAGCGTCCTGCTGACATAATCCAAAACACAAAATCAGATTTTAACGTAACTTAGTAACTTTGAAAGAAGAAACAAAACACTCCTCATTTGGCAGATCAAACATTAAACCTATAAGCTCTCAGGAGTTTTCCTTCTAAATGTACTTAAAGTATCAAATGTAAACAAACAAACAAAACTAAAAAAAACTCATCTGCAAAATGGCTGCTTTCAGAGTGTTACTTTATAGTAGAATATTAAGTTATGGCCTTTTTATCACTATCTAACTTGTAAGAGCATTTTAAAGTTTAAGATGCTATAAATTCTACTGGGCAGTTTGTAAAAAAAGGTGAAGATTTTGTGTTGAAATATTAAGTAAAAATCTTAAAGGTCCTGATATTATTTGTATCCAAGTACAGTACTTACGCATAAATTAAAATTGTACCTATATTTTCATGTATGTGTTGTATATACGGTTTCAGACAATTTATTTAATTTTTATTTGTATTATTATTAAGCATTCTTCTTTTAAAATCCTATGGCTGAAAAAAAATATTAATTTTAAAATGTCTTACTGTGGATTTGTAGTTCCTGGTAATTAGACAGTAAGGTCATTAAATAAATCACTAATAAATGTTGTGGAGTGAAAATAAAATATGTAGGAGAGGAAGTATGAAGTAGCAGAAAATGTAAATAGTCAAGTGAAGTACAAGTACCTCAAAATTAGACTTATTTCAAGTAATTGAGCAAATTAAGTTAGTTACGGCCCATCAGTGCTACTGAGTCGTATTAGCAATATAGCACTGTATCACATAATATAACATGTATGTTTTTAATATGAAAAGTAGCTGCAGTGAAGTAAATTCAATGGGCCAATATTCACCTTTTATCTGAAATGTAGTGGAGAGGACGTATGAAGTGGCAAGAAATGTAAACACTCCATACTTGAGTGAACTGACTTCAAGTTCCAGCATCATTAATTTAATCGTCAATGCCTTTTAATACAAATATAAGTTACTGGACAAAGTCTTAAAAATCTACAACCTCTTTGACGCATTTCAGTGGTTTTTAAATAACTGAGAGCGTCAGCTAAGGTGACGCAGCTCTCCACATCCTGATCCTCGCTGTGGTCTCAGTCTCTGTGGCAGGCAGCTTTCAGCTCTCCATCACAGGTTGTAGGTCACCTCCTAGCTGCCGCAGTTTTAGGATTGTGATCCCTCTGTGCCTGTAATCCTCTCTGCTGTGTGCCTGATAAAATAAAAAATAAGCTAAACATGGAGAGTGAACTGCCCGCAGCCTCCCTATGCGCATCAACGGCAACAGCGCCGAAAGTTTCTTTTTGCTGCTAACGTGTTTTTTTCTCTCTTTCTCTCTTCTAGTCCTTCCATTACACCTCTCTAAGAACGAAAACCAAAAAGCGAAGTAAAGGTAGACGTTTTCTCTGCATATCTTCTTACGCACAGCTTGAAAATGTCGAGAGTTGAGACGGGCTCGATGATATAATACAGTGAATATGTATGTGAGAAGTCGGAATGCACAGTACCTGATGAAAACAAAGGTGTAATCGCAACTGCACTTGGGAAATAAAACATTTACATTCACAGTTGTCAGCACCTGCCACACCTGATTGATTGTTCACCCCTTTTTTTGGATGCTCCTAATTTATCACTGTCACAAGTGTATTACTCAGAATATTCTTTAGTTTGAAGAGATTAAATAGTTCATATTGCTTACTGCAGACTCAAAAAGGGTCCAGACATGTAGATTCAACCTTTTTCTTAATTTCGTATGAACACTGTTCTTTACCCTCTGCAGGTTCCCTCACCAGTGCCAGTCGAAGGAGAATTTCCTGTAAGGACCTGGGCCACGGTGACTGCGAGGGCTGGCTGTGGAAGAAGAAGGATGCCAAAGGCTACTTCACCCAGAAATGGAGGAAATACTGGTTCATCCTCAAAGAGTCCTGCCTCTACTGGTACACCAACCAGAATGTAAGGAATCACACTCAGCGATAATTATGTCCTGAAATCCTTTGGCAAACTCTTCTAGTGTTCATCGGGCGACGCGTTCTAACGATATCTTCATTCAGTTCACAGAACTAATTTACAATCAAATGTCACAGCTAGGGGCAATTAAAGGAGCAGGCAAAGAATCATCATCTCTTACATAAAATCACCCAGAATCTGTTTTTGTGTGTGATTATCATATTATACATTTAGCTCTCACACTAGGGCTGCAACAAACAATTGTTTTGATCGTTGACTGCTCATCAGTCATTTTTTTTATTGACTGGTCAATTAATTATGCCATCTTTAAGAGCAAACGGTAAAAAAGAAATGGCCATTACAATTTTCCAAAGCTCAAGTTGACGTCATCAAACCCATTATTGTGAGACAAACGATCCAAAAGCTAAAGGTATCGTATTTACTATAATGGCAGACAGGGATAGAAGCTAATTCTCACATTTGTGAAGCTGGAACCATCAAATGTTTGACATTTTTGGTTGAATGTTGACTTAAAATGTTGATTCAATTATCTAATAGATGCAGACTAATTTTACGTCAGTCAACAAATTGAGTAATTGATCAATCAACTGACTTTTGACCTCATATAAACACACGACTCCCTTTAAATTTGGATCAATGGATTATTTGAATATCTGCAACATAATAAAAAGACAGAGAACTTCCCCAGACCCGACAATTAACTGTAAATGTGATGATCTGTTTTCATAACGCAGTGTTCCAGCCAAAGATAATCATATCTCGTCCATCTTTTTCTTGTCAAGCAGTGAAAGGAGTGTATCCCGGCAAACGTAAACAGCATATGTTGTTTTCATACGCTTGACTACAAGCACTACTCCCAAATAAAAATTGGCATATCAGTATGTACGACATTTAGTTCTGTGTGTTGATGATGTACCACCACCCTCCATCTGTCTGTGCCTGCAGGATGAGAAGGCTGAGGGCTTCATCAGCCTCCCAGAGTTCAGAATAGACCGAGCCATAGAGTGCAGACGGAAATTGTAAGTGTCCCTCACGTGTCACTGAAATTACTAATCAAGCACATTTGCTATCACCCACACAACATGAAGCACAAAAACACTAATCAGTCTGCTTCTCCCCGACTGACTGCAGTGCCTTCAAAGCCTGTCATCCAAAAATCAAGAGCTTCTTCTTCGCCACAGACTGTCTTGAGGAAATGAACAGGTGAGCGAGTGGGCGTCTCTCGGAGCGCGTTTGTGGACAATAGTCAGATGCTGGGGACGTCACGTGTCCCCTCATGAATATTTTAACTGAGTAAACCAGGTTTACACAAGGCAACGGCCCACACAACACCATGCATGAATAAGGCATGAACCCGGCCCTCTGTTGTTAAACGTGGAACTGTGTGTGTAAATGTGTGTGTGTCACGTGTAGCGATATTTGCAGGAGTGCTATCTGATGAGCTCTAATTATCCACACCTCTCCTCAATAACGTGGAGAGATAATTGGGTGGAGCGTAATTAACCAGCTATATTTGACTTCCATACTGCGTCTGTAGGTTCATGTGTGAAAGTGCCGCTGCTCGCGTTTTCATGTGTGTTTTGTACATGTGTGCCATAAATACGTCTCCTTCCCGCACTCACATCTGGATTGTCCTAGTTTCCGAAGGCAGTCACTAATACGGTGCGTGCATTTGTGACCATGCTTGACCAATCAGTTGCATTCAGACCTGCAAGACTCACACCTCCTGGGCTGTTGGTTTTTCGGGAATAAAACAGCCTAAGATCTAAAAAGACGCTGGTTCCTAATATATTAAGAAGACACTGGATACAGCTTTGGAGACGGGGCCCAACAGAATCCCCTGGATATTCCATGTCTCCACATTGTGGGGCCCATACAGCATTTGAACCACAGACTTCTTCCAGATGAGCAGGCTAACTTCCTGCTTTAGCCCTCTGCCATCTTGAATGGGGATAACATGATCAAATCTTGCGCCCCTTCCGGACTTCCCAAAGTCTTTCTGTAGGGGTCGTGATGCTCCCCAAAAATGTACCAGCCACATTTGTCCACAATGTAAGCTTATGAGAGACACACACTTCCAGGGGGTTTAGATGAAATGCACTTCCCTGAAAACACTTCCTGTTGCTCTAGAAAAGGTTCTTGCATGTTCTTTATGGTGACAATCTCAGTCCGGGATAATCGTGAGTATCCTCACATCAGTGACCTGAAAAATCTGTGTAATTCTAAACTCTTGCATTGATTTCCTGATTTATTTTGACTAGCCACAAGAGGAACCCGTATCTTTCTGGTCATCCCAAACCCTAAACCTGTCATCATGACAGAAGGTGGATTACTCATTGTGTAACCACCCCAAAAATGCTATGGATTGTGTGGAAATGCTATGGATTCAAACTAAAGAAGGACATGGAGATGAGATGCCCACCAACCATTTATCCACTACTTATCCAGGGGGACCAGAGGATTTACTTCCACTAAATGGAAAATAGTGCATTTGCTGGGGACTATTTTAAGACACAGATTCAAACACATTTGGCATTCCTAGTGAGTGTCTCACTCTCACTTCTGGCAGCCAAACTGTGTATGTGGGATCGACTCAAAATAAACAACAGTGCATAAGTTCAGCTTCACGAGGGAACATGTCAGCCGGTTCAACAGTGAGGCTACGTCAGCCTTCGTCTGTACAGAAAAGACAAGTCAGGGGGTCAATCCATCTTCAGTTTTGGTGGTTGGAAGTCCTGTGGCGTTCCACGCCCTTCGATGACGGACCTCTATTCTTAGTAGCGACCTTATTATCAGGTATCTGCAGAGAGTCACAGAACAGGCCGGGATCTGCGGCGGAGACAGACAGAGGGATGGGGTGAGGACAGGAATTGGCGTGCAGAGGGAGAACGCCATCTGAGACTCGCTGAGAGGGAATGGGAGGAAGGATTGTCACTTCTCTCTTTCTTCATCCATCTCTCTAATTATCTCAGCGCTGCTCTCTCCTCGTCAGGGGGACGTAGTCAGTTAGACACATATCAGCTGTTAAGAGACGCCATTTAAATTATTTAAAGCCAAAGTTTTTTTATTCATCACCTAGCATTTACCCAGTATAACCTATCCTTTTCCTCTCCATCCTTTTCTTATCTTCTCTTCTTTCTCTTTCCTCTCCTCCTTTAATCGCCTCTCATTGTTCACCTTCCTCCCTGTAGGTGGATGAACCGGCTGGGGCTCGCTGCTATTGGCTACACACCAGACGACAAGGTGCCACGCCCCGATGAAGGTGAGGCAGGTTCGCTTGGCCAGAAACGACCGTCTTCGCCCTTTTCGTCCGTGAATTGCAAACATTGTTTTTATCTCATTATCAGACTACTGGAGTGAGAGTGATCAGGATGAGGTCGACGGCTCAATGACGCTCAAACAAGAGGGACCCTCATCCCTCTGTGATACCTATCACCGCACACCATCAGTGAGTACACACACACACACGCGCGCGCTCGACATTTTCTTCGCAGTGTTTCATTCTGATGGAATATTTTATTCCTAAAAGCCCCACAGTTTTCAGGGCTGCATAGACCCGAGCTCTCAGCATTAATAAAACATCAGAGTGTGAGAGTATCTGGTTCGGTACGCAGCCAAGAAGACCACAGCTTCTCTGTGTTCCGCTGCCAGGACTTGTTTACAGGCCGACCTCTTGGTGGCGACAGTTGCCGCTGCTCGTAACATCTCCGAAAGATAATCTAACACTGACGTTCAACACATTGAGGAGCAGTGGCGTCGCTACCACCTTAGCCCATTTCTGCCATTTCATTGCTTTTTCGCTCTCATCTTTTGGTCTTTTTTTTTTCTGCCCTCTACTCTTTCCTGTCCTTCTTTCTTCTCCTCTTGTCTCTCCGTCCTCACTCGCCTCCTCTGTCTCCTTGTTTTTTGCGGGTCGCATCTTCCTTGTACCTGTGCCCAAATCCCCTCTCCTCTGCATATTCACTGACTCCCGTCCACCTCACAAACACCTTCAGGTCAACCTCCTTCACAGTTACGACCAGTTGCCCCGCTCGGTCAGCTCCATGAGCCTCATGCGCTCCACTCCGTCCCCACTCCCCCCGATGAGTGCCTCCACCTCCCCCATCCCTCCACAGATGGTCTCTTCCTCCTCCCCTCTCCCTCTCCAGGTCAACTCCTCCAGCCCCTTCCCGGAGCCCAAGCACGGGCGACATTTCTCCAGCGAGTCCACGCACTCCCACTCCTCGGCCGAGGACCAGCGTGGAGATGGCATGGGCATGGGCACAGGCACAGGCAGCACCAGTACCCACTCATCAGGCTGCCGCTCAACCCACCGTGAGCGACGTTCCTGGCAGGACCTCATCGAGACCCCTCTGACCAGCGCAGGGCTGCACTTCCTGCAGACAGCACCGGGGGAGAGCGATTACGGAGGCCTAATGGGGAGCATGGCAGGAGAGATGGGGCTCTACGGAGGGCTGGGCAGGCAGGGCATGTCCCCGGAGAGACGCAGGCAGGCCACGCTCCCCGTACGGAGACACCACGCCGCAGAGAGGGACAGGGAGCGGGACGGGCCCTTCCCTCTGGAGCGAGGTCCACACTCACACAGCCACACACACCGGCGCTCGCACAAGCAGCGCAGCCAGAGTCTGCCCAGGAACAGGGACCCGATGCCGGGGAAGCTGATACACACCTCAGCTCACATGGAGGAGAGGAGCGAGGACGAGGAGGCAGAAGGGCAGGCTGCAGATATGCTCCAGGGTGAGGACGGTAAGGAAATCACACACAATGTTTGTTTGTTTGTTTTTTTTTACACAAGGAGAGAAGCATCAGTATGCATCAACACTTTCAGAGACATGGGTGAAAAAACGTCTCTCTGGTCCTCAGAATAGACTTTTGAGGCACAAATGAGTCAAACATCACGACTTACCAATTAAACTCTCTCATTTACAATCCTTTATTGTAACCTTATATCCAAAAAGTCATAGTTAAAGTGGGTATCAGGGTGGAAAGTTGACCTGGGACAGACAGCATCGATTTGTCCTATATATATATATATATATATATATATATATATATATATATATATATATATATATATATATATATATATATATATACATATATGTTTCACTTAAAATATCCTGTAGATCCTGTACTTCAGTAAAAGTAAAAATGATCTATTACAAGTAAAAGGCCTGCATAGAAAAGGTTACTCAAGCAAGAGTATTTCAGTATTCAAAAACTATGATAGTATTACACATTATATCACTCGATTATTATTACAGATGCATTCATGTGTAAGTAGCATTATAATGTTGTACGGAGCCAAAGATCAACTTTTAAGAATAAAAAAAACAGTAGTTCTTTAATTCATAACATTGGATCATATTTTATAGGCCTGTCATGTTGATTTGTGGGAAAAATCTAAAAACCTCCAAAATACACTACACAAACATGGTTTTATGATGATCACATTCAGATCACATCACCTTATGATTATTAAGAGTTCTGCTATTTGGAGTCTTGTGTGAGTGACTTTTTAGTTAAGTCTATATATAACATGTTACTACTTTGTAGTACTACACTGTAAAGGTGCACCTGGTAACTATACCTGTCAAAAGCACAAATAGTCAGAAGTCACAAATATGAATAGAACTCAGAAATTGAATGCTTCCCTCAACCTGTAGGACAATCA
This sequence comes from Acanthopagrus latus, assembly GCF_904848185.1. Taxonomy (NCBI): domain Eukaryota; kingdom Metazoa; phylum Chordata; class Actinopteri; order Spariformes; family Sparidae; genus Acanthopagrus; species Acanthopagrus latus. Next base: position 13,720,363 of record NC_051056.1, read on the forward strand.
TAAAGGGGCATAAAAAATAACCCCAAAATTATACCTTAAGAAAACATTCTAACTCAAAATAACAGGTTCAAATCCCTGTTGATGCTTCAGTGTCTTGTTACAGAGTGAATGGTGTCTTTGTCTCAGCCACTCCGCTCCTCTATCACTACGTAACCTCAGTGATAAGGAAGGATCACAACGTTGTGTCACTGTTGTGACGTCATGAGTTTTGTCTGTAGTGGTCACCTACATTACATCTGATAATTTGTTACAGACCTGGGATTTGTTGTCACCACAGTAGAATTGCTCTTCCCTGTTGCACTGTGGGGGGCATCAAATCGCACAAAATATCTAATGACCACATAACGCTGCTTTGAGTACAGTGCTTGAGTAAAGTTACATTTCACCACTCCATTTATTTTTAAGTGTTATGCAATCAATCAATCAATCGTCTGTGACCTCTTTAATAATTGCACATGTATTAATGGGGCGCAAACTAAAAAACTTTAGAAACCACTGATTGGGCGGAGATAGATACAGACAATAAACTAACATTTTTATGTTCCTATCGTAAACTCTTGTTATTGTTCTGTGTATGGATTGGCATCTGAAATGTCACATCAACAGGACAAACTGTTTTTTGTTGCTATTTTTCCTGCTCTGTCGATGTTAAAGTAGGGCAGCACCTAACGATTACTTTCATTATTGATTAATGTGTTGATTAGTTTTCTCGACTAATGACAGAAAATAGTGAGCCCAAACCCACGTTGACCACCAAATTCCCTAAATAGTCAGTTTGCAATCATTGAAACTCCGTAAAACAGCAAATATTCACATCTTGGAGGCTGTCAGATGGAAAAAAACAAAAAAAAATCAATTAGTTTTCTGTCAATCAACTAAATGATTAATTGCCATTTTTATTAGCTCTATATCAAGCACCCCACTATAGATACCACTGGGGATCATTGTGTAATTTCGCAGTTAATCTGACTTTTACTGGTCTCCTGGGTTTCTTAGACCTGAGGGAGTTGAGGGTGGAGAGCAGAGAGAGGAGGGTGTCGGAGGGAAGAGAACGGCGGGTGTCGGAGGGTCGCGAGCCGGAACCGCTGGACGGGCTGGAGCAGCTGTACCGGGCCCTGGAGCAGGCCAACGTGAATGCCCTCGGAGACCCGAGACCCTGTAGCAGGCAGGAGCTTCGACGCTGTTTCACCCAGAGAGCCAGGGACCCGCTGCTCAATGACAGGCTGCACCGAGTCCGAGCCCTCCGCAGCACCTTGAAGGTAGGGTGAACAGAGGATTTAAAGGGACGTCTGACTCCAAAATTAAAATTTCCCCCTTACCTGTAACGCTGCGTATACATCAACATTTTTTTGGTGTAACCCGCAATGCAAGTAGCCACTGAGTGACATCACTGGAGGCAATTTGTCGGATTTCATGCAGCATGCCTCAGAAGCCACAAAATGCTTTATTCTACTTTTTCACATATGTGCCACACAACCTGTAAACACACTTTAATGTGTAAAGTTGGTGGAGTAGCCCTTTAAAGAAGAATTAGATGTGTGAGCATTCGCTGTGGTAATCCCCTCTTTGCTCCCTCCAGGCCAAAGAGTCGGAGCTGGCGGTAATCTGCGCCCTCCTGGAGGACCCTGGCCTGTGCTCCCAGACCTTCAGAGAGTGGAAGCAGTGGCACAGCGAGCTCTACTCGGACATCTGCCAGCTCAGCCCGGGCACCAACGGCCAGGACGACCTCTCCCCGCTGGCCGCACCTCTCATGACCCACACACACTCCTTCATCGAGACACATGTGTGAGAAAGAGAAGAGAAACAAAGACTGAACTGACACACACACACACACACTTAGTTCCACAAACACACACACGCACACACACATCTAAAACACACACACACACACAGACAGAAACACACAGAGCTTTACATTAGCTGAATTCTGATCACGACCCTGAGCACGCATTCACACAAAAACACACACAGATACACACACACACACACACACACACACACACACAGGAACACACATTGTAAGATGTGTAAATATCATAGAGAGAACAGTCTGAGACCTGCGTGTATGAACTTTTGATAATCCTGAGGACCCCACAGGGTGCCTATTGCATGCCTGAACAGAAAGCATTAATCTTCCTTTGTCTATGGAACTGAAGCATAAACTCCACACGCTTGTCGAGCAAAATGGGAAAAAAGGAGACTTTTTAACACGTTGGTTCCTTTGTATTCTCTCAGTTTTGCTATATATATTTTTTTTTGTTTTTCCTCTTAATTTCAAGGGGGCAGGGGGAGCTATGTAGCAGCAATACAGAGGAGAATCCTTTTCACCACAGCACTGTACTAATTTTGTACTGATGAACTTTGCACCCAGAGCCACCAGTTCTCCCCCTTTCTCTCTCTATCGTTTCTTTTTCTTTTTTTCTTTTGTCTTTCATTCTCTCACTGCATAGCTCGTTGATTTACAGGGACCTCACTTGTTATTCCAGGCTGATCTGACTGACTGACTGACGGGACAGTGGTGGAAATGTGACTTTAAGCGTTTAAGACTGTGAAAGGTAGCCGTCAATGCTGGTTTATCTCGCTTTAGATGAAAACGAGCGTCGCCAGCGTTGAAGGAACCATTGTGCCGGCTAGATGCACACTATTTCAAACTGTGAACTGTTAAAAAAAAATTTAAAAAAACCACACACACACACACAATTTTATCCGCAGAAGGAGGCTCCTCTGGTAGTGTGCACTTCTACGATCCATCCTCTCCCTCTCTTTTCTTTCTCTTCATCTCTCTCTGTGTTTCTGTCCGTCTCCTCCTTCTCTTTTTTCTTAATTGTTCCTTCGTTTCCTCTCTCTCTCTTTCTCTCTGTCTCTCTCTCTCTCCTTCTCTCTCTTTCTCTCTCTCTCTCTCTCTCTCTCTCTCTCTCTCTCCTTCTCTCTCTAGTCCTCAAAGACTTGTGTATATGTGTATACTGCTGTGTATACTGATGTAAATGTTTGCGTTCCACTACCACTGTGATATGCTTCTAGAGGTAGCGGAGGGAAGACAGAGAGTATGTATTTGCGTGGGTGCAAAACAGATTTTTTTTTTTAATTTTCTCTTTTTTGTCTTTTTATTTAAGTTTTTTTTTAAACAGCGAATGCAAGAGCTAGAGAGTTCTTTTCAAACGGAGTCACTCACTACAAAGAATGCACTTTCTATATCTCTATATCTCATTGGCTGCATCACAGGGTCTATGTCTCATTGGCCTCTTTACCATTGCTGTTCAAAATATCAGGTAAAAGCATTTGCCGTCTCATTTTCTAAAGATTTGTGTACAGTCTACAAATATATTTAAACATAGAAGAATATATAAAAATCTATTTACGTTTTGTGTCATAGATATAATGTAAAGTATGATGTATTCTATGCCAAGGTTTTGCAGTGTCCCCCTCTTCACTCTGTAGACGCAGGGTGTTTTTCAGTTGAATAACTAGGAGGCAGACGACGACAGGTTGACAGATGGTTTTTACTGGTTTACATCACGGCTGACCCTTCTCCTGGTGATGTGTTGCATGAGAAAAGGCCTGGGACTGATTTGATTGGACGGGGTAAAATATTGTGGATCATTTGTGTTCTTCTTTTTTTTCCTCCTGCTCTTTTTTTTTATTAATTTACTTCCTCTCACGATTGCAAGACAAATTAGACTTGTAGCGCATGATACATGCAAAAGTACTGTTGAAGAATGACTTTTTATTTATATGTTCATAGATTTGATGTTCTTTTTTGTCATTAGATAGTGTTTGAAGACACACACTGTACAATGACTGAGGGAGGCATTTTTTTCCCCTGCTCAGTTGTCTCATGCAGATCCTCCTTTAGCATGCTACCAGGAGGTTTCAATTTGATGTTTTTTGTTGTTTTTTTTGGTTTATATAGAAAGCCTTTGACGCGTGTCCAAAGGCTTCAGGAATCTTACCTGACAGACAACAGTACAGTCTAACTTCTAAAAACGAAAGGTATTTCGACATTCCCTCCTAGCATATGGTTGATACTGGGCAGTCAAAGACCTGTACACTGAATGGTCTGCAATGTCTGTGAAACTCGGATGAATCATTTCATCTGCAATATCAGGCCAAGGACTCAACGGTGCCCCCCAGTGTCGAGGACTCTGAGAGACATGCGTAGCACCTGCTGCAACCAGCACTATCTGTACTTATTCTTCATACTTAACTGTAATCCTTTGAGTGTAGGTTCAGGTTTTCTCATCATGTCACACTGTCGTGAAAAATATCAAGGACACACCCCCAGAGATATAGCTCATGTTTTTTGAACAGTTAATTTGAGAGTACCACAAAGAAACTAAATGATGCAAGCACTTTCCCTGTGCCTCCCAAACCCTCTCTTTTGGCAACGACGGACTGACCATACCGGCGATCCTACACACACACACGCACACACACACACACACACACACACACACAGCTGTAGAAGAGTTACGATACAGTTTTAGTCTGCAGACCTCTCTCTGCGTTTCTCATCCGTACTGTTGGTCTTCTTTTTTCCAACCGCTGCTCCGCTGAGCAGGCGACATACTGTAGAATAAGGAGTGCGCGTTAGGATTTGTAGGCACAGACTGTGTTAATCCCTCCCAGATCTTTGTGTGTGTAGACCTGCAGAAACAGGCCGAAAAGGGAGATTCCACTGTGTGTTCTTTCAGGGGTGTACACCTCATGGTACATTGCACAGGTGTGTAAGATGTAAGTTGCACTGCGACATTAAAAAAGGAACATATTGCTCTTTTTCAAGGATAATATTAGCTTACTGTTATTCTGTACATTAAACTGACTAAAGATGAAATGAAAAAAGAAAGAAAATGACATTTATTCTTCCTAAAGTAGCCTTTTTTGGTTTCATATATATGAATATATATTACAAAAAATACAGATTGTAAACTTAAGTTGTTAAACTTTGACTTCAATAAACTGAATCCTCTGCACTATATGCTATGTTTTGTATATGTGTACCCTTTTCCTGGATTGTTCTATGCTTATGCTGACAGGATGAAGATGGCTAGAGTTCAGATTTTCAGATTGGCAGGGGTCATCCTAAAAGGCCACAGGGATTTTTTTCTATTTCTAAGTTAATGTGAACAGTAGCATCAAAAAGTCTCAGACCATTAGTCAAAATTCTACTGTTCTGAATTTGTATTGAATGTCATTCTAATTTTCTTCAATAATAAGCGATAATGTCAGCCTTATAATTTAAGTGAAGTTAATGGCAGCATGCACTCCAGCTGGCATGGACTCAACAAGTTTATTCAAAACGTGACGAGTCGTTATCCGTGCATAATTTGAGGGTATTTGTCTAAGTTTCTTGTCGTGTCTCATGGAGTCCTTCTGCAGCAGGATAATGACCCCAAACACACCTCAAAGCTTTGCAAGAACTACTGGAAAAAACAACAAAAAACAAAAAGAGTCCTGACTGTCATGGACATTATGTTGGCACTTGATGACTGAAAAAAATCAACATTATGTGAGACAATCAGATGTTTTGTGGAGCACTTACACATCATGCTGGTATAAGATGAGTCAGTGGGTTTTACAAGACCTTCAGCTGCTATGTATGCCAACTGGAGTGCATGCTGTCATTAGACATTTTAATCAGAGGAGAAAAATCTTCATTGACTGATTTTATTTGTTTACCTAAACAAACTAAATAAACTCTATCTTTGTTTTCGTGACTTAAACTGAGTGAACAAACGAACTCGAAAAGACAACAAAATTTCAAATGGTTTTACTTTGTTTATATGTGGCGGACCCTGCCACCTTTTCAGCTTCTAAGAGTGTTCTGTGGATCTTATTTTCATCTGAGAACAGCTTGTTTGTTCTGTTTTTGGAAAAGATTAATATTTGTATCATTGCCTCATTAATCTTGTAAGTTTGATTTCATCTCCAAACCTCCAAAGTGCCCCTTAAAGTATCATTCCAACATAGCAGATTACCCTTTCCAATGGACTTTTCAGGAACTTGGAGGTGATAGGGTAGCACAAAGGGCAGTATGTTGTGCAATTTTAATCATAATAATAAATGATGATTTTATTTTGAAATTATAAGGAGTATAGTGTAAATGCAATTACGTTGAATTGGGTAATATCATCCCATTCCTACATGAATGTTCGGTGAAGTGAAAAGTCTAAATTGCAAACATTCACGAGTGTGAATGCTTCTATGTGTCAGCCCTCTGATAGGCCGGTGACCACATCTAAACAAAGTAAAACCGTAAGAAACTGTGTTGTCCTTTAAGGTCATTTTGTTTATTCAGTTCATTCAGATACGAAAACAAAGAGGGTCTGTTGAGGCATAAAAAAATCCCTGTGGAAAGCTGAGTATGTCAAATGTAGGAACATGCAACGTGAGCACAACAGAAGTCAGAATGATAAAACTCTTAAAATTAGATTTTAGTTAGAGTTTTAATTAGATTAGAGTTCCTCTACAAGACCAGCCCACAACATTATAGGCAGTCATACCAGAGTAAGCACTGTTCATATTGTATTTCAACTGTGCAAGTTCTTGATTAGATTTGCAAATAATTTAAAATTACCAGTGACATCAGACTTGCATTGAACCATAAGCTTCAGTGGAGCCTTGTGGTCTGGCGGTCTGCTGCTCACCTTGCCTTGCTCCCAATAAATCACTGCAGTGAACAGTTGCTTTAACATTGGACCACAGTTGAATCATTTTTGACATGACTTGAAATATCAAATCAAACGAAATGTTATGTTTAATATTGCAAAAAAAAAAAAAAAAAAAAATCAATTGTGGCCACAACATAGCTGTAATGTGCGCACGGAATTCTAATTTATGATATTAATATAATTCCTGGACAGCTGGGTAAGCAAATCGAGCTCGCCTTCACTAGAAACTACAATATCCTACGTGATGTCATTAAGGTGAGTGTCTTTTCTTATTCTGTAATAAACTCATAAACTCATTTGTGTGTGCGGGAGCTGCCACCCAGCTGTCCGGGAATTATATTAATATTATCAGTTTATCAATCAAGTATTTCGTGCGCACATTACACCTACTTCGTGGCCACAAAATAGTATTTTATGGCCACTAATTAATATTTTGTTAGTATTTCGTGCGCATGTCATGTCTGGGGCTCCGTAGTGCACATTTATACGAGCTCCCTTCAACACCTGGCGGCTGCAGGTGCCTCGTCTGACCGTTAGGTGGCAGTAGCTGACCGCGGTTTGGAGCGCGCGGAGCCGCGGCTGAGAGCCCACAGAAGAAGAAGGAGGAGCGCTGTCATGGCGGCCAAGGTGAATGCTTGACATTTCCTCTTCGGCAAAGTTTTGTTGACTTTTATGTGTGTAATGTCAATGGATGCGCTGGTGTGCTGTTGACGTCCAGCGTCCCCGAGCTGTTAGCGCAGACCTGACGCTGCTGTCACTTCGCAGACGTTTAGCCCTACGCTGCATGAGAAGAGCTGTGCTAACCACGTCTGCTGTGTTAGCCTCACTGAATGAGTCGATGCTAAAGTACACAGTGTTTTGCTATGTTAGCTGACAGCAGTTTGAGCAGAAACGTTACTCTCACAATGTTTTGTCTGCTAAGCATGTGTAATATAGCCGATACGATATAGTTATGTGTCAAGTGTGGCTCACCGAGACTGTTTTAATACATTTGCAACCATGTGAACACAGTTGGAGACACCACAGTTAACGGTAGTTAGCTTAGTTTGAGCTGGTTGTGACATGGTTGTGAAATTTAGCTATAACCTAAAAATTAAAAACTGTAAGTTATAGATACGGTGGCTGTTATGCTACTGTTTACGTTATATTTAATTAATGACAAGCTACTGTAACTTTCACTGAATGTTATACATACCAAACATACAATAAACATATAAAGTACCAAGCAGTATACAAAGCCACTAATTTGAGCTCCAGCTGAGCCCCTTTCGTCGTTCAAATTCAGCTTAGGTGTTAATGTTTCAATAATTATACTTAATATGTGATAAAGCTGGTGTACATTGTGATTATATATTGGCATATAGCTACCATATATACAGTTCTATCGCACAAAGAATTCAATATTGTCACACTTTTACTTAAGTGAAGTTATGACTGTACGCTTTTCAGTATTAGTCTGGGTTTTGTTTTGTTTTTTTGTTTTTTACATTTACACATGTAAAGCATCTCCTTCTTTCACCACAGTTGTCATCTGTCCAAAGTTTGCATTGTACTTCTGCCCTGTATTCTAGGTGGCGATAGTGGCCGTCCCGACGGTGCTGAGCATAGCCTCCATCCGAGTGTATACTGTGAGGGAGGTGCCCACTGATGGGCTGGTTCCTCGAGGAGAGGTATGACTGTTGCAAAACGTCAGCAGAGCTGGTATGAGAGAACTTATTTCCATTAACTGAACAGTTTCACGTCATAATTATAATCTGCCTCTGCCCCCAGCTGAACATCTACACCCCAGTGCCATCGTCTGCCCAGGCTCAGTTTGTTCCAGAGAGTCCGGGGCTTCTTCAGAGTGGGATAACCACAACGAGAGAGAGCATACTACCATTTTTCCAGGCTGTTAAGGTATTTAGTTTTGCTGTGTGTTTCTACAGCGGCACATCAGCATAGTTTAAAGTTCAGAGACACCATCTGCCGCAGAGTGAGCTCACACTCTCACATCCTCTTTCACACTTAAAACCCCCAAAGTATCAACAACCCTCTGACAGGTGTAGTGACATAAGTGTGACATGAATGGAACATGACTTAAAACACAGTCTAGATGTCTTATCTTGCACCTGCAGGGTTAGTTTTCCAAGCCTGATTTTTGCAAATGCTCTCCGCAGGTACAATTTTGCAAACAGCAGTGTTCAGGAGTCAGACAGGAAGCAGTGTTCACACAGTTAACATCGCCCACAACAGTATGGCTTGCTGCAAGGAGATTTGACAGCTTGATACTGTGGAAGATGGGGAAAACACACTTTACAGTGACTCACATGTATCTGTTTCAGTATTGTCTAGGTAGTTGTGTTCTTGCTGGCCTGCTGTAATGGTTGATTTCAGTTCTGTCCTTTGTTCCCGGCAGGGTGCCTGTCTCTCTGTGAAAAGGGGAAGTGTAAATCTCTACCATGCAGGGGAGGGTGAGTCAACAGTAGGGATCTTAAGCTGACATATATAACTAATATTCCTCCCTGAAACTCAAAAATTTAAGGATAAATTAACCCAAAAAAGAAAATTCAGTTTTTATCCACTCACCAGGTGAAGTTCCGTAGTCCACAGAACATTTCTGGAGCTTTAAACAAAATCAGCATTGCAGCATTCTGCAGCTTATGTAGCTTGGGATTGTTTGAAACATTAAAAAACAAGGCAAAAACTGGTATAATCTATTCCTCCATAAGCTGCGAAATCCCAAATTGATATGAAAAGATGGTATTTACTCCCTTGACACTCAGTAGAGCCCACGCATCCACTCCTGATGGTTTGCTTTTAGCTTAATCAATTTGGTATCCCGAGGCGTCCAGAGATGTGGATTATGCTGCACCAACTGTATGGAAGTATTTCATTGTTTTGTTTTGTTTTGTTTTGTTTTGTTTTTTTACATTTCAAAACAAGCCCCTTTTTGTGGGGAAAAATACGCAAGATTGCGTTTTTTGCATTTTACTATTCAGAAGTTAGACCACTGTACATAACATTAAGGTTATTATTCCTGACGTTTATGTCACCATCCTCACTGCCACTGCTGTTAGCGTAATAAATAATGTCATAGTCTGAGCAGGTCAAACATCACCTCAGAATTGAGAACATTTAAAGTATTTGTCATCATGTTTCCTGTGTTTCTGTTTCCCAGATGTGTTCTATTACTTGAAAGACCCACCCCCAGAGTTTCTACCCAGATTTGGTACCATCACCATGGCTGGCCTGCTTGGCATGTTCTTGGCACGGAAAGGTAGCCTGCTCCACAGTCAATACATCACAAGCAATTTAGGCCTGCTGGGAACAGTTATCTTGTCATCTGTTAATGTATTTCAACAATGATTCCCAAAAAGATGGGGTGTTGTTTAAAACGTGAGAAAAAACAGATGGAATCATTTACAAACAAACTCTGTTTACTGACAGCAGGTTAGTGAAGTGTTTCTGAGCCCATGTAGTAATATACTTTTAATCAACCAAAGTGCTGAACCTCACCCAATTCTTGCTTCTGAACAGCTGAACATTATGCTGCTTTCTTACCCAATCATGATACTTTGACCTGTCACCAATGAACCTGTTTAATGTGGAATGTTCAGGCATTTTTAAGCATTCACAACTTTCCCAGTCTGTTGTTGCGCCTGTCCCAACTTGTTTGAAATGTGTTGCAGACATCAAATCCAGAATAGGTGTATACTGACAAAGATAAGGTTTTCATGAAGTTGTCAAAAGTGGTTTGCAAATTATCATGTTCTACTTCTACGTCCCAACTTTTTTTGGAATGGAGGTTGTATTATTATATAAATCAATATATAAAAATAAACCACAATTAAACAAACAACATTGCAGCAACCTGTGTACTTACGAGTTTTGTACAAAGCAAACGGCATAGGTGGGCTTACATTAAATGGGGGAAGCACACAATCAGCAGGAGGGATGTAAAACCAGACAGCAGATGGAAAAATGGGTCGCCAAATATACCTCCCCAAGTCATCCATATGTGTCGGAAACACTTTAGAGTTGTTCATGTTTTCATTTGAGAGAATTAAAACCAATTCATCAATTGCGTTAGTGTTCAGTGTCATAGTAACACAGTTAAAGCCGAAACAAAGTAAGTACTTAAATACTGTACTGCAAAATTGGGTTAACAGAGTATTGAGGTTTGACACCCTCACCCCCTGCACCCTGTATGTAGAACATTTGTAGTGTTCAAAGAAGTTTGTTTCCTTTCCTCTGAAAGCAACATATATTTACTTTTGCATCACTGGGAAATAAGTATTGTGAAGTGTGGATCACTTCACACTAGCTGTCTCGCAGGAGAGTAGCGCTGCTGTGCACAGGTTATCTTTGGATTGTAGGATATCACCTTTGATGCCCTTTTACTTAAAGCACATTTACCTGCATTTGACCCTGTCATAGGAGACACATGTCACAGATTATCAGCATTGGCAGACCACAGTTTGCCACTTGAACCACAAAGTTACTAAGAAAGTCCCAAAAAAAAAAGTGGAGTTCAGTTTCGGTTTTCTCAGCACTCTTACTTCTTGTCGCTTTCTCTCTCTGTGGTGGAGGAAGTTGAATAACATTTAAGCATCGATATAATAATGAAATGACAATGAAATCATACCTAATATATACATCTGTTTGCCATTCTTTATTGTAAACTTTATTTTAGGCTCTCGTTTCAAGAGGGTAGCAGTTCCAATAGGCCTGATGAGTGTAGGTACTTCAGTCTGCTACCCAGCCCAGGCAGTGGCCGTTGTAAAGGTAAAACTACTTTTTTATATTATATTATATTATAATTTTCAGAGTTTAACACAGTTGTTTACTTTTTTTTTCACAAGGTGACGGGTAAAAAGGTGTATGCGGCAGGAAAGTGGAGCAGTGCCACAGTGTCTTCACTGCTCACCCCAAAGCCCCAGGAGCCTGCCACAGAGACTGTTGCTTCAGAACCACAGGTTAACAGTCATTTTGAGTTACACAACAGATTTATTATGATCTTTTATAGGTGTGAAACCGGCACATATTAAACAGGAGGTGCTGTAAAGCTGTTTGTGACTAAAACCAAAACGCCCTTCCTACTGAATGATTTTCCCTCTTTACATTTGACTTGCTCAAAAAGTCCCTCCCATCTCTTTAATAATGACTGTGGTTGAACTGTAACTGTGCACTTGGAGTTGTCTGTGATTTAGAAATTAAAGCATATAACTCACTATTAGTCACCCCATAATGTCAGCTAAATGTCTAAAATGTTAAATGCTAATGTAAGCGATTGCATTTCTCCTTGAATGTCTCCTCACCTTCCCCCTCCAGTGGAATAAATCTGACCTATTAGAACTGAAACTTTCCAGATAATTGTAAAACTAGTGCTTTATTCTGTTTATAGATGAAAGGTGTTACTTCTGTACCTGGCACATACATTTTGAGTGTGATTAATCAAATGGTGAAATTCTTATTAATCACCATTTTGTGTAGACGAATGAGTGCAAGTCTCGGTTGAACAGATTAAAATCAGTGCTCTTTATCCACATGTTGTTATGTTGTTAGGCAGCTAAAGTGCCAAATCTAGAGTCTGCAGTAACCGAGGAAGCCTCAGCCCAGAGCTCTACAATCACAGAAACAGAGGTGGAATCAGCCGAGTCTGTTCATGTCTCTGATGAGCCCGTTGTCCCCAGCGTATCAGAGGAGGTTTCATCGTTAACACTCGCAGAGATATCTACCGACCAGACCTCTCCAGACACCAACACAGGTAGTAAAGATGTTGATCCGTCTGTTTCCTTCACTGTCTCAGTCTCTTTTTGTTTCAATCACACAAAGGCTTCTTCTGATGATTTTCTATGTTTCCTCTCCTGTCCAGATCCAGTGGCAGAGTCAGTGCCAGCAGAGACAAAGACCACCACAGCCTCAGAGGAAATACCTGCACCTGCTGAAAGTGAGGAGCCTTCAGACACAAAACAAGCAGCAGAGAATGGCTCTATTGATACCAGCCCAGCTGAGTCCACACCGAGCATAGAGCCAGTCGCTTCAGTGGAGGCTGCTACAGCTGAGTCTGCTCCTGTGGAAGCTGCACCAGTAGAGTCTACTCCAGTAGCACCTGCACCAGATGAGTCTGCTCCAGTAGCAGCAGTGGAGGCCGCAGCAGTGGAGGCCGCAGCAGTGGAGGCCGCAGCAGTGGAGGCCGCTCCAGTGGAGGCCGCTCCAGTGGAGGCCGCTCCAGTGGAGGCCGCTTCAGTGGAGGCCGCTCCAGTGGAGGCCGCTTCAGTGGAGGCCGCTCCAGTGGAGGCCGCTTCAGTGGAGGCCGCTTCAGTAGAGGCCGCTCCAGTGGAGGCCGCAGCAGTGGAGGCCGCTCCAGTGGAGGCCGCTCCAGTGGAGGCCGCTTCAGTGGAGGCCGCTTCAGTAGAGGCCGCTACAGTAGAGGCCGCTGCAGAGGCTGCTCCAATGGAAGCTGCTCCAGTGGAGGCTGCTTCTATAGAGGCTGCTGTAGTAGAGGTCGCTCCAGTTGAGGTCGCTCCAGTTGAGGTTGCTCCAGTGGAGGCCTCTCCAGAGGAGGAAGTCAAATCAGTTCCTTCATCTGAAGAACCAGGTACCAGAAATATTCTGCTGCACAATACAGATGAGCAGGAAGTGCATTTATTTATATTATGTCAATCCTGAAAGTGTACACAATTATGAAAATTAAAGACCGTAACCTTGAAAGCTCTTTAAAAATGACATTTAGACCCCAACACATTTTGATACCAAAACATCTGTGATAGCCCAATAACAGCCGACCAATATGTCTGTCGGGCTGTACTGAGATAATTGTTAGTTTTTTTTTAAGCTTTTGTATGTCTCTTCTTACTACTTATTAGAACTGTATCTGTACAGTACTCTTACTGATTTGTTTCACACTGACGAAGAAATACTTCCTGAATGTAATTAACATTCAAAATAATAGTTTGATGGTACTAAAGCTTTTTGTGCTTTGTGTTGCATTTTGACTTTTCTACAGTGCCCATTGTTGAATCAGCTGAACCTGCCCCTCAACCTGAGTCAGCTGACCCACCACAAGTTGCCGCTGTGGAGGAGTCACCAACACTCACACCACCACTTCCTCAGGAACCTGCTGCAGAAAACAGCAAAGGTAATTTGAACACCTGCTGCACTCACTCCACTACAGTACACATGCACAGACTGCATCTCATCTGCGAATTAGCTGAATTTCCAAGGCACCTAAAGGTGATGGGTCTTGTTCTTGTTGGTGTGTGCGTGTGGTGTGAAAACAATCAAGTAAAGCACAGCAATAAACAAACAGCTGCAGTGCATCCTTAATATCCAGTGTGACATGCATGATTTAATATTGCCAGTGTTACAACAGTGTAACATCTCATATTTCGCCAGGCACAAACAACCTTTGGCCTGTGGACCACCAATCTACATTGTATATCCAACAGTTTGACAGACTGAGAAGTAAATGAGATCTACAGACTTTCTCTTGTTAGATTCTTCTGTTAGATAGCAAAAATTAATATCCACCAAATAAAGTAGTGCTAGAGATAACATTTGGATTTGTGCAGTTTGAAAACTTTTAAGCCATGCACTGGACCCACAGTTTGGAAATTGTCTAGACAGCCTTGCTTTAACACAAATATAATGTTATAATGCAGTGATCGCATATTGCCTAACACCAATTTTACATTGGAAAAATAATAACACAATCTGCCTGTTGGCTACAAATAACCTCAATCTCCAAGGAGAATACATTTCCTGTTTCACCTTACTGCAGATGTCAGCTCTATGAGAACTCCCAAGACGAGGAAGCATCCAGATACATTTATAAATATTTATACAAAGTTTGATGTGTGGATAGTAAGTGGTGAATACTACCAACATTATTTTTTGACTTTACTGATTTTGATATGTTTTTCTTAATAACACTACTTGATCAGTTCTCCACTAGGGCATGAAATGAGACATTGGAGTTGAGCGTGTCCTAGACTGACGTGTATGAAGATAATAACCTCTACTTAATCTTCATATATAAAATATGCACAAACAATCACAATCACTTGTTTACACAAGGCTTTAGGGGAATGTTTATCACTCTATTGTGTGCAGCTTATGCAGCTCCATGTAACACGTGTTCTGAATTTCAAACACATTATCAATGTGTGCTTTTATTTAATGTTTTTGAAGGTCAGAGTTCCATATCTGTCCACTGTGTGCACAAAGTGGTAAAATGACAGAATATTTATTAATCAATTTGATTTATAAACTGGCTCATGCTCAGTTTAGCAGTCTACTCACATGGAATTCCATGTTTTCATTTTTGTACCATTTTTTTTTCTGTTGTACAAGATACATTTCATGCAAATTTGATGAATTGTGAAATAAATAAATCTTATCTGGATCGGGTAAACCACACACATGAGACCCAGCAACATTTAGCCTACATTATTTGGTATTCATGAATTCTAGGAAGAGATGTATTGTGTGTGTGTGTGTGTGTGTGTGTGTGTGTAGGTCTGTATGCTTGTAACAATCACCATCAATTCAACTAGTATTGAATGGTCACAGAACACAGTGGCTTTGACCATGACACTGTTTATTGTAGTTTGGTGCCAGTGGACATTATCTCATCTTTTAATTTATTCTAAACCAGCTTAATTCCCTTAAAGTGTAGCATTTAATGTTTTCTGTGCTTGTGTCTGAGATGTTGTTGCATTCCTCTTGTTGTCCTCCAGGTGGCTCTAGTTTCAAGCCAGACCCCACTCTAATGGACTTCGGGCAGTCCAACCCCGAGGATGAAGACCTGTACAGCACACGCAGCTGAGACATCACAGCCGGCTGCAGGAGAGAGCTCATTCCCACACTGCCATCGCACATCTCACTCAGATAACAAACACTACTTAGTGTCATTATGCAGTGTAAATAGGCCATTTTGCGAACATGCAGAGTCAGAAAAAGTCTTTAATCAACATTTCCATTCTCATTTTGTCAGCCCACACCATTAATATTTCCACGGAAAAAGGTCCAAGTATGTTTGCATTGATGCAGCAATGAGGCGACTTTGAGTTCACAGAACTGTCTGTTTGCGTAGCAGGAAGGAAACCTGGAAAAAAATACACCCACAACAGTGATTGTTAATTCACAGATGGCAGATTGTGAAATGTTCTCTGTGTGTGTGTGTCATTTGAAAATGACTGGCTTTTGTGCTTCAGCTTTCATCGTCATGACTACGCAGTGCTTTTTATTTATTGTAATTTAGCCCATTGCGTTGGGAGACTCAAAATACTGCACGTGCTGGTGATTATTATAAGATGGACTGGTACTGCTCCATTTTGTAACATCAAAAATTCAAAGTCTTTGGATGTTCAGAACCAAAAATAAATATATTTTTCACAATTTCATGTTGCGTCTATCAAACACTAAATGCTTACTTGACAATATTAGTTAGTTGTGTTATTCTGGATCATACACAAGTGCTTATAACGCATGAACTCGAGATAGTTAACGGGTGAAACATTTGTCACTTCTTACAGATAGCTTGACATTGTCTTCTCTGCCAAAGCTCTGCAAAACAAACCTGACACAAAAAAAGATTCTTTCAACAACGTTTTTAATAATCATCCAACCAAAAGAAAAGTCATTAGAGTGAAGGACATTTTACTGAAATGAAAGGTCTTCAGTCATCATATAATGAGCAGCTAATCTTGAGCTGGATTTAATCTTCCATCACACCAAAAGCAAATAAACAAACTCTTTTCTCCTCAGGGAAACTTTTCACCCCGCTTCTTTCCGTAGCTAATGGTAACCAGAACAAAACTGTGCACAAAAGAGTTGTCGCTGTCTTTTCCTTTCCATATAATGTTTTTAATTTAGGTTTGCACCAAACATCAGCAGACCGTCTTTCTTTCTACACAGTGTGTTCTCAGCATCATGAATATTACAGTATTACAGTACACTGCCTCTTCTGCAAATTCAAAAGTAAATGAATCATCCAAATGAAAAATTGCACTTCACAAATAGATGTCCTTCAAAATGTCCCAGTTAAAATGTCTGGTGAGCTGCTGTTCAGACATATTCACAAGGCTCTTTTTATCTCATATTTGGTGGTCTCTTTTCCAAAACTGGAGTAAACTAAAACACCCAGTACTGTTGTACTGTTGTACAATTGGAAGTACTGTATTATATGCAGTTGCTTAACATATTGTAGGGTTTACAAGTATATAATTGCACAAACCTAAAATAATTGTTGTGTATCAAAAAATAAATGTATATTATTGAAATTTGAAATTTTGTGTTCCCTGCAGGCGGCATTGCTCTAAATATGTTGGTTTGTCTGTCCTACTGACTTCCCTGACCTTTCCTCTAGTGCCTACATAAGGTTTATAGTTAAACACTCCTTTGACGGATTGCCATTAAGTTTGGTGGAGACATTCATGGTTCCCAGGGGATGAATCCCTCGACTTTAGTGATACCCTGACATTTCCTGTTGTGCCACCAGCAGGTCAGAGTTTTCACTTATTCTGTGAAATATCTCAACTTCCTACAGGATTGTAGATTGACTGCTCAACATTTTGCACAGACATTCATTGTTCCCAGATGATGAATCCCTGGGATTGATAATGCCCCGATATCTCCTCCAGTGCCACCATGAAGTTGGCTTGTGGTTTTGAGTTGGAAGTCTAGATTACATTTGGATGGATTGTCGTGAAATTTGGTAGACATGCATGGTTCCCAGGGGATGAATCCTGACTTTAGCAGTACCTCGACATTCCCTGCTGTACCATCGGCAGGTTAACGTTTTCACTTATTCTGTGAAATAGCTCAACATCGGCCAGATTGATCCTCTCACAATTTTCCTCAGACATTCATCATCACCTACAGGCTCAGTTGTATTTGTGGTGCTAATATGCAAATGTTAGCTTGTTAACACACTAAACTGTGACGTTGAACAGGGTAACACATTACTTGCCAAACATCACATAAGCATGTTAACATTTTTTAAGCATGTTTACTGATGTGAGCATTAAACTCAGCCTCACCAAGCTGCTAGCGGTGCTGTAGACTCACAGTTTTGTCACATGTGACGGTATAATTTTAACCCATTTGGCTGAACCAAGTTGCAGCAAGTCAGATATTGACTAAAAAAGTTCAATGAGAAACAGCTTCCTTGGCGGGTAAAGTACAGATTGTCTGCCTGGAAATCTGATCCCCAGTGATGCACTTATTGTGGTTTCCTGAAACAAAAGAACAAGTACACATGGACCAGTATTTATTACGGAAATTATTATTTTGAGCAACAAACCTGGGAATGTCATCTGTTTGTTTAAGCATTTTGGATGCTACATGTTTTTGCTTATCTGCGAGCACACAGTTGCCGTTGGACCGTGCTATCTGTGAACATCTTTATAGCTTCTTTATTGCTCCTCAGAGGAACCGGAGCTGCCTGGACCTCATAAACTCCGCATGAGGCTGACCAGAGTCACGACCCCTCTGGGCTCTGTGTGTGCGTGTGTTCATGCTCACATATGTGTATAAGAGAGGGAATTGTCAGATCTATTGGATGTCAATACTTTCTCATCCTTCTTCCTGTTATACATGGAGAAAAACACATATGGGAACCAGACTTCCTGTGGCATCGGAGCCACAGTTGGTGCTCTTGGTTTGAGTCAAGGGGTTAAGGGACTCGCAAAGCACCACCAAATGTTGTGAAAAAACAAAAAAAATCCTCAAAATCCACCATGTATCCTGCAGTTGTTATCCACCAACATTAATGAAAGCACATGGAACATATTGACTCAGTTCAAAATAGAACAGAGCAGAGAGAGTGGGGATGCTGGAAATCTGCAACCCTTTTCCTCTCTCATGGACATTTTGTCTCTATAAGATGACGGCCTGTGTGAGAGGTTTCAGGGCCCCCACTCCCCCATAGCAAGATGTGACGCTAAGTATAGCCTCATGTCACTTCTCTCAAGAGTCCCCTACACATATGGGGCCCCCTTCCTTACAGCATCCCACACAGGCAGCAGCTATGATTAAATTCTGAGAACTAATGCTTCGACTGGAGTCTGTCATGCAGTCCCGAGCTCGCTCGCTCGCTCTCAGATACGTCCTGACCAGCAGAGAGGAAGCGGTGCTCACAACCCTGACCTCTCACCTTTCAACCCCCATGAGCCGGATTTTCCACAGTGGACCTTGCGAGGGTTATGGTTTTCGGTGGTTATCTTCCCAGGGTCCAGCCACCGAGGGAGACCCCCACCATCAAATAAACACACAGCACATTTATCAGCAAGAAAATGTAAACATTATTACGTAAGTAATTTAAGGGGGTTTATGAGTACAGTATATTTTCACACATCCCCCTCTCCTTTACTTGTGTGGGTCAGTGTGTGTACATGCATGAACTTGTGTACACAGTTTCCCTTTTTTTTCCCTTGGGAATTTAGATACAATCAGACGTCATCAGTTCACTCCATCCAGTAGAGACGCACTGCACATCATGCACATTATGCGCACACGCTTATTAAATTTGAATGACTTCATTTGGGGTTTTTGTAAACTACTGACATTTTAGCAGGGGTGGAAAGAGTGCCAAAAAAAATCTACTCGAGTAAAAGTACCATTACTTGATGAAATTTCACTTAAGTAGAAGTACTGGTGTAAAAATCTTCTCAAGTAAAAGTAAAAAGTAGCTCATTTAAAATTTACCCAGAGTAAAAGTTACTTATTTACTTATAAATAAAACAAGTACAAAAACATACACAAAGATTTATATTGACAAAAACACATAGATCACAGATAGATCTAGATTACAGTTCCTCCTTAATTACTCAATGAACTTGCTATTTAGTTTGAACAGGAGCTGGTTTTCAGGACTCTGCTTGCTTGGGGGGTTTTTCTGGTTACAGGGTTCACTTCCGTGCTGCCATGAAGTCAGTGTAGACTTTAATCTTTGATGGATGTTTCCTCTGTGAACAAAAAACCAACAAACATCATCATATAAATCATCAATACCATGTTTTCATTAAACATACAGTTAAAATATTTTTTATATTAATAGATTAACTCATATTTTTGTCATGTAGAAAGAATCGACTATATCGTGGATGGGTCACTGGCAGACTTTAAGTGTGGTCCCAGATCACCTGGTTTTATCCTGCATATAAGACTACCAAATGAAAAACATTCACCAATATATCAATCAATCAATCAATCAATCAATCAATCTTTATCCTTATAGCGCCAAATCACAAAACGTCATCTCAAGGCACTTTACACATAGAGCAGGTCTAGACCCAATATTAGAACAACACCAAAAGATTTTTATTAGCCAAAACTTAAAAACTGTTTGGTGCATTTTTCAATGTGTTAATACACTCATAAGAAATCTTCAATGCATATCATAGCAATATTAGCATAATTTTGTGTGAAATTAAGGAACGAGTCAAATTTGATTGTTTAAAATGAGGCTTGCTAGCTTGCTACCAAGTTAGCTAACGTTAACTAGCACTATAAAGCTGACTGCTAACACTGACGTTAGCGTACCATGACTGAGTAAAGTTATTAATCTTACCTGTACATGCTTCATCTTCATCATCTTTTAGCTAGCTCCTCAGTGGCAATAACATCTGGATGTTTCTGACCTTCTGGTGTTGCAGTTGTTCAGAGCCAATCAGATGGACAGTTACTGCCACGCAGACGCAGTGCGAGTTCATCTATTTTATTTTATTTTATTTTATTTTTACTCTGTCACGGAAGGTATTTAAAATGTAACAGTAAATTACTTCCAACAATATGTACTTAAGTAAAAGTAAAATTACTGATTTTAAAAATTACTCAGACCCTGCATTTTAGCTGTAGCTATTACTTTTTGGTTGTAGCAACATCCACAGAGATGTACAGCAAATCTACATATCTTGTAAAGAGTGCAGAGGAAAAGGAGAAGAAACCTTAACAAACTAAAGTTGCAAATAAATATGCAGCTTTTAATGTTTTTTTTTGTTTTTGTTTTTGTTTTTTTTAATCCAGGAATGGACAAACTGTGAAAAATAATTGGCTGAGAGGCTGATGTCCAGTGATGTAAGTTAAGGCTTGTTGCTCTCTGCACCATCGGTCTCCTTATCTGCTGCTTGTACAGACGCTTTAACTAAAGCCCTGTGTTTGGATCATTAGGCACACACAGACACACACTCCCACACATTCTCAAAATGTTAATCAATCAGCCTCTCGATTTGTGGATCCAACTTCCCCCAAGAAGGGAATTTGGTAGCAGAATTAACACTAGCATGACTTTGCATGCCAGGAATGCCATGGAAAGCGAAACATGTGCATTACAGGCCCATTCAATTGATTGTCTGAAGATAGCATGAAGTGTTGCTCCTCCTCCAACCTAACAAAGGTCAAACCACTAGTAGCTCTGAGATAAAACAAGTGAAAGTTAGAGTTACTGAAAAGCAGTCAGCTCCTTGCCTTGAAAACATGTCATGTTATGAGGATTAAGTGCATGCAGCCCTGCTAGCAGCTGTGTGAGTCCAACGCCAGTGTGCTAAAATGCTCAAATTGAGAATGCTAACATGCTGATGCTGAGTACAGAAGGTATAATGTTTACCATAGGCCTTTTCACACTGCACTTAGCTGAAGGCTCAGCAGCTCCTTGACTCCAGGCTCTGAGGGAGCTGTTAGCCCCGAGCTCAGAGAGCATTCCCACCGGCACAATCCTGACTCATTTTAAGTAGGCTAACCCCAGTTAACCCAGCACTTGCAGAGGTGCTGTGTGAATCATATAGCCTTGGGTTTAGGTTAACCCCGGGTTTACACTGTGTGCATGAAAAGAGGCAAAGTTATCCCAGGGTCAGCTCTTGGCCTGAATATCTTAGAATGTTAGCATGCTAACAAGCATGAAGTTGTAATGACGTAGGCCTACAGCTGACGCTGGGAATTTTTTCCTAAGTATAACATCATAACCTAAAGTATTTGTCAAATTAAATGTTCAACCTGATGATGGCAAGTGACTGACATTGCTACTAGTATAGCTAAAATGTTACTTAAGTAGCCCTAACATAGATGTAAGCATAGATTTAAATATTGTAGGTAGCTGGTAAAACTGGCCACTGTTGGGTTATTCAACATGTGAGGATTCATTTATAAACTCATTTTGCATTGCATGAAAAAAGTTAATGTGTGAGACAACTTATAACTTTAGCCGAATGTGTAATCAACACTGGGGACGCAAGGAACCTGTCGTCGCCACTTTTCTGAGGGGTAGGTTTTGTCCCCAACACTTTTTAAGAATATAATCTGTCAAAAGAATGTTCTGAAAAAGATCTTTGACAAAGAATTTTTAATTAACAAATGAAAACGGCTGACTGGTTCTTTCTATAGTCGTGTTTTATGCTTAGTAGTTTAGGATTGTTGGCTCTGTAACACTCCAGGCTATTCCACTTTGATGCATCGTTATATGTTTTTTCTTGCCGTAACGATCCGCTCCGACCTTGTACTGATCTCCTCGTTACTCCTCGACGAAAAAGTATATGCTGAAGAGAAGTATTTTTACCTTTTTTAGCAGAAAATGTTACCTCAAAATTTTGCTAGAGTACAGTTGCGTAAATGTTCTTAGTTAGTTGGCACCAATGGATTACAGAGCATGTAGGGAGGCAGAGACGTAGTTTTGTTTTTTTTCTGTCATCTTCTGTTTGCGTTGGCCGGCGTGACACCATAAATTTCTGTTTTAAGTTGTTGCTTGTCATGACTAAGGGCCCTTGGCTTCTCCCTCTGTGTGTGTGTGTGTGTGTGTGTGTGTGCGAACAACTGTGCATACCCGGCATGCCAGTGGAAGAACATAACATCATGAAGTTTCTGTTTTGGAAAGCACAACTGTCCCATTTTAACATTTCTGCCTTAAACAGTGCATTGCCAGTTTGCTCATATTTTGCGAGAAGGCAAGGACGGAGCTCTTCATTTGGGGCCCCTTCAAAACCTGCCGCTTTCCGATTTGCCTTCATCCGTCATCCTCGCCGTCAGCTTTCCCACGGCTATTAGAACATGTCACATCCTGATAGATACTCAATGGAGCGGAGTGAGCTCGCACACGTCTGAACACGCATGTGTAAACCGAGGCGAGCGCGTTGCGTCGATGCTTGCATGCCAGGCTGTGATTAAGCGCACCCAGTTGCACAAGTATCGAAGCGCAGACGCACACATGAACACACACACACACACACACACGGGGAGAGATGCATGCTCAGACCGTTGATCAAAGGAGCTGTGATGTAATCAGTCTCGGGGCTTTGTACGCATCCCTCATTAACTTTCACCGGAGGCTTTAATGAAAAACCACTGGAGGGAATCTCCGCTTTCTCTCCTTCTTTCCCTCCCTCCTTGTCTCCATCTCTCCCTCTCATCTCCTCGCTCACTCCCTGCAGTATCTGCTCGTCCTCCTCCTCATTCATCTTCCGCACTGTGCCTCGCCTCCCTCCTCCCCCATTCCACATCTGCCCCAGTGCAGGGCTGGCTTGACTTCCGCTGAGACAGGGTAAATATTTCCCATGGCTTATCTGACCGCCAGCAGGACGAATATGACACAAAGTGCGAGGCTCCACTAATTAACACACAGCCTCCGTTCCTCAGGTCAGAGGCCTCAGCGGGGACAGTTTGAGCCTTAAGTCTGGCACCTGGAACACACTGGTGTCCTATTCATTATGATAAGGTATGACACGTGGTTATGTGTCTGCAGTCACTGGGGAAGCAGCTATTACTCTGACACACATCTTGACTCGATTTGCTCATTTTTGGACTTTTCTAGTCAGGTCTCCGAGACAGAGGGGAAAAAAGGATCGATTGAATGAAAAACAGAGGGAGCAAGTTTCTCTCTGTCTCCCTCCCTCTTCTGCAGGCTGGCCGGTGTCCAGGTACAGTTCGGCCCCCTTTGGTCATGATGAAGGTGTGACGTGTAAGCCGCTACCCTGTTGCGCAATCGTCAAGAGGCTCTTGGGGCCTATAAGACCCCCAGCCTCATCTGGTTTCTCAGAGACTCCGGTCTGCTTTCTTCACACATAGACACACATACACACACATTCACGCGCACACACAGAGGCATGATATGGTCTGGGATGCTCAGCTGTGCTATTTCTCTTAGAGGGGTCGAGGAGCAGTTGTGTAGAGACATGGACTTCAGCCAAAAGAAGCACTGAAAAACCCACTTGACTGCTTGGACTGGACGTTCGATCACTCGAGGTAAAATTAATTCTTTTAAATAAGTAGAAATTCTATAGTTCTATGTGAGTCTGGTTTGATCTGAATGAGAGTTTCTATTTGATGATTCATTTTCTAGTTTCCCTTTCACTAATTCAACTCATCTTGGCGTAATTACCAGTCGAAGTCAAAGTTATTCGAAGGAGTAATTTCCCGTCTGTTACTGATTGCCTTTTCTCCTTTGTTGCTATTAATAATGAATTCCCCCGGTGCATGGTGACCATAATAGGGTCAGTTTTAGTTATTTTTAAGACCCCTGAAAAACTGTTAAATCTAAAATGAAGCTGACAGTTTTTTTTTCTTCGTCTAAATCATTAATAGTCATTAATACCAAATAGAATTTTCCAAGGAATCCATTGAGCCTCGTCATTATTACAAGCTCTCCATCTGTATTTCATTACTGCCCAACGTCAGGAATGGTGTAATGTATTTTTGCTGTGATTAGTTATCAAGTGGGACAGCTAATAAACACCGGAGCCAGCTAAAGATCACTGTGTAGCAACACCTTTCTTTTTTTTTTGTCCGTAAAAGGCGGTGGGATTGTTAATTCTCTCGTGTTTTGTTTTATTTCCAGCTGACCTTGGACAACTCAAAGGAGGGGAGTCAGATTGTTTGACGCAACAGCACATCCAGTTTCATAATGGCGATCCCAAATGACCTCTCCCTTTCCAACTCAACCTCCTCCCCCTATTCAACAAGTCATCTGAACACGTCTCTGACCCCCCCTGACATGGCCTGCACAGACTGGACCCCAGTGCCCATGCACACAGTCATCCCCGCCATCTACACCGTCGTCTGCGTCTTTGGAACTATAGCCAATGCCCTGGCGGTGTGTGTCTTGGCCCACGCCAGTGCCTCAAGGAGAACTGTAGCAAACACCTTCATGCTGAACCTGTGTGTGTCCGACCTGCTGTTCCTGCTGTCCCTCCCACTGTGGGCCGTCTATTACTCCCAGGGGTACAACTGGCCCTTCGGCTGGGTCGCCTGCAAAATCTGCGGAGCACTCCACAACCTCAACCTTTACGCCTCTATCTTCTTCATCACGTGCATGAGCATGGACCGCTACCTGGCCATTGTGCGACCGCTCCGCTCCCAGAGTGCTCGAAACACCAGGCGTGCCCGGCTCACGTGCGTCGTGGTGTGGCTCTTGGCACTCGCCTGCACAGGCCCCATCTTGTATCTGAGGGACACTTACCGCTTTGAGGTGCTCGGCGTGGAGGCCTGTGTGATAAACTATCCTGATCACACCTGGTATATGACCCTGGTGTGGATGAAGATTCTCCTGGGCTTCCTGCTGCCGCTGCTTGTCATCTCTTGTTGCTACGGCGCCATTGCTAACCATTTGATGGGCGACACGTGGCTGGCGAGAATGCAGAATCCGTCACACTTTAACAGTGCGCCCTCTTTTACATCCCAGGAGAGCTGCGGCAAACCAGAGAGGCCTCCGACCCCGGGCGTGAGCTCCGGCTCCAGTGGAGGCAGACCCCTGGAGGGCAGGGGGCTGGAGCGGGTGTTGTGGACAGTAGCTGCTGTGGTCATTGCCTTCTTTCTCTGCTGGTTCCCTTTCCACTGCGTGACCTTCCTGGACGTGCTGAGAAGCGAGGGCTGGGTGAACGGCTGCTGGGTAAACTGGACCATCGAAAACCTCACCCCTCTCACCCTCTGCCTGGGCTTCTCCAGCTCGGCCATCAACCCCGTGCTCTACTGCTTTATCGGAAATCATTTCCGGGGTCGTCTCGGGGGCCTCTGCAAGGGCCTGTGTTCTCGTTTGAAGACGCGCAGGGAAGATCACAGCCAAAAGAGGGGCTCCTTCAGCACCCGGCTGAGCTCCTTCTCTCGAAAACTCAGCGACCTGAAGGATCTGGCGATCGTGGAGCCCTCTGGTCCTGCCTAGCTGGCCTCCAGAGAGGAGACTTTTCTTTCCCTCCACTGGCTTCACACCCCAAAGAGTCATAACTACCAACGTCAAATGACTGCTGAACTCCAATAAGCACAGATGTGTGAGACTGACTGAGTCAAATTCCGGCAGACGTCAATGCTGCCCTACAAAGACAGGAAAAAAATCAACAGATGAAACAGAGATAAAAAAGAATTTGATTTTGGTTTTAGGGTTAGCCAAAATGTACAATGGACAGATACATTTTAAATGTAATGCCTCAAATGCTGCAACAGGCAGCCTTTTTCAGTGAAAAAGCAGCAAAAGCCCACTGTTTTCTACCTGCTCAGCACCTCACAGCACACAGCTGGTGAGACAGCTAGCAACCAGGCTAATGAAGCATTTAGCAGCTGAAGAGGCAGTAAGCTAAAGGAGTGTGAATATTGGACCAGGTGGACGCGAACACGTCTCCGAATTAATGCTTATATTGCTTTGGAAATGCTGAGTAGTCTTAAGTAGTTGTGTATCTGCTTGCTAACAAGTTCACCATATCTGGATGATTTGTCGGTTTAGTGACCACAACTTGCTTCATCTGTCCCCCAAAAGGCCACACAGTTCCAGTTTTTTTGTAGATTTTTAAAACTGTGGAGAGTTACAGCTGCTGTGCTAACTAAGCTAGGCTTGTGCCATTTTAGCAAGACTAGCTTAGCTACCATTTTTTGTTTTTCTTCATCATGGTTTGTTTAAGCTACTGTGTCATTTATATGGAATGATACATTTATTTACTAAAAAAAAAAGTTACAGGATCAAGTTCTCAATGACAGGAAACAGGTAAGACAGGTGAATAAATTTGAGGCCACCCATAGCAAAAAGTAGTTTATACAAGTGTACTAAAGGTATCCTTATTTTATACTAAAACTGAGGCAGTATACTTGAAGTGTACTTTTTATATACTATATTTTATATACTTAAGAAAAGTATAGTGAAGTATACTTGGCTTATACTGAAAAGTATAAAGAATAGTCTAAGACTAAGTACAGTAATACTTAGACTTACACTTTAATAC
Source organism: Acanthopagrus latus (assembly GCF_904848185.1). Classification (NCBI taxonomy): domain Eukaryota; kingdom Metazoa; phylum Chordata; class Actinopteri; order Spariformes; family Sparidae; genus Acanthopagrus; species Acanthopagrus latus. Next base: position 13,747,205 of record NC_051056.1, read on the forward strand.
TTAATAAAATGAACTTCACGTATACTACTTTTTGCTAAGGGTAAGGCTAACTGAATATCTCACTAGCAAGCTTTAATTTAAAGGTGCACTTGTATGATTTCTATTCAACATTCACAATTTTGCAAAATTCTATGTTTTGTCTAATATTTTACACTCCTATGGCATGATAATGTGTTATATGGTAGATAAAGGCCTACTGTATTTTAGTTTCACAGGGCAGCAAATATATAATAATGAAGTACTGATGCATAAGGATAATTATCAACTGCAACTTTCACTGTTCTTCTGTGGGACCAACGTATTCATCATGTAATCACGTGTAACATTTGTGTTAAATTTTGCTAAAAAAGGAGATTTAAAAAATGCATTTCTTTGACATAATAAGAAATAAAGTGGTCAATAATTCACTAAAAGGCTTTTCTCTCTGATTGACAAGATGTATGTGCAAAATAACTTCGACTGTTCTTTTGCTAAAAATGGGAGGATGTCAGGTTGATTTCTGTCCAGTACCACACACACACACACACACACACACACACACACACACACACACACACACACACACACACACTGATTTCATGAAACTGACTCAATTTGCAATTTCTTACTTCCCCTTTTTCCAAATCTTACCCTCCACCAGCTGTGACCGAGAGCTTCCCCCACCTGGGAGTGCGAGTGCTGGGAATACTGTGGGCCTGGCAGATGGACACTCAGTCTCCCCCCTTTTACTGCCCTCCCAGAATGCCTCTCATGGATTCCGTACATATCAAGGCCAGATATCGTAATCTCATACTAATGTTCTTATGATGCATTCCAGTCCAGCCAGTTGTGCTGGTTGAGGGAGCAGCCAGCTAATCAATGATATATCTCCGTCTGCTATTTGTGTCCAGTATGGATCTGCTGCATTCTGCATTGACCCTGGCCTGCGTGAGGGCTGACAGCCAGTGGAGTATGAGGTAACTATGTTTTGCACTGGTGGGGGCTTTTATATCTGCCTAAATGCCTCGTTTGTTCCTGCTATTTTGTAGTTTAGACTCACAAACAAGAAAGCATGAATGTTTTTGTATTTTAAAATGCTACCCAAAAGGAAGGCTGCTTGCAGTGGTACATCGTTCCTCATTAAGCTTTAAAAAACTTGCCACTGGGTGGCGCTAACGTGCTGTAGAAGCAGTGGATAATATGCCACTGGCTACTTACCCAGACAGAGCCCCAAAGTCCCACCGCTCATGATCTTTCCGAGCCAAGGGAAAGATGGCTCTGACACAGACTGATGACTCATGTAGGATACAGTTCGGGATGTATAAAAACAGAAATCCTCCACAAATTCTGCATTAAAGAGAGCTACCGGCTCAAAGAATGTACTGAATGGGGAACATCGTACAGTTTGCCTTCCTGAAGGGCCTTTTGCTGGTGCAGCTGGCAGTCTGAAGGACTCCATGTAATCGTGACCATGGTGTGAATGAAGAGCCTCAAAATCCATGAATAATATACATCTCAACATGACTGATGAGCTTCAAATAGCAGACGCGGTGCCATCAGCTAGATAAAAATGTGAATGGCATGCCACTGCCGCAAAACACTCAATATTTTAATCACCAGATTCTTAATTTGACACAACAGAACTTTCCGACTGACAGGACAGATTGCCGGATGGGTTTGTAGCATCTCCGCAGTATGTTCACACACACAGCTTCGTTAGCTCATCCCTCCACAGAGCAGGTGTGAGTGTCCTTGACACATCTTTTAATGGAAGACAGATCAGTGACTCGACTGAGAACATGTGTTAGGAAGTGTGAGGAGAAGACATGAGCTGAGGAGTACGAGGAACTCTTTTAAACAGCAGGCGACAGGTGTTTTGCCTGTAAATCCAACTTTTTAAATTTTTTTTTTTTTTTTTTTAACCCAAGTAGAAATATGAGAAGCATTGCAGATGTTTTATCAAATGCTGTACCGCTGCACAACTCTAATTCCACTACATGTCAGTGGAAAATACTTTTTATTCCACTTGGGGATTTAAAAATGTCAGATTTAACACATTAGCAATTTAAATAATAATGCAAACATTTATATACATTTGAAAAAGATAAGGGATGGCAATCAAACCCATCTGTAATGTTGTTAACTGTGTGTTTTGTCCCTAATTTATCGCAAATTAACCCTCACATTACCCTCACAATGTAAAGAGTAGGGAGGTGGAAGGAGATTCAGCAACCATAACAGAAGTATACAAAAAAACAAAACAAAAAAAACAATTACTATCAGTTTCTCAATTATGAGTGAAAAGGAAACCGGATGAGCTCATAAATATACACAAGGAACATCCGGATTATCCAGACGATATAATTATATGTGTTATATTGACACAATATCAATATTTCAAAAAACGTTCTGATATGAATATTGCAATACCCCTTATTCCACTATATTCACATTTATTTGACATCTGCAGTGCAGTACATTAACCAACTTTTAAAATAATATAATATAATATAATATAATATAATATAATATAATATAATATAATATAATATAATATAATAATTAAAAACTAAGTAGGTAAAGTGTTACCTACTTGTATACAGTCAGATAGTGATGCATACTTATGTACTGATACTACCAATCTGATAATGTCATGAACTTTAAGTACAAGCTGCTGTTAAAACATTTGCACTGCACTTAAGTTAAAAAAAACGTATTTTGATTGCAGCACTGTTACTTGTAATGTATAGAGTACTGCACTGGCACTTTGACTCACTGTATGCAAAGGATCTGAATACATGTTCCATCACTGATCTCTGCACCGTAAACTGTTCAACAATTAATGGAAACAGTGGTGGAAACAGACACACTAAGCAAAGTTGTTATTAATAAAACAAAACAAAGCCTCCAGATGATTGAGCTTCAAACCGTGCAAGTCACTGCATTTGCACAATGTACATTTTCCAGTTGAAAAAAGGTGATATTGCTTTTTTTTTTTATATACCTCTCTAGTGCTTTCTATTGTTGTGAAAATATTCAGTTAGAATCTTTGAAGTTATTTCCTGTCGAAAAATACAATCATTTCCTGAGAGATACACAAACCCACATTGTGCACGCACGCACGCGCGCATGTGTGTGTGTCTTTGTTCACATGCGTGTGTTGTAGAGTGAGAGAGGAAAGCTGAACAGCGTGCCATAAAGGTTAGAGGTTAGAGCGAGCAGCTATCAGTCTGGGTTGAGAAAGTGGAAATTTCAGAGAGTTGGCTTGCCAAGGCTCAGGCTCCCTGACAAACATCTGAAGCGGCAAGAGGCGAATATCAAATGAGAGGCTGGACATCTGCCTTAGCTGAGCTCCCAGCCGAGATACACAGAGAAGACCAAAAGGCTCGCCTGCAGTGAGGAGTTTAAGGCGAGAGCAAAAGGAGAGCTGGCACTTGGGAGCAGAATAAAAAGGAGGTCTGGAGAGGAGCTCAGATGGAAAACCTGCCTGTCTACCACGGGCCCATCGGCAAAGAGGAGGGCGAGAGGCGGCTGGGCCAGGACGGGCGGGATGGGTGCTACCTGCTCCGAAACAGTGACACCGTGCCGGGCGTCTTCTGCCTGTGTGTGCTGTGAGTACCAACCCAGATTGTGCAAAATTTCTCTTCTTTTTTGAGACTTCATCGATGGCATCACCCCAACTACACGTGGCGGCCTATGAAGTGTGAAATGCGAGCCGTTCATGAAACCTAAAGGAGAACTACGTAGTTTTGGAGAAGAATCTTTTAATAGGAAGAGAAAGATCGTCATTTACAGATTTATTCTTATGACTAAATAAACACAAACTGTATACTCTATACTGTTAGGTTTGTTTGTATGTGGTGGACCCCGCCACCTCTCTAGCTTCAAACAGTGTTCTGAGGACCTTGTTTTCCTCCGAGAGCAGCTTGTTTGTTCAGTCATGGACAGCAATAAATATTTCTGACTTTGTTTTTTTTTGCTTTTGTCATTTATATTGTAAAATCTTGAGTTTGAGTTTCTCCTCCAAAACTGCACGGCGCCTCCTTTAAAGAGGAACCCGGAGTCAAAGTTTTTTTCTGTGTGTCTGTGTGCAGGAGCTGTGGATACGTCTACACTTACAGACTGCACAAGGATGACGCAGGCTCATGGGCTGCAGAAGTGAGACATTTTATCTTGTTTCTCTTGCTCTCATCCTGTGCCGACTCTTTCCGCAGCCTAAAAAACTCAGATGCACATCCGCCCGGCTGCGGCTGCTGTTTATTGGCTCTGGAGGTTGTTTTGGTTGCAGTTTAATATCAGGGAGCCGTGACTTAAAGGCAAACATGTGTTTTGTTTGTTTTTTTTGTTTTTGTTTTTTTTCATGACAGCGCTGAGAGATGGCTGCTCTTCGGTTCCTTTAGCAATACCATCCCTGTGAGATAGACCTCTCCCCATAACTCAAATTTAAAGACGCCACAGCATCAGCATATACTCCAGAGACGGAGGGGAAAACATAGGATTGCATTTGACAGCATTTCTGATGAGATATGTAATTGAGCGCTGAGGGCTGGCAAACACCCAGAGATGTGAATGTATAGAGACATCTGAAGGCTGTGTCTCAGCTAGATGCTGTTGTAACTACATTTCACGCTTGCTCATTTTTACTGACAGCACCAGGCGAACAGACAAGGGGGGGACTCAAATTACACGAATTTCACCACAAGCTCAAAAACAGTTTATATTATTCATGTGCAGAATCAATCACTTTAATATAAACGTTCTCGGGGAGCAGAGGTAACACTTGTGACCGGAGACAGAAACACCCAAAGTGCTTCGCTGTGGGAAAAGCGCTCGTTTGATTAAATGATTTCGAAAATGCATTCACAGAGCAAGATTTTTCACCATTTCTTGCAGCGTGATTGATTGCAACAAATGGCAAACACAATGCGTCTGTTGAAAAAGTCCTTAGTTGACAAAATGGTACTAGTTTGAAAGCCTTAATGCGTCATAGTTTAGAGATATTGAATTTTAAACTGGCAGCTGCGGGCCAATTGGACAATTGCTTAAAAATTGGGAAATATTGCCAAGCCGCCCTGAAACCCTCAATAAAGTTAAAGATGATTGAAAAAGCGTCCGATAAGTTACACTAAACCTTTGCTGAAACTTTAACAAGTTCTTCTGTTTTGATTTAAGCCATGGATCGTTTCTAAAAAATGATCCTTTTTTTTCTTACTCCAGTTGTATTCAGTGACAAGGAAAGCTGCTGAGATAATGCTACACTTGAAGTATCTAAGAAGTCACACATGAATCCCAAAATAAATGCTTTTTTGTTGACTAACAAAATATTAAAAAGCCCAGGGGAGTGAATGCTTTCAGAGGCAACAGCAACCAGTATTTTCCTAATTTAGCTTTTAAAGCCCTTGAGTATCTTCTCCATCCTGATGCAGTCGTTTTTAAAGCAATTATAGATTTCTTTTGCGTCGTCTTATTTATTGTTGTGCCCTTTTATTTTCTCGAACACAAGCTCAGTGCGGATCAGTGGACCAGGCGCATGAAAATATAACTGATGTGCCTCCCAGCCCATCCCATCTACTTTTAGCGTGTCTGATGTCTTTTATGAGGTGAACCTATGGGAGCTCGTCTGTCCCGTCGTCTTTCCTTTCTCCGTGAGGTTTTATGTGGAGACGGAGAAGCAGAATTCTTTAGCTTTCTTTTTTTTTTTTCTTTTTTGAAACTATCATTCTTCCCTGTGTTTCAGACCACTCCTGGTGTGCAGAAACGATATTTTCGGCAAATCAAGAACTTGATAGCAGCTTTCCAGAAGCCCGGACAAGGACTTGCCGTGCCTCTGCGCTACCCTGTCACCGCTCAGAGCCGGGCACAGACACACACAGAGCCGCAGGCGCCCAGTAATAGCCTGTCGTCGACACACAGCAGCCCGAGCGCTTACCTCCAGCGGCAGCAGCAGCCGCCGCATGCTGCAAAGGGACAGAAAAACAGGAACAAGAGGGAGGTGCAGCAAGCTCTCGGTTAGGGGCAAACCCTAAGCTCGATGTTGGCCTAATTATGTACAAAAAAATCATCTTTCCATGATGCTTATTGTTGCATTTCGCCTGCTGCTTTTGATGTTAATGTCATTTTCTTTCCCATTAGCCAGCACCTGTTTGTTACTTCCAAGTCATTTAGGTTCTAGCAGTGACTCAGATCTCCTTCCAGTATCTCTTTTTCTTTTTTTTTCTTTCTTCCCGCGCATGCAGCTCAGAGAGGGCCTCATAACTTTCAGACATGTGATGTAAAATATTCAACCGCCAAGACATTAATATCCATTACCGCATACATAAGCTGACAACAAATATTGTGCGCTGTTTTCTTAATGCAATTCAGCTGTGTGAATGGCAAAGAAAATAAATGATATTGGCTGAAATAAACTCTTTTAAATGAGGTCATGCACACACACACACACACACACACACCCGAGCCACCGCCTAACATATAATGTGGAACAAAAATTCAATTTGACATATTGAAGTACTGATTTCCATGGAGAGAATGCTGACTGCTGGAGAGAGGGGGACAAAAATCTGTCATTCATCTGATTGACATTACTGGCTCCTCGTGGAAAAAATATATATATATATATAAATAAATAAATAAATAAAAAAAATGAGTGAGTGAGGGAAGGAGGAAGAGAGAGAAAGAGAGAGAGAGGAGATCCATTCAACCCAGCCTATTCTTCAGTGCGCCGGTCGCCTAGCAACCGGACCCTCCATCTTTTCATTGGCGAGATGAGGTTGGACAGTATCTCGCGGAGCATATGGTTTAGAAGGGAAGGTGCATCGCAGCCGATCAGCGGAGTGCTAGTCGGGAACGTATATCACCTGCTCGCAGTCGGAACATATGCATTGTGTGGCTCTGTCATCCGCAGCCCAGGAGAGAAACACAAACAATTAATGGTGGGCAGATGGTGGAGTGACGGTGGGAGGGAGGCGAGTGGGGAAGGGGGGGGTAGATAGGCAGACGGACGGGGAGGTGGATTAGTGGTAGCAAGATTAAAAAAAAAAAAAAAAAAGAAAACAAACAAACTTCTTTACTTTCTTTTTTAACTTTTTTGGTGGGGAGAGAGAGAGAAAGAGGCTTGGAAGTGGTTCACATGTAGTCTGATTGGCATTTCCTAATGAGAGGAGACAAGCTGTAGAGAACAGCACAGCCAACTCCAGGTCCTGCCCCTTCTGCACTCACCACCCACTCACTGAGCCTCAGCTGTCACATTTCTTTTTCCCTTCCTCTGTGCCTTTTCTCTCTCTCTCCCCTCCTCCTCCTCCTCCTCCTCCTCCACCTCCTTCTTCTTCTTCTTCTTCTCCCTCTCCTCCTCCTCCTCCCCCTTCTTCCGCTTCTTCCGACAGACGCAGGTTCCTCGTGCATATCTCAGTTTGAGCCATAATGATGGGTGATAATGACAGCACAGATTTGAAAAAGTTACAAACTCCCAGAAACAAGAACAAAGAGCGCACAACAAATGTGCGAAGGGGAAGGCGCCGACACTGAGCGGACGAGCGAGTGAGCGGGAGAGAGAAAGAGAGAGAGAGAAAGAAAGAGAGACAGAGAGAGAGAGAAAGAAAGAGAGACAGAGAGAGAGAGAACAGATGCAGAGAAAGAGTGAGAGAGATATAATAAGCAACAATGCCTACGAAAATCCCAGGGAGCAATCTGGTAATTCACACATAATAACTTTAATCAGCATTGTAACCCAATAAAGTCAGATTTTTCAGCGAGAATATTTACTATAGCCATGTATAATTCTTTGCAAAAATGTAACTGTTTTTCTATTGATTAACAATACTGACACTTACTTATGAACAACAGAATTTCCAGTTGAGCACTTTTTTCAGTGTGAAAGCACTGGCTATGTACATTCTTGATTTTTAGTATACACACTCATACAAACTACTGTTGGAGCACACCAGAGGCGGAGAACCGGGGAGAGGCTGTTCCGTCTCTAAAGGGGAAGTGTCAGAGTCGACAAGGCCTCTCTTACACAATATGTAAACGATAGTATATCCGAGGTAAACCATGTAGGAAATCAAATGGCAACCAGAGAGCTCTTGTTTTTTGAGTCATGAAGAGGATTATTCACCGGCAATCCTAAAGTCTTCATCTCTACAGTTCAGTGAGTCCAAAAATGATGAACAGTGTTGAAACAGCAAATGACAGACAGTCAGTCCGTCCGTCAGTCGGTCTGTCAGGTCGGTCGGTCGGTCAGTCGCAGGCCAGTCGGGATACAAAAAGCAAAGCCACAGCCAAACCACACTGCTTGTGCCACTGTTAGAAATTGGAGAAACTAGACGATAATAATAAAATACCATCATTTTGTCACAATTAAAGGCATTTGGAAATCTTTTTTTTCCCCCGATATCTCTTCTTGTTCTTCTTCTGTCGTTGTCTTCTTTTTTTCATACAGTATAGAAACAGTAGAACAAATCAGAGTAGAGTAGAAACAGGCAGTCTTTGGTGGGGTGGGGGGCTGCTCACGTGTCTCTGTTACCTGCCCCCCACCTCGCTAAGTGTCATGAAGTGGATGTTGGAGGGGCAGTCGGACAGCTCCGGCTGCTGCTCTATAGGCAGGGAGTAGTAGCCGTCGTAACCCTGAACAAGTCCTTCGGACAGCAGCTGCTGCTTCTCCACCTCGCTCCACGCCCTGCTCCCTGCATCCCCTAAATCCACCTTCTTCCTCTCCTTCTCCCACGCCCCTTCCACCGCTCGCTTCCTCGCCTCCTCCCTCACCCGCGCCCTCTCCTCCTCCTCGCTCCCGCCGTAGCGCACGCACAGACACAGCGCCCCCTGCTGAAGAGTGATATCAGCGAATCGTCGTGTCCTGCCGTTCACCATGGCGCTCATCTGAGACACGCTCACGTTCACCCCGCTTTCGAGGACACGCCCCCCGACTCCTAACCCCAGAGCGAGGTCTTCCTCGATGGGCCGGGACTGGAGGAAGTGATGGGTGTCACAGCCGTGCACGGTGAAGCTCAGCCCGCTCAGGTGGACGGCGCCGTTTAAAATGGCCGCCACGCGGCGGCTGTCCTCACTGGCCACACCAATGACTTCGGCGCTGACACGACCGTGGGAGACAGCGAACCGGATGCTGGGGCCGAGAATGGAAGGTCGGGAGCCAAAGGGAGGAGGGCGTGTCGGCCTGTGGCAGGTTGAGCCTACGGGCTCGGAGACTAGAGGTAACCTCTCCAGAGAGATGAAACTCCTCAGCTGTCTCCGCAGCTCACACTGGATCCCCAAAACCACCTGCGGAACAGAACAGAACAGAACAGGACAGGACAGAACAGAATTATTACTGTTGGTTATTGTTGGCGTGTCACAGTAGGAACAGCACAGGTGTGGTGATAAAATGAATTATGGTTGAACTGATTCCATTTAGCTGCTTTAGTCTGAGCGTCCCAGAGTTGCTCATGCTCGCTTTTTGGCACACAATCATGGTTTACTGGGAAACTTGGCAACATTGATAGTGTTATCGCTAACACGTGTGCTCTTCCCACTATGTTCTTCTAATGTGCTGTGATAACGGCCCTATACATGTAGCAGGGCCCTGAGCGGTGCAAACATAAGTGTAATGGAGACATATAATTAATGCTCCTCCTCACACTGATATGACATGTCAAAACATCCGTTCAACATCGAGTGTCTATTTAAGGCTGGGCCTATTCTCTCTGTAGATGTACTGTGATTATATTATCATGTGGTTTGGAATACATTCTTAAAATTAATGTGTTGTTGATTTTAGCATTAATGCCCATTTGGAAGAATTAATTAAAATCACAAAAATGGAAAAGTAACTTAAAACACATCCTAACTTATAAAAGTTTAATCGCGGTTCATTTTCATCTAAAGCAAAACTCTCGCCAAAATGCAGCCGAGGCTTTTTTTTGTGAATGTACCTGAGTCAAACCTTCCTGTAAAAGCATAATTACGACGAAAGAGGAACTTTTAAGATTTGCTGTATTTTCGTTTTCGGGTCAAACTCTTTTTAAATGGGAGTGCTACGGGTAAATTAGCATCAAATCCGCTATTTTTAAAACACGAAGAAGGCTCGACATAACATGAAACTTTGCATGTAGTATCACCAGGATCTCTACACGTCGACGTATAGAGTTTACTAAAAAGAAGGTTTTTGAGCAACTCACTTTAGCAGTAACTTGTTCCACTAGCAGCCGTCCTGCAAGCCAGAAGTATTGATTTCCGAATACGACTTAACACGGAGGACAGTCAAGGTAGTCCGCTCCTAAAGTTTAGTGCCATATAAATGCATGGATAATGTGTTGTTTTGTTGTCAGCGCAAAACAATATTAACCTTGAAAGTGAAAATAGAGCCTCATATAAGAAACAATACTAAAATCAAAAGCCAGAAAAGTCACGTGAGATATCGCGTGGACAGCTGCCGGTGGACAGTAGTGTTCCACCTTAACTCTTGCCCATGTTACATTTAATTTGGAGATCTATATTTCTCGGTGTTCATGCTTAGAGACCATGGCGATACTATGAGCACAGTTTCATGTTGTGTCGAGCCTGCTGACTCGGGTACATTCACATGAAAAGTCTACATTATATATAGTTACATTTTGGCGAGAGTTTCTCTTTAATTGGAGAGATTTTTACCGGGACAATGGCAGGTAGTTACAGTTGGGGGGAACCGAGGGGTCAGTTTATTAAATCAAGTCAAAATTTAATGTGGTCGACATTTGCGTTTTTTATATTCATTTAAATGGCTGGGATAACATGACAGGATAAATTGACAAAAAATGTGAAACAATTTGAAACTGTTTTGCGCAGCAGCAGATGGCAAACCTTAACACCAACATACTGAAGGTCAAATGAAGGAGATGAAGAGGGAGAAAAATTCCCCAGACTCCTTTATAAAACTGCTCAGTTTTGATAGCTGATGAGTTTGGTGAAACTTGATGAACTTTTCGTAACACTTTCTATACAAATTCTTAGTCATTTGGGCCTTTCTGTAAATTCGGCTATGTTATGCACTCAATTTGATGTACGTATTCATGCAACAAAGTGGCAGACGCATGTCAAAACACCCAGTGCCTGGTGGGAATTGAATCATTTCTCATTTCATAATAGATCCATTTTTATTTCACACGCTCCTTTTCCAAAAAACTGTTCTCATCTAAAAATGGCATCTTAGTGACACTTTAATTATATGTCACATTTCATTTATCGGTGTCACGTTTCTCATATGAGTCACCAAAAGTATTTAAATGTTCTACAGAGATAAAAATACTGATTAACTGATACTCTGGCAATACAGGCGCATTATTAGAGCTTGCCGCTGCAGTTGGCTGGGGATTGTAGTGGAGGGAAGCTCACCTTGCTGGAGTCCCAGTTCTGTGTCTTGGTCTGTGTCTTCATCAGTTCGTATGTTTGTTCCATTCTGCCCACATCAGGCTTCGGGAAGCCCGGGACAACATTATGAAGCTGGAAGCCAAATAGCTGCAGCCAGCTACCGATGTCTGGACATACCCACACACACACACAGAAAGAGAGAAAAAAGTGCACAGGGGGGAGAAAGTCAGAATATAATGTGTATACTGTGAAGCAAACAAAAAGTCATAAGGCCAGGGAAAACAGTATCTCAGACAGGAAATCACACAATATATAAGCATAATATGTGGCCAGGATGGTTCGGCTGGTGTTTCCCCGACAAACAGATTCCTCCTGTAATAAACAATCCGGCTGCAGGAAAACGTGACTGGCCAAATGAATGTTCCATTAACCAGAAGGACGCACGGCTCCCACCGACATCCTGTATTCATTCTCCTACTCTCCTATTCCATCTCTTTCCCTCGCTTGAATTTCTGTTTTGTCTCTCGGGGAAACAGTATGTTCTTGACAGACAGAGGGAACAAGACATAACAGCCTGTGTTAAAAAAAACAAAAAAAAACCAAAAACACGCTGATCAGAGGCATGGCTGTCCTTTCTGTTGCCGGTACATTCTGTCTGTCTCATCTTCTCTCTCTGACACGCGGCTCACCTGTGGTTAGCTGCGAGCCCCTTTCACTCTCTCTTTATGGCAGATGTTTCCAGTGCGGGCGTAGGAGTGTGTGGGAGTGGGTGCAGCTGAGCAAAATATCTATCTGTCTCTATGAGAGGGGCCGTAATGTGAGCCACTGATACAGAATTGAGTTACAGAGTGAGTGCGTGCCCGTGTATGGCGCATGTGTGGAGCTCACCTGTCGTAAACTTCGTCACCTCCTCCACTCTCCCGACTGGGCAGTTATCCTTGAAAGCGTACAAGTTGAAAGGCTTCGGCTCCTTGCTCAGCTCCCCCCACAGTTCGTGATTGGGCGAAGTCCATCGACCGGCTAGTGTGTCGTAATCCCTCCTGCCCAGATGGACCAGCCGCGTGAGAGGATCGTACAAGCCCCCGTGGAAGCCGATGACAAGCTGGAAGTCAGGGTTGGTGTCCTGGTAGACCTCTCCGTAAGGGGTGTAGAGAATCTCCTTGACAAGCCGCCCCTTGCTAGAGAAAACCGCCCTCGGACTCCCCGTGCTGTCGCAGGCGACGTAGTACTCCTCCCCACTGCTCAGCTCCATGGCAATGAGATGGCCCTGCAGGTCGTAGTACAGCGATGTGATCAGATTGCTGCTGTGGTTATACAAGTGGCTGACCCTGGTGGGATGCGACAGATCAGCGTAAAAGAACTGCAGCTGCTCGCCCTGGCTGCTCTTGATGGCGACGCGCCGACCCAGCCCGTCGTAGCGATACCACACGGCACGCTCAGTCACTCTGTTGAAGACCCGAGTCAGCAGGCCGTTGGAGTTGTAGTCGAAGAGATCGTTTGCTCGCTGGCGGAGGAAGCCGTCGTCATCCACGCTGTACTGTAGCTCGCCGAGGTGTGTGATGCGGTCTCTTTGGTCGTAACGCAGTGGCGTCAGCCTGGAATTTAACCAAAAACATATGTATGGTAATATTTCTATGAACTGTGTTAAATGTCAATATACCAACACGACTAAGGGATGCAATGCAAGTGTGGGCTGCAGTCTGATCACTACAGCCTTCAGGCGCTATGGCATGAAACAAGAGGAAGCTTAAGACCTTCTGACTGGGTCAATTACTGCTAAAACCAACCACAGTTAACCATTTGATGAAGCTCTTGGTGAACATGTCTGTATGCCCGCTTCGTCACCGCTACTCTTCTCTGCTTGACTACTTCTTTGCCTCTTCCTTCTGTGCCCTCAGTCAGGCAGTGCACATTCCTCCACAGACATAAGTGTCTTTGCTGCTGTGGTCAAGGAAGCATTAGCTCTACACAGCCAATTGACAATTGCCGTTCGTTACCTTCACCCGTGCGAGACGTGTGTTCGTGCCATCTGGGCCAGGCACTGTTATTTGCATTCACATTTTTGCGCCGACCATGTTTGCGATCTGTGAGTCTACGGCCATGCTAGCAACACCTGTGCTTTGAGATAAGTGCTAACATCCGCATGCTAACATGGTCACAGTGACAATGCATGCTGACGGCGATGTTTATGCCAGATTTTTCTAATTCTTGGTCATAAACAGATATTCATCAAGTTCAACTTGACCTGATGTACATGCCAGAAGAAAAGTTAAGGGTTCATTCAAGTAATAAGCATTAATTCTAAGAGAGACTGAGTCAGGGAATTACTTAAATCTTAAGAAATCATCATCTGGGGACAATGAATGACTATGATTTTTTATACTCCATGGTAATCCATCTTATAGCTGAGATAAGGGACTTTGCCAACACCATTGCCTTGCTGCTACCAAGAAATCTTGTCGTAACACATGTAATATAATTCAAAAAAAGCAATCGTAAAAAAATCTAATCTAATCTAATCTATTCATTTCTGGTGGCTTACCTAGCACTGGTCCCATGGCTGAGCAGGTTAATGTTCCCGTTGAGGTCGTAGCTGTAGCGCCACTGTGGCCGCTCATTAACCGAGGCACTTTGTAGCTGGCTGTCTGCGTCGTACTCATAAGTGTAGCGCGTCACGTTGTTGTCCACGCCCACTCTGATGTCACAGGTGGTTGTGCGCCCTGCAGAGTCATACTGGATGGTCATCCAGTAGGCGATGGATTTAAGGATCTCGTACTGGACCTCAACCACCTGGCCGTAGGAGTTGAATACTTTGGTGTGCTTCATCAGATGGGTGGTGATCACCTAAACAAATGTGGATCAGACGGGTTATGTCGAAGAAGTCAGCATGCAGTGGAAGATTTGTATCTAGTAGACATGTAGTAACTTAATTGGGCTGTTATTCGGAGTGGTGCTCGCATTTAAGTCCAAAATTTACTCTCTTTAGCTTGACTCCTGAGTGAAATATCTGTAGCCTACCTGCTAGTCCACCATTTTCAGTAGCTTGTTGCTGTCTGCTTTTTTAGTGCTGTGTAGCTAAGGTACAGTCAGTACGTTTTCATGCACACTTAAGTCAAGCTACATAATTTAATTTATAGTCATAATTTGATTTCGCCATTTAATTGGACTACCACCATTGTCCCAGTACACAAGCGCCAGGGGAGAATCAATTTAGTGACAGAGGAACTCCACCACTACAAATGGCGATATGCACCGTTTCAGCTAGTTGCTAGTGGACCTTCATCTGGATGTCTATTATGTCACATAGCAAAAACGTGTTAAGGAGCGGCAACTGGAATGCACAGTAAATGGTGAAAATATTCTCAGACTTTGAGAAATTGGATTTAGTACGATTTCAGCTGAACTAATGTGTTTAAATGAACTTTAAATGTCCTGGTTCAGTCAGACTAACACCAACTTTTTCTAACATCCTGTAAACGTTATGAGTTTGAGGTGTGTTGTGGTTGATGGGAGCTGTGGGAATAAACCAAAACGGTAAAATCTTGGGCCGTATGACCAAAACAATTAAATTAAAGACACTAAATAGTTATAATTCTCTGTAGATTCATCACCATGAGGGAATGCTTCAACATAGATACACACTGATCCATTGTTAATATAGAAACATTGACTGGTGCAGCTTTAATACAACATCTACACCCAACCCTAACCCAAGGAACAACTGATGACTGAACTTATTCAACACAAATTATATTTATGTGTGTTATATTTCAGTTGACAATTTTCTCTACCTACCTGGTTGAGGTCATAAAAGATGACGCTGAACTTGCCAAACTGCTCGACTCGTCCCGACACGTCGACGTAACGATACAGGTCAATGGGAAGAGGGGTCTCGTTGATGACCGCCTGCATGCTCGTTACTCTGAAATTGTTGTAGCTGTAGTCAAACCTGGCGTTGACCAAACCTTCTTCGCTGAAGCGGAAGATTTGCCGACTTGTCAGGGGGCCTGCGCAGAGTTATTCAAGTTTCAGAAGCAACATTTGCATGTACATGGACTCGCACCACACGTGCATTTTTACACACTGCCCTCACAGTCGGCCATCATGCTATCTGTACAAGCCTGCCCAATTAATTCAAATCAAGGCCTAATTCAACATCATTAACAGAGACACACGCAGCGCAGTCCATTCAATCTTAACTATCCCCACACCTCTATGGCATTTCCAGTGGTGACCTTTAATATGGAGAGATAATGAAATCTAAAGACAATAGCCATGATGGGCCAATGTGCTCCTTAATGTCAGAACATCAACTTTAACAACACCATTCATCATCACCTCTGCTGCTAGCTACTACAGCTCATCCTCCATTTGGAAGAAAAAAAAAAAAACGGGCCTGCTAATGAAACACCATTATGGTGCTATTTGAGATGACTCTGATTGCAGTTAAAATGACTAAGTGTCTGGCTTTGGAGACTGTAGAGAGCTGGATCAGCATTACATCTTCTATTTTTATTTTCTGTGGAATGTTGATTCTAAAACCTGCGCTAATGGGAAAATGGCAGAAGTACTAAGAGGGATGTGGAGGCTTTTCTAGAGCCCTGGGGAACTCGCAGTCTGTTCGTCTCGCTTCTCTAGCTGTCACTTCCCCAAGCTGTCGTCTTTCCCTCTTCCTTTTCTGTTTCTTTTCTCCTCTCTCACCTACCTCTCTCTATATCCCTGTCTCTCCTTCTTTTTTCTTTTTTGGGTCCCTACTCTTCCTTGTCTCCTCTCAAGGGACAATTACCACTATCTCTCCTCTTTCCAAGGCTCCGTTTGTTCTGCTGAAATGAGATCAGTTAAAGGAAGGTGAGAGTCTATTCACAGTGAGGGCAAAGCGATAAACACACACACGCTCGCACACACACATACAGCTGTGCCCCGCAGATTAGTGACACCTGATCGCGGCGAGCCAATCACAAAGCAGTGTGAAGTGAACCAGCAGCAGAGATGAGAGCACTGTCAGCGACCCTGGAAAGGACTCTGTAACTTGAGGGAATTGGTGAACTGTGTTAAGAATGAAGGAATATGAACATATCAGGAGCCACAGCTACAGGGACCCACCGATGGTCACGCTATTACCGGATAACACCGTCCTTAATGAAGTACAGTGTCTTTCGAACTCATTTTCCCAATCATAAGTGAAACAACTGTCAGGTCATTAGGGTTATAATTGACGCCCTCTAGTAAGATTTTCCTACCCCGTGCAGATGTGTACGAACACAGAAAAATTCACAGACAGGCAGGCAAGATGTAGTGTAGTGTACCCACACTTAGCCTACCACATATAACCCTATATTTGTACATTGTCTTTTTCTCTTTGATCAGCCAGCCTGGGTTGCGGAGGTGGGGAAGAGACGGCTCAGCTCAGAGCCTAGGGGGTGGTCTCGTACAGCTGTGGTTGACCACAGTCTCTTCCACTCGAACGCTGCTCAGTCCTATTCACACCTCTAACTGTGGCCGCCTCATTCTCAGATGAAATCGCATCAGGGCTGACTCAAAGCCAGACTACAGAGTTTGAACCACTCATGAATATCTGGTTTGAGATGCATGACTGTGCCATCGCAAAGCAGATGCTCGGTGCTGTTTTAAAACACTCACTCACAGATGACACATTGCGACTATTCAAAACGTGCGGCCGCTGGTGTGTTTAGCGTGCATGCGTGCGTTGTACCTGTCTGTCTGTATCGTATGGAGCTTATGAAGCCGTTATGGGTGAGATGAATGGTCTTGACAGTGCCGGAGGCGTCGTCGTAAGTGAAGGTCACCAGGGTGGAGTCATAAACCACCTCTGAGAGCCGGGCTGCTGGTGTGTACCTTGAAACAAAAAAAAACAAAAAAAACGAGTAAAGAATGGAACAATTTATATAATAGCTGACAAATAAGTAAGTGTCAGAGGTGGTATTTAAATAATAATAAATAAAAGCTAAAGTAAAACGTTTGAACTGCAATATAAAGTAAACATGCTATACCTCATGAATAATAAAAAGATCCCTTGGGCCATTAGGGAACAAGTTGCAGCATCCTTCAACATTTCATCAAATTCAGACCGGCTGCTGTGGCAGTTATGGCCTTTCAAATCGTGAAAACGGGACCGTTTATTATACTGTAGTGTCCCCATCCAGCCAATGATTATTAAAAATGTTAAATGCCAGGACGCAGCCCGAATCAGTCCTCCAACTTTCATCAAAATCAGATCAGTGCAGTCTGACATAGTATGATGATAAAAAATTTGACCTTTAATCAGTCTCCCCATTAGTCCAATCAGTGTAATTTGTTAGGACAGCTGCATGCGTGTGTGTGTGTGTGTGTGTGTGTGTGGCAAGTATTGTGTCAGAGCTGTAAAGGGGCTTTTAAATTTCTGGGATTAGCCTTTAATTACGGCGCCTTCCTCAAGCCAATCAGTGTTATGTTTTTATAGGGCTGACTATAGTGCCAAGATGCATAATGCCTCCAAGTTTCATCAAAAATCAGACCGGTGGCCGTCGCCAATGTCACCTCTTCCACACTGCATTGCCTCCGCAAATGGACTGATTAAACCAACAGCCAGCAACGCTCAGTACCTGTAGATGACACTGCGTCCTGTTCCCAAGTACTGAGTCCTCATCAGCCGCCCGTCCAGGGTGTAGTCCTGCATGAAGGAGGACTGGCTGTCGGGAGGAGTGTATACGTTCCTGTAGTAACCGATGGACAGGAGCGACTGCAGGGCGTGCTTCACCATGCTGGGCATGGTTACGGCTACCAGACGGTCCGTTTGGTCGTATTCAAAGACGTAGCGCCGCTGGCTATGCAGGAGCAGCATAATAGACTGCAGGAAACACAAGACAGATGCAGAGCAGAGTGATAACACTGTAGCACTTTGGTTTGAGGAGCTTTTTCTTCTCTCTGTCTGGTGTATTTTTTATGTTTCACTGTCATTCGGCGAAAACTTTGCATCACCAAAAAGGGTCTGCACTTCAGAGGCAACCTTGGTTCTACCTTGAGGACCTTTTTTTCACTTAATCACTGAAGGCTTTTTAATCCTGAAAAAGTGAAAATGAAAATGAACAAAGTCACCACAAGTAGAGCTCTTGGTTTTTCAGACGACTGCTGAAGATTTTCGTGAACTGTTCGACTTTGATTTCACATCACAGGAAGCGTTCGAACCTGTAGTGATTTTAACTGTTTGAGCTACAGTAAAATAATGTGTTGTAAAAATACTTTTCTATCTAACTGTAAGGTGTAATATTAATGTGTGAATAATACATGCAGGTATTATTAATTCTTCGATGGCTCTGTTATATGAGCTCATTTACACTTTAGTGGGACCAAAAGATGACACTAAATGTATTTCAGGCTGAATATCATGTAATTAAATATTTCAATTAATTCTAAGGACGGAAATTATGGCTTCTGGTAGCTTTTAGGTTCTTCACACACTTGGAGGAACACACCTCAGCATCGCTCTTCTCTGTAAAGCATGGCGACCGTTGACTGTAAAGCCCACTTTTGGGATATCACTGATTTCCTTTCTTTTCACCATTCAAGAACACTTAAACAAGAGCCTTGAAACTTGCTTGAGTGACAGAATCCATCACAATGAATGTCTTGTCTGCTTGCCACTCTCACTGTACTGTTGTGTGGCCATGCAGCCATCAGCGCAGATTACCAAAAAAAAAAATCTACACAAAAACCCTAAGGCAGACGTGTTCTTCTCTCTGCAGATTGATTTTCACAGTTAAGTCAAATGAATGGAGATCAATGGCTGCCTCAAAGGGAGATGAAGAACACGTTCATAAATGAGTACTGTTATGCTATGGTTAAGTGATTTAAATCTTTTCTTTTTTGTTTTCATTTTGTTCGTTTCATCTCACATAACTGCAGCGCTTCTCAGGCTCTAAGTGTTAGTTTTGGTTTCAGATAACTGCGATCACCTTGAAGCAGCAAACAAAGGAAGAGCAGATGTGTTAGATTTTTCTGTTAACAGCAAAGACAAAAACAAGATGATGTGAATCCATCAAACAAATCTCAGCATGATACAGATAGAAACTGTCTCTCACATCACCACCTGTGCACGTTTTGTTTTTTTTTTTTCTTTAAGTACACCTCTTACTTTGTCTGCGTATGTGTAGCTCCAGATCTTGCCGTTGATCCAGGCTCTGGACACCACCCTGTCGTTCTCATACTCCAGCCGTTCAGACCAATCTCCGCGGTGGATGGTGGACAGCAGTCCTCCACCTGAATAGCTGATGTTTACTTCAGTGTATTTGCTGCTGGGGGACCAGACCACGGGCCGTCCAAGCGAGTCGTACTGGATGTGGAGGGTGAACTTTCTGTGGTCATCGTAGATCTTTCCTACTCTGGTGCTCTGATCGAAGTCTATGGACAGCAGGTTCCTGTTATGTGCCTGAAAAGGAGGAAAAAAAAAAATCAGTGAAATGTCAACAAGATGGAGAGCGAAAGAAAACTTTTTAATTTGACTGCTTCATAATAATCACACATTTTAAATAAGGCCTCAGACATGCAAATGTGAATGAAGTGGCATGTCTGAGAGAGGCAGAGATTTTATTAGTTTAGATAAATTAATTGTGACATTTACAGCAAACCGGACCTGCATAATAACAACAAATTGCCTTGTGAACAAGTGAAGAGCTGAGTCCTGGGGATTGCTAATTAATTAGCACATATCAGATAAAATGTCCTCTTCTCTTGAAATTTGAAATATGCTCTTTTTCCACGGCGTGCTTTCCTTGCCAAGGAGGATGAGAAGAGGTGTTGCAGTTGGCGTGTGATATGTGGAAAGTACAGCTGACGGGTTCCGAGTCATTTGACCTATCGGCTCGCTCGCCATGACGTTGCTAATCAGTCAAAACATCTTACATGTTGAGTAACACCAGACAGTACCACTGTTCAGTTTGGCTCAGAAACTAAATGGAAGGAGTGCACTGAGAAAGGTCCTTTCTGGAGGAGTGTAGGCAGGTCAGGTTGCACAACAATTCACATTTCTAAGATGTGGCTGAGGTGATGTAATTTGACCTATTCACACATGTTTTCTTGGTATTTAGCTGGTGTTGTGATGTTTCCTGTTTACCAGTGTATCAGGTTGATAATGCACGCTGTCTTAAAGCACTGGGTTCTATATATTATCTGAGATTGCTGAAGAATAATTTAGTGATTTAGTGTTTTACCCTCAGCCTGCGTTCATAAGTGCTGTAGTTAGTCTTGCTCTGCTCCTTCCTTTGCCTCCACTCGATCAGGCTTGGGGCATGGTCTCCGGGCAGGCTGATGTTACAGCGGCTGGCCGTGGGACTGACTCCGCCCCCGACACCGCCGGGGAGGAGAGGCTCCGTGCTGAGCGACAGTTCCATCCCGCTCGCCAGCGACACAAGGAACGAGCCGTCGGCGCTGACTCTGTATGAACTCTGAGCGTGGTCTTTGTATGGGTGGGTCACACATGTACAGACGAGCGAAAGCAAAGAAAACCACACATTCACACAAGGATGCAAAATGCAGCAAGTGAAAAAAAAAGGTGAAAAAACATCAGCTACTGTCTCATGAAAACTGTCTTGAGAAGAATCACTGAGAGGCAGACGGCGTGAATGCAATGAATACAAGTCTGGCTTCGTGTGAAGGTGCTTTGTTGGAATTAATTGCTTATTCTCTGCGCTTATTATATCTTTTTATTTAAATGTTCTCTGCAACATTAGCACTGTACTGCATCTGCTATTGTCCTTCAGAAAAACTGAGTTCTATTGAAAAAGAGAGGCAGATGGATAGAAAGCAAAAGAGAGAGAGAGAGAGAGAGAGAGAGAGAGAGAGAGAGAGAGAGAGAGAGAGAGAGAGAGAGAGAGAGAGAGAGAGAAAGAAAGAGAGCAATAAAAGAGGAAGAGAGAGTGAGAGAAAAGAAGTAGCAGAGGAGAGGTGTTTGCGCATCAGAGCATTTCACACATTGCAAAGGTTTCTCTGAAACTGTTCTTTCATTTCTATGTTCGCTGAATAGGTGTGCACACCCCAACATCACTTTGTCACACGCCTCTATCATTTCTAAAACACAATTAATAAAAGAAAATGCAAAAATAATCATAAAACTATATATTAATCATAAAACTTAATGCACCCAATAAAGTGGGTAGTAACTTCTATTCCCTCCACCGCTATAAAACTTCTCTCTGTACATATGGTTATTGTTGCCTCAGAGGCAGGAATAGACACAGTGAATTTGTGGGCGTTGGGAGTAAAAGGAGGGGCCGCTCTAAAATAGGGGGGTCATTTCGACGCTTCCCTGGCAGCTCTGTCACACTGTAGCGCTGGCGTGTGCGCGAGGGCATTTGTGTGTGTTGGAGCAGCTCCCCTCTCCCTGCAGTCCTGTCATTGTGACAACTGCTAGAAAGCAATTAAAGGGATGACATGAGAAGAAACTGCTCCCATGAGCGGCTCCTCCACTCCACTCTCATTTTCTCCTCCTCTCATCTCTGCCCTCTCCTCCATTTCTTCGCCGTGGTCGTTAAGACGTTTCACACGTCAGTCAGATTGGAATCTTTTGCGTTTTTTTTTTTTTTTTTTTTGCAAATAAATAAAAAACTCTTTTTTCACACTAACCAGTAGTCTGGTTATGTAAGGAGGTCATATCAGATCTATCTGTGAATTATGCATGGCAAATAAAAAGTCTAAACCCCTTTTCAAAGCTGTGAATCTTCTGTGCACACGATGGAGAAGGAGGAGCACAGGTCAGTTTGTCTGACCTGACCAGAATAACAGCCACGCTATTGCAGTTTGCCAGTCATAAATGTTTAAACATCACTATAACCTTACAGTCTGTCCTCCATATACATCCTTACAATGCTGCCTTAGTTTAGTTCCCCCCAGATGAGTCATAAGCGGCCTGGCCTTGTGTTTGCGGTAGACTAGAGGGGGGTAGACGCATCATGGGGAAGCTACAATCTTTCCTGCTTGTCAACCCTGCCAATACATGGCCACGTCACTCCAGTGCCCCCATGCTTTGACACTGTGTAAACTCCACTGTCCTCCCACATTCAACCAAAGTCCAGACCTCACCTCTGAGGTCGGAAAAATGCCCCATGATGCTGTACCTTGTCTGAATGTGTAGATGGTGTCACTGGCAGACAGGTTGGTGCTGGTGACAAAGTTCTCACGGTTGGACGCCTCAACCTCCACCCGAGACCAGCGCTCCAGGTTGCCGTGGAAACCGCTAACCTCGCCAGTGGGGAGGGTGATGTTGGTCACACGGCCCTCGCTGTTGTACCTTGGGGAGAAACAGCAGAGAGATGATGTACAAGCACAAACACACGCAGATAACTGCCGCTCCCGGACAAATGAACGCAGCTATACATTTGTACATGGACGCGTGCACGCATTCTCCCTATCGCTCCGTTCCCGCCCCTCATACACAAACGTCGGCACAGAGTAAGTGTCAGCTATGATTTATATGTGTAATTATCCAGCTGTGGAATTTGAGACAGAGGCTCGGTCGGTAGTGGTGAATAATTCAGACAGATGTGTTTTTGTGCGCGCCTGCTATATGTGTGATACTGACTGCGTGTGATCAAAGTGTTGCAGAGTCATTCTTCAGCTAATCAGTCATTTCAAGAAAGACTCAACTGAAGGGAGAAGTCTGTCCAGCTTTTCTACGGTGATGCTCTACTTACCACCAGATGGCACTCACATTTCACACCGCTAACACAAACCCTGTCTCACATTAACGCACAAGCACCCTGCCTGTTTGTACATACAGGCACATGCAGAGACGAGCAACCAACCACAACTGAATAAAAGTGAGACGGAAAGAAAAAAGGCAGAAAGGAAGAAAAATAACAACAAAAGACAGAAAGAACATAAAAAATAAAGAGAAGGTTAGAAAGAAAGACTAAATATAAAAAGACAAAAAGAAAGAAGAAAACAAAAAGACAGACAGAAGAAATAACTATAAAAAAATGACAGACACAAAGAGAAATAAAAGATAAAAGACAGAAAGAAAAAATCAAGACAATGAAATAAACAAATAAAAAGAAAAAGACAGGACAAAAAATACTTGAATGTACAAAAAAGAGAAAAAGACAGATGAACAGAAGACACACAAAGGAGAAAGAAAGATGAGAGAACAATAAGCAGAAAAAACAGTCTTACTCATAAACAGTGGTCCAACTGTTCTCATCACTCTTGGTTGCTAGGAGACCAGTGTTGCCATGGTAAGTGATGTGGGCGATGTCGTGGCCTTGGGCTGACACCTTTCTCAGTGTTCCGCTGTTGCTAAGAGACAACCAGTACACCTGTCCGCCAGGTAGTGCCAGCCAGAGAGGCACTCCGTGAGCATCCCTCCTCACCTGGAGCCCGCGGTCGTCACGACTCGTCAGTCCAGACAGCTGGCCGTCCGTGCCGTAAGAGAAGTTGTACAGGTAGTGGCCCGTGATCAGGTGTTTGGTGTACATGTGGGAACCGTTCTGTCATGGAGAAGAAGAGAAGAGAGTTGTCATGGTCGTGTGCTGCTGGTAATCACTATTCTAACTCCACGAGAGTGAAAATTCGCCACTTGTGGATGTCAGTGTTGATGGTAAATGCAGTCACTTTAAGCAGTAAAATCCTCAGTGTGTGCTGTATTGACAGAGAAAGCTCTGTTCTCAGAAATCTGTTTTTTTTTTTCCCCCAGCACCCTCAATTCACATGTTCACTGACGTAGTTAGTGTCAAAGATGAACAAAAGGCTATTTAAACTTGGACTTCTGTTCTGTGCAGCCTGCCACTCAAAAAAAAAAGTTTGTTGCCTTTGATTTTATTGTAAACTAGCCACTCCAATAGCAAAAATCAAACCCCAAACTAGAATGACACTCAGTAGCGCGCATACATCCGCCAATGCCACATTCCCTTTGACTTCAATCAAGCCTAGTTCAAGAAATAACATTAAAAACATTTAAATTTACTAGATCAAGATTTTTATTTGGATCTGCATCATAGATATCAGCCAGTTTAATTTACCTCCTCCTGGGACAGCAGTTGAAAACTTTGCCAGAATATCTAAACTGGCACATTTACAGAAATGTTATGAACATGCAAAGTCCCTGTAACTCTAAACTCTATAGATGAATAAAGTAGAAGAATCCAGATCAATGCCTCATCTCACAATGTTAAAGAACAATTCCTGGACCTGTCCCTTTACCCTGATTTGCACTAAAAGTTACTGGGGTTTATTCTGGCCCAAGACCCATCCTCCATCAAAGTTTCGCAGAAGTCCGTTCAGTAGTTTTTGGGTAATTCTGCTGACAAACCAACCACCAAACCAACAAAAAAATGGACACGGGTGAAATAATAACCCCGCTGGCAGAGAATAGTGCAGAAGATGTGGACGGGACACATTTGACAGTTTTTTGCCTTATTCAGATTTTATTTTCTCAGTCAGTAAAGCATGGACTGAAGAATGTATTACTTTAATTGTCTATAATGTCATTAGATACCAATTCGACATCAACCTAAAACATTGCTAATGCTTTCTTAAACTATGTTTCTCAAACTATGTTTGAGTGTACAATATTCTTAGTACTAGGTGCCATAGTTTTAAACAAAAAATGATTAAATTGTGTTGGACCACAAACGTAGGTATGTACTGATATAAACATGATGTCATCATAGCATCAGAAGGTGTAGCCTAGCATCACTTCCAAAACTGCCACCTTTAGGGAAAACAATATAGCTTAACTGCAAGTCTTTTCTAAATCTAGTTTATTGTATTTGACTCCTATATTTCATGCATGGAGAAATAAGTGTTGCAGAGTTAGTAGTAGGGTTGGGAATGAGAAAAGCCAATGTGATCATGCTAACTTAGCTGACATGATTTTGTCGTTCAGTCTCTGCATTACACTTTTTTAATAAGGGTTATGTTGTGTTATTTTTGTTACATTCAATGTAAAATCATCCAACTTTAAATTAAGTCTCAGGTCAGATAAGTTGACCATGTTATCTTTTTTTCCCTCCAAACGAGTCACATCAGCAAGCTAAGGTTAGCTCTGTTTGTTTGTTTGTTTGGTTAGCTTCTTAGCAGTTAGCACTAGCCTACACAAGGCAATTACTATATTTAGTAACAGTAAATCTCTCTGTATGGACTAGTCTGTGTGGCTCAACCAGTTTTAATTTAGTAATATGTTAATCGTAGTGAAGTTAACTTACTAACAGGTCAAAATTACACAAAATTAAGGAAAATTCATGTTATATTTCACATGCTAAAACACATGTCCCACAGACACAGCTTAGGCACTGTGTAGGCTACCTGGCTGAAGAGATAGAGCTCCTGGTCCAGCGGGGAGCTGATCTCCACCAGTCCAGCAGGGCTGGGCTGAGGCTGGTTGGGGCTGACAGCTCTGATCCGGATGTTGCCTAGATCAGCAATATACAGGGTGCCATTGGGGGCCACGGCCAGAGAGGAGGGGGCTTTGAGACGAGCGTCGCGGGCGTAGCCTCCATCTCCTGATAAGAGAAACAAGAAGGCATCATTTCAGTGAGAACTCTTTATCAACAAAATGACATGAGAGAAGGCGCCCACAGTTACAGACACATTGAGAATGACAAATGATTCTTTAGGGAAAGAGAGAAGTCACAACCGGCATACACAAGCGTCGCAAAATATGAGATCCCATGGTGCCGCTTCAGCGTTTATCAGTTTGGCTCAGGACTTTGACTTGTTGGGACACCATAGCTTCCTGATGGAGTTGGTACGACCACCTTGATAGTGACCTCAGTCTTATCAGACGTTGGTAGTGGGTGACTGAATGCATTCAGATGTCTTTGGTAGCACAGCAGGATAATAGCCGGGTGAAGCCCTTTAGATGCTGTCAGCAGTAGGCCCCGGGCCTCTGATGGGTCTGTGCAGGCAGCAGGGTGGCAGTTTATCTCTTGACAGCATGCACATTATGTGTGTGTTTGTATGTGTGTGTGTGTGTGTGTGTGTGTGTGTGTGTGTGTGTGTGTGTGTGTGTGTATGCCCGTGCCTGTTTGTATTTGCAAGTGTGCGTCACACGTGTGCGCATGTTCAAAGACACTGCGTGAGTGTCTACGGTGAAGGGATGGAAACGGAAAGCCTCTGAAGAGAGTAATCATCTGTTAACAGCAAGACATGATTGAAAATATGCAAAGTACAACCCAAGAAATAGGGATGGTTACAGCCCATTGGCTTGTGGCATGGGAGAGACACTTCCCTCCATTTTGAATAGAAAAGCGACTGATTTTCATGAGCAGAATTAAATGATAAAATCACATCCTCTGACACTTACAATGAAAGCATGGCCTAACTGTCAAAAGAACATCTGCTTATTTGTTTGGTCCTTTCCCTCTTCCCTTTATTACATTTCAGGTGCCCTTCCATGATACACCAACCAGTTAAAACGAGACGAGAGCTTTCTCTTTCGCCTGTCATTTGAATGGATTTGAAAGGTTCCTCTCAAGCTGGTGCTTGCTGAAATTTAGCTGGAGGTTTTTGCCAAGAAGGAGCCTCTCCATGAATACCAATACAAATATACACACACACAAACACACACACACACATTTATACATCATATTACGCTCACTTACTTTCCCATTGTGACACTGTCGATAGTCGTTTCTTTTGATGTATATTGTCCTTGTTTCCGTAAATGCTGTTTTCATAATTCTTTTATTTTCTATTATTTGTCAAGGAGAGTCATAACAGCCCCTTCTTAGTTATTAAAATTCCATCTGAATTAAATAATTTAGACACATTCAGGAAGAGAAGAAAACAGCGGAGGAGACAGATGAGAGAAAACCTTCGTCTCAGGCACTGCTAATAAAATCAGTGGCCAGCAGGGACACACGGGCAGAAAGATTTAATCACTCAATATCGAGACACTCTGACTTCTCCAGTTCGTTTAAGTTACGTCAAAGCCTTTGAAAATGTTCCTGTTTTGTTTCCTTCCGGGCCAAGAAAGATATTTAAGATTTTTGTACTGTAATCCTATTACACATAATCTAATACTCTCACATTACTTAATCCTGCACTCACATAGTGTGTGTGTGTGTGTGTGTGTGTGTGTGTGTGTGTGTGTGTGTGTGTGTGTGTGTGTCTGCCTGATGACCCACCAGAGAAGCAGTCACAGTTGGGGTCTATCTTACAGTCGCAGTCCGTGGGGGCTCCGGAGATAACAGATATCTCCCCGTTGGTCGACACCTGTGAAGTGTTCAGAAAAAAAAAAAAAAAAAAAAAAAATAGTCACACGCGGCTCCAACATGCTCCGGGAGATTATTGCTCTAGAGAAGATAATGTTCGACAACAGCCTTTGTTACATCTAATCTCTACCACAGACAAGATAATGATGGCATTTCACAAACACCTTAGCTGGAAATACAAATTAATAACTTCAAAATGAAATAAGAGAGAAACGACAGCTGCGAGAGTCGACGGGCACCTTAACACTTCAAATCCAACAATCCAAGATGATTTCTCTGAAGTGCAGAAAAAAGAAAATCTTCAGTGTTTGACCTAAATGGGGCTTTGTTGGATATTAAACTGATGGTCCTGATGGAAAGTGCCGTAAAAGAGGGTGGAAAACTGCTCCACCAACAGCTTGATTCTGATGCATCTTGGAGGGGTGATGTGTCTTAACTGGTCCTCGGGGAGCATGGGCGATTGGAGGAAGATTGAGGAAGATATGCCTGATTTGGATTTCTTCTTTTTCAATCAACTTTATTATCCTTTGGAGACTGTTGGGAGCATTTAATAAAGCTATCCAGCAGACGGAGTTACATGATAATAACACTCTCATGACTGTGTAGCACCTCCAAAGCTCATTAATTAACATCTCAGATTTTCTCCATATAATGCATTAAAAAAAAGTGTGAAAACAAGTCGTAACTTGTTGATTAGACTTCTGTGTAGCCGTGAAGGTAGGAGGGTTTTTGTATACTTCGCTTGCTAGCTATTTAACCCGACAGAAATCCAACAAAAACCTAAATTTTTCCCAGAGTTTGATGACTTAACTCTGTATTCAGAAGCATATAGCAGAAGGAGATTTTGTTTTAAATTATAGACCAAATCCTTTAGAGACAATGACAGGATTTTAAAGTTTTATGATCACAGGTGGGCTAAAATGTGAGAAAGTGCCCCATAACGAGCACGATTTTCCGCGCACTGGTGCCTCTTTTTATTCTGTTCGCCCTGGCCCCTCAAACATCCAGAGTCCATCACTGCTTGGGATTATGCAAAGGCTCCGTCTTCAAAAAGCATGCCCACTTCACAGAAAACAAGCGCATATGATTAATTGTGCTTAAATGAAAAAAACAAAACAAAACAAAAAAAACAAACTAAAACAACAGGCACAACAGAGCTGATTCGGGACGTGATTATTTTGATAATTCAGTACCGTGCATTTTCAATACATTTTTCCCACCTAAAGTGCTAGATAAAAATACAATTCAACACATATTGGTTATGCGTGTGTGGGGCTTGATGTCACAGCCAAATGTCTTGAGTGTGTGTGTGTATGTGACAGCCAGACGTGCCCGGACCGTGAGAGCAGACCAACTGCAGGGACCAAAGCGATGCCCGAATCCTTTACTGTTACCAAGGCACGTTCCAATCCAAATGTCAAAACATTTGACTGACTGGTTAAAAACAGTGAAAGATGAAGCGCCGCCATTTGAGATTAAATGTAGCATTTAATCTTTGTGTCATTTTTAATATGTATTGTCAGTCTGTACCTGTGTGCAGCCAGTCTGTCTCACAAGTGACACAATCCCCTGCATCTAATTTAATTTCTTGAATGAGTTGATTGCGCGTCAGAACTGCGGAGAAAATCTGCAACACATCATCATTAATTTTGTTTTGCCGTTCAGTGTCATAAAACGGTTCTGTTTATCCTAAGAGGACCGCTTCTACCTGTCGCTGCGAGTCCAGCACCCTTCATTTTTTTTTTTCTCATTTGACTTTCCGTTTGAAAGATTCGGGGATTCAAGATATATATGAGTCCGACATAAAAGAGGTGTGACAAACACAGAAAGAAAAATAAGACAGCATTTTCATTGCCCCATCAAACATGGCTGGCCGGTCTCCATCAAAAAGGCATTTTATGTTCCTGTCTGCCTCCACATGGACTCAGCGTGGTACTGCTGACCACAAAGGGACTATTGATTGAGTCCAGCAGGCAATATCTTTGTAGCGCCGGTGCCCAAATGCTGTGGGCCTTTGGTAGCATGCTGCTAGCTAATGGACCTAATGGAGAAGAATATGTTTGTTCCTTAAATGAAAAAAAGCAAAAAAACACAGGCTTTTAGATGTATCTGAGTGTATCAGAGTTTCGTTTGTCATTATGCAAGAGGCAGAATATGAACACTCCTGTCGCCGCGCAGCGTATGTGAGCGCGGCAGACAACCAGACCGCAGCGGGTCGGTATGACGTGGTATGTCACGCATCGAGTGTGAGGCTAAATTAGAACCATATAGACGAATTGATTACTGGTGTCGATTGCACCTGTCTTTTCCTGTTTGTCAGCTGTGCTCGAGATCTAACAGACATTCTTGCAGGTTTGTTCTGTGATCATGCACAGAGGCATGCAATGTTTTAGCACATCCTCTGAATTCAGTTAAGATGGTGGCTACTGGAGGGTGTAATGCCATTATTTCATAACTAATGCATGAAATCAAAGCCTTTCTGTTTTTAATTCCCAGGTTTACACCAGAAAAATCCAGAAAAATTTTAACTTAAATTAATAACGAACTTCAACATTGCCGTATTGTAAATAACCCCACATTATAAGACCAGTGATGATCAACACATAAAACCTTAAAGAGATGTCAATAAGTTTTATATTGTCTATTCAGAGGGTCACAAACATTTGCCTGGCTTGCCTTCCCTGACAGAACACCTCCGATTATAAGGTGCAAGTAAAACAGCAAGAACAGCTAATTCCATTTGACAGTAGTGACTAGGAGTATAGAGCAATATACTAACACTTTGGATACGTAAATCTTCTTCAAGAGGAAAGTTAGGGTCTTTGAGAGATTTATGTAAAAATGTCAAAATGTGTTTCTTTTGCCCTAAAGACCCAATCTGACCATCTCAAGCTAAATACACGATAAAAGTAAGTGTGTTTATGGTGACTGGGTGACCTGTTGGATGCGGTTGATGCGCCTCTCGTCGGTCTCAGCGATGAACAGTGTACCCAGGTGGGACAAGGCGATGGCCTTCGCAGCCTCCAGGGTGGCTCGCACAGCCGCCCACCTCACCAGGTGGTGGTCAATCCCTGGAACCTGGCAGTGGATGGGGCGGCCGGCTACAATACGCACCTGAAGACTTTCAGATACCTGATATAGAAACAAATGCCCCACAATGTAAAAGTAACAAGGCGCTGACAATATATCTTTGTTAATTCAGTGCATTGAATATAAGCAAACGGAAACCTGCTTCATCTAATGACTCATTAAGTCTTTTTACAAGACACACAGAGGATTCATTAAATCAAAGATAACAAGTGTTTGGGTAATAAGCAAAACTTGACGGACAGTTTCTTAAAAAACAACTTCCACAGAGAGCAATGATAGCATGTTATTTATTTTAACAAGGTGCTCTTTTCTTGTCATTTATGTTCGCGGCTTCACTCACACTAAATACACCTTAAAGTGACAGCCCTGCAATTTGAGAGAAATACTTCATGACTCTATCTATCACCGCTACATATAGCTGTCTTTCAAGGAAACAGCTTTGGAATTCGTGCCTTTACCTGCAGCACAATGTTGTTGTCCAGGATGTAGAGGGAGTTGTCCAGGGGGTTGATGGCCAGGTCTGTTGGCCACTCCAGACGCACCTGTGGGAGTGACACGCACCCGTGCAAGAACACGGACTGTACGTCAGCAACTATATTCATTTCATAATTTAGAACAAAAGAACATGAAGGCCTCGGAGGGAATCAACTGCCATAGTCAGCTACAGGTGATACAAATAATATCTCCTTAATAACATAGCATTGGGCTTCCTGACCCTGCCTGCGCATGCAAAGGTCAGTGGCGGGCAGGGAGCCTTCCCAGTGTTTATTCAAGACTCACACCGGCTCGCCTCGGCACTGTTCCAAATGTCAGCCAATAACCATGATCGCCGCCTGCTCAAATAGCACACCCTGCCCGCTAACGCTGTGGGGGTCAAAGAGAGACAAACCCACACTATAGCGCACAGCCACCCACATCGCTTCGCGGCTATCTCGCACAAACAAACACTCAAACTGTGAGCTGCAGAGTCGAGGCGGCGCATCTGAGGGATCGGTGCGATGATTGATGACTCTGACGATGGATTGGTAAATAAATGGATCATGTTAAATTGCCACTGACATGTCCAATTATAGGCTCTGTCAAATGAGAGAGGAGAGGGTTCACTTTGAAATCCCATTTTAAGAGGTAGAGAGATTCATCAAGCAGGACTCACTCTGTCCTCTGCCAAAGAGGACACGCATCAAATCTCTCCTGCTCATGATATTGAACTTTGAAGGGATGTCAGCCCATCACTTTCACAAGTTAAGTGGAGCTGTACACAGAGCTGGGCCTGGCGAATTAAAGTCAAACTGGAATGAAAAACACAATTTTGCTTAGAAATCAATAGAAATTTTCTTGGTATTTGTTTTCAACTTATGTAGTGACTTGGTCAGTGTGCCTCCTCCGCACCTTAAGAATGGAGGAGGCGTGAATTTTTTTGGTTCTTTTGTCAGTATTGGTGCAATATCTGTGTGGGCAGCTACAAAAAATAGCATATCACCCCAGACATTTGGTACTCTGTGTCTCCCAGTCGCTGTAAACTTTGACTGCCTGGTCATTTAGCACCGAAAACCAGACACTTTAAAGTCACCCTATGCACAGGACTGTGCACGAGCGAAAGATGACTCAGCAGCTGTCGAAATAATATGAGATAGAAGTAACTTAAGGGACTTAGTGCTAATGTTAACAAACAAGGCTAAGGCACTTTCCTAGAGACGCTTAGGTTAGCCTAGCTTGTTAGCTTCCACTTTCTGCGTAGACTTAAACATTTCACATCACAGAGACTCATACATTCATACGCTGATGGTGGCGGCTACCATGCAAGGTGCCGACCAGCACATCAGAAGCAGTTTGGGGTTCAGCATCTTGCCCAAGGACACTTCGACACGCAGACCCGGGGAATTTAACCAGCGACCTTCTGATAACAAGACTCTGGCTCTACCCCTGAGCCACAGCCGCCCCATGTATGAAAAAAGAAGAGATGGCTAAAATCGCTAAAAGTGGATTGTGTTTCTGATATAGCTGTGTTGTTGTTCTGAGAACATCATGATTAATGTTGTTGTTCATCTCAAGTTAGGAGCAAGCTGTCGGGGCTGAACATTTTAATATTGACGAATCTACAGAGCTTTTAGACCGGAGCAGAATAAAAGTATCTCTTTTTCCTAAAAAAAAACATTATTTTTGTTGTCAATCAATAATTCAAAAAAGTTTTTCAGGTCAAAAACTGAATTGTTTTGTTTGTCTCTGTGTAAGAATTGTAACAGCAAGCTCCTTCTAACGAGGTTTGTCAGCCTATAGTATAATATGGTTGGTATCTGTGTCTCGCGTGTTCATCAGTTTGGGCCCAGCATACTGCACCGCCCTAATGTTAGCCAGCCAACAGTTTTCTGATGCTGTTCGGTTAGGTTAAGGCAATAAAAACCCTTCCACCACGTCTTTCACCCTGAGTTGCTAAGCTATGACATCACAAACAGATGACTGGTCGGTTGCGATGATGGAACAACATTGAATAT
This sequence comes from Acanthopagrus latus, assembly GCF_904848185.1. Lineage (NCBI taxonomy): Eukaryota > Metazoa > Chordata > Actinopteri > Spariformes > Sparidae > Acanthopagrus > Acanthopagrus latus. The sequence goes on from NC_051056.1 coordinate 13,780,305, forward strand.
TTTGCTCCAGGATCAACACCAACACAGCGGTGACAGATCTTGAAAGGTCTTGTATCAACATGCACAGGATCCACAGCACGTGCTCAGGTCAGTCGTGTACAGATAAAGTTAAAACTTAGAAGCAGCAATAGCAATAGTAGATTTATTATAGTTTACATTGCCTTGTACAACTTTTACTCTAAACAATTGCAATGCGATGGCTCTGGGTTGCTCGGTCTGCATTAATTACTGCAGCAATGTTTGTCTCGGCGGCGTATAGCTACAGAGGTTTCCATCAATACCGATGACACATTGAGGTCACAGCGGTTTATAAGAACAAACACAGATGGAGGATGAATGCGACTGGACAAAGTCAGACGTGCGGCGGAGGCCGATCACTGTGAAGTAACACGGGCCCCTTTAAAGACACATAAGAGCACCTCTGGGAAAACACCTGGGCCGAACACCCATATTCACACACACAGACACGCAAATACACCGGCTTCGTTCAGCCCTATGTGTGGGCAGAGATCCCTCTATAGAGCCAGCACTTCATCTATAATTCATCTTCTGCTCTAATAGGCCTGATATAAGTCAGCAGTGTGATCTGAAGGCTGGCTGATCAAACCTGTGCGGTGACTGTCTTTGGTCTCTAGCACGCCGTCTCTCTCTTTCTCTCAGAAACACAGCGCCCACTTTCAAGACGAAAGAGTTTCTGCGGGAGAGGCTGGGCAGTATAGATCCACAGAGCAGTCACTGATTACTGCTTTAATTCAAGAAAACACATGCAGAGTCTTATATTCCTACGGGACATCTAAACAACATTCAAAGGAAAAAGGTTGAGAATGAAGCCTGTTTTCGGAGCAAAGCGTGCGGCGCCACTTTTCCCACCAGGCATTTGAACTCGACTGCGTTATTAGCTTACCTGGCTGATGTCCATGCGCGCATCACAGCTCAGCGGCTGCGTCGACATCAGTCCGTTTGAGCCAATCACAGTGGAGAGCAGACCCCTCTCATTAATCTTCTGAATGGTGGTGCCATCAACGAAGTAGACAACACCTCTTTTATCCACTGCGATACCTGGGCGGGCGAGAGAGAGAGAGGCGGAATGAGCTTTTGGAGATGACAGAGGGAGCGAGCGGGGGTGAGAGAACAAAAGGGGGGAAAAAAAAGGAGAAAAACGTGAAAGAGAGTATGAGAGCGAGAGAGAGAGCAGAGATGGAGAGGAGTGAGTACGGGAGAGAAGTAAAGTGGAGAGAGGAGAGGGCTTCGGAGAGGCATCCAACTCAGTTAGACATTCAGCTCAGCGAGCGGCTGTCTTATCAAAGGCACTGCACCACAGAAATGTAATTATATTTCCATTCCAGAGCCCACTAAAGGGATTAGAACAATGCAACTGGAGGAAGAAGTTATTTGTCACATTAGATGTGAGCAGGGTGCCGCAGTGAACTTTTGACATTTTGCACCGGCAAACGTGCATTATAAATGTGCATCCGCGGATCAAGCGCACATGTGCACGTATGAATGTGTGCATACGCTCGCCCTGTACTTGACAGCACATGTGAACATGCTTCGTGTTTTTTTGTTTTTTTTTGCCGCGGACATTATGTACTCGATCTCTCCTCGCAGCGAGGCTCTGCAGCAGGCGGCAGTGAGCAGAGAGAGAGAGAGCGGCGGAGAGGCAAGTCCAGGTATTAAAGGTCAGGGCAGACTGTGAATCATCTGTTATGGACGAGGGGCAACCTTCATCGCGGTCTCATCTCCATACAGAGAACTGCCCTTTGACTCAACTTCTCAGCAATAATGTACCACAACTCAACCCTCGCCTCTCGTACCGTATGCTGACGACTGTCCTTGATTGCTTTCACTTAGCATCCGCGACAATAAGCCATTTTTCAGTATTCCTACCTGCCGCCTCCAATGCTACGCGGCTTACTGTCATGCCATTTAAAACAACACTTTGTTTATGGTTTTGCACAAAGTCATGTCAAGTTTATGTATATATCCCTTTATCTTAAGCATGCCTCAAAGCATTGCATGGAGACAAAGCCTACTTATGTCCAACTAAGCCACAATCAATCACTAAAGTAAAGCCATAGAAAAAACACATGACACATTAAATGACCTCCAAGAAAGGATTATTTTCATTCCTGATTTATCAGTCAATTAATTTTAATTTGAGTCAAGGATTAGCTACTGCCCTGATTGGACATTAGCAGTCCTGGGCTGGCAACCCTCTGGATCAGCTACTCAGCTGGACATTACCTTTCAGTGGCTGGTAACTAGCATTCTTGGGCTAACTTCATTAGCTACTGCTTGGGCGTACTTTTTCTTTTTTTTGGTATTTTATTGGATAATCCTACTTTTCTGCAGTTGGTGGCAGTAGTGCTACGCCACTGGATCTTCATTTCCCACTGCCACTTCTAAGTTACCAGCCCTGGCTTATCAGTGGCCAGAGCACAAGCTGGCTTTCGGCAACAGTATACCCTCTGCCAGCTTCTCAGTGGTGTAAATTTTGTCCTATATCCTGCTCATCCTCCTTGACATGTTTTTGGTCTCCACCAACTCCTGATGGAAATATCTGCCTCCTAGCTGCTACGCGCTCGACTGTGCTCACAAGCAAGTCACTAACTAACTCTTAATCTTCCATTGGGTGCTTGGCGGACATCTCAGAGTAAGTTTATCAGTGCACTTTCACTGGAAGCAGCTGCCTGCTGTGTGTGGAGAACTTTAAAGCTGCAAGTCATGACTCTTGGAAACAAAACTCTGGACAGCGGAGGTGAACTGCAGTTGGGAGATAACTCTCTGTAGGTTTTTATCACTATCAGCGCCCCCCTTCACATTACACATTGTCATTTAAAACATTGTTTATACAAAAACGCTGATTAATGCAGCTTTGAAATGTCAGAAAAAATGGAAAATGCCTGTCATATTTTCCAGACGGCAGGGTTATGCTTTCAAATTACTTTTTACTTCTCCTTTTTTTTTTTTTTTTTTACAAATAAAGTCAGCAGAAGATGAGCTGGATCAAGCTGATGTTTGACATTTCCTTATAAACGAAAAAAAAAAATGTGTTCTTGATTATGTTACTTTTCTGCCAATCAACAAACTACTTGGATCTCAATATAATGGGCTTATTGACCCGTTTAGCTTTCCAGAACCCAAGGCTATCTAAAACAGATTCAAAAGGGGGATCTAACCTCACACAAAGGCCGGTACATCATAGCATAGACGGACAAAGGAGCGACACCATCGGTATGCAGCGCCGCTCCGGCTACTCATCCCTCATTCAGTCATCTCGTCCCATTTTGCCTTGATTTTTATTCTGGTTCTGTCAGTCTTTCCCCTCCCAAACTCTGTCATAGTGGATTACACGGGGATGTGCCTGCGCTCACTTCCTGAGCCCGGGATAGAAATCACCACTGTCTTTTTCCCCAGGCAGCACTAAGGTCTCATCCTCCTTGACATACAATAGCTTTCTTTACTCTTGATTTCATTCAACATGTGTACAGACAAACACACACACACACACACACACACACACACACACACACCCGCCCACACATGCTAACACAGCATGCCGCCACCACAACGAGATTCACGAATGTCCTCAGACCGCGCAACCCTGGGCCGACCCTGGGAGTCATAAATCGTGCAGGTGGAGTGGAGGTGGAGAGGGGGAGGGCCAGGGTCAGCGTGTTTCCTCCAGAGGCCAGAAGGTGAACTGCAGAGCTCTCCCTCCTGGCCCCTTCATCATCCCTCTGACACAGACAGATTACACCACACACGCAGCCTCAACCCCCCCACCACCACCCCGCCAACACCTTTCCTCTCCTCTCCCAGTTTGCCCTGCTCTCAATCCACCCTAACTTGATCTCCTTCTGCACTCCCTTTGCTCCCCTTCCCTCCACTTGTTTTTCATGGTTGCCCTTTGCTCGCCTTGTTTCTGTTCTTTCACTCCCACTATCTTGCCCCGTGTGCTATAAGCGCTAATCAAATCACCCCCCCTTTGACCCCTCGATAATGTCTGCGCTCTGTTTTCCACTGTTCAGCCCATTTTTTTTTTTTTTTTTTTTTCATTTCTTGCTTTCGGCCTTGCCATTTCTCCTCCCGTCACCTGGCATTATGCAGGAGGGACGTCTCAACCCACTGCACCACCTGAGCCTGCTTATGTATGAAAGTCTTCACTTTCTCCCATCCTCGGATCCTTCTCACTTTCCTTTCACTTTTTTGCACCCATCCCTCCTCCCAGCACCCTAAACCTGTCCCTGATCCTAGAGCTCATAAATCCTGCACAAGGACATGATGAGGCAGCCAGGACTCTCTCTCTCTCAATACTGATTCCTCTTCTCTCCCTCTCTGCCCCTGGATATTACTCTTTCTTCTCGCTTCCTTTGGTTCCATTTACTTCCATCCTAAATTCCCTTTATTCTCTCTCGCCTTTGTCTGTGCTTCTCTGACACCCCCAGTATGCATGCTGAGGATCTGCAAGTCTTACGTCTGCGCAAGCGGCTTCTAAATAGCTGCCAATCTATCATCAACAATAAATACGGGACACGGCCGACTTATTCATCCTCATACAAGCACAACAATGGGGAACGTCTGCCATTATTGCTGGGCATTGGCAAAAGGATTTACGCCAGTTTATGTGTTGTTTAAGAGTATTCTGCCATGTTTATTGAAAAGGCAGCAGATTAGTCCACATTCTCCTTGTCAGGGGCTGGATTTCCCGCTGTTGTGGGTAAAGCTGTGCACTGCGTTAAGGGAATTTACAGCCCCTCCGTATAGCCGATGGATACTCGCAGGACATCAAAGGATTTACCGTTTCTCCCAGGGTGGACTGGCACTCTGATGCTCATGTTTAGAATCTGGCACACACGCAGGTGGAGAAATAATTGAGATAAATCTCAGCTCCGGAGGGAGACGGACATTTGGCTAAAGTTGGGACTGGATTTTATCATCAAAGGAAAGTGAATTAGACTGACTTGCATCGACCTTGAAAAAGAAAAAAAACAGAGGCAGAGGAGAGAAGAGCAGGATGATAGAATGATGCTTTTCACATTTAGCTCAGATTTAGGGAGAAAATGCAGCCAAAGAGAAAAAGACAGACAGCGCCAAAAGAGGTGTGAAAGACGAGAGAGGTGGTGATGAGACAAAGGGACATGATGAGGAATTGCTTCAATTAACCATTACAGGCCAATCACTCTCAATCAAAGAATCTCTTTGTTCTCTGTCCTTGTCAAAAGAATATCAGTTATAAAGGCCCCCCGTGGCAACGCGATACAATCCAATCTGATTAATGCCTTGGAGAGGGGTCTATGAGAGCATCAGTGTTGATTACAGCTATTTGAAGAGAAGGAGCCACCAGGGATTTTTCCCAGAGCGAGGGAGAGGTGAGGAAATTTGTAAGGTGAGAAATGAGATGAGGTGAGAAAGACTAATTATATCAAAAATTGTGGTTTATGTATCCTATCTAGCAGCAGTGATAGAACGCCCAGTTGGCAAACAGAAACATCAGGATGTGTTGTGTGCACGTGCGTGTGTGTGTGTGTGCGCGCGTGTGTGTGTGTGTGGGGTGCATACTGAATGCTAACACTTGAGCCCTCAAGAGTGCAGGAAGTCAGCCTACTGGTGTTGTTCAAGTTTCCCCTTCTACAGTACTTTCACCCTTGAAACGTTGACAGCAAAGCTGCCAAAAGAGCTGCCTCTATGGATGAAAAGCAAGAGGAATTGTAAAATTGTATCGAAAAACAAACACGCCATTGTCTGTCAGCCGGAGGAACAACCACCTTAGAGCAAAATAAGCACATATTCTGCAAAGGGAGCCTATTTAAAGGATCTGTTTATGAAGGAGAAAGCATAATGTGTGCGTGTGTAGAAGTCCCATTTATACCTGAAGACTGTCACCCACCCACGCAACTGCAGCATGTGAGCATGCAGGGGTGACACGCACACACACACACACACACACACACACACACACACACACACACACACACACACACACACACACACACACACACACACACACACACACACACACACTCACAAACTGCCAGCAGCATCAGGAGTAAGTCATTCAGTAGGCCCTCCCATATCCCCAGGCTCAGGGGGTGTTAATGATATGGACTGACATATTATTATAGCATCTAAATGATGCTAGCTGCTGCTGATTATGGCTCATGGCGCTTCTGTACAAAGTAGCTGTGTGTGACTGACAAGCGAATGTAGACGGATGGACACTTTCACCTGCACAACCGGCCCCAGCGAGGGACTCCGGCCATAAATAAAGTCAACCAAATTAAAGCCTGGAGGGTCCGCTAACTGCTCCAGTCCGGCTCTCTGTGAAGCCAGGGGAACACATTGTTACAAGGAGTCTTTAGCTGGCTGTGTGGCTTCACTGTTCCCTTTCATCATTTCTCCTTGAGAACGCCACAATGCTGTTTCTTTCTTCCTCTTTTTTTTTCTTAGTTGTATGTTAACGTGTGAATATATGTGCGTGCTCGGGACAACGTGTGCAAGCTCCGGTCTCGTGGCGCTTTTGCATGCGTGTGTGCGTGCATGCGTGCAGTGAAGTAGCAAGGCAAAAAAGATAAGGCATGGCAGTTAATCACATTGTGCGCATATGCAAATATAGAGCGGATAAATCAGAGCTTCTGCAGATGAGGAATTCACACTCCCACACACACACAACTTTGGTGAAGACACTGAGGTTGCCCATGTGCACTAAAGGGGGGAAAATAAACCTGTTCACTCAGTCTCAGCACTGGGAAATGGCACTGCACCATACTGATGTTGTGTGCACACAGGTTCGAGTGTGCGTGCGTGTTTGTGTCTCAACGAGTGTAGAATTCCACACCTGTATGGAAGAAAAAAATGACAGTCACGAGTGTGACTTGTTTACGCTGCCATCAAACACCGCTCGGATTCTGTGAACCGCAGTACTGTAGTGAAAGTGCTGCTCTTATTTTTGCCCAATCAAACACTTATCATCAATCAATACAAGATAGCACCATAAACGAGGACGGCGTGTATTTCTGGTAGATCTTTGGTAAGCAGAAATAATTCATGCTTCTTGTAATTAATTATTCATTAAAGCCCCACAGAACAGACAGTGGCTTAGTAATTAAGTCTGAATCAGACACTGTGGCTCATCTAATTATCAACCGCTATAAGTTTGTTAACATATTAACCCGCATTAATTAATTATTGATAGCCGCCTTTTTTTTTTTTTTTTTTTTTAGCTGTTAGCCTGCGACTACACATGTATGGCGAGGCAAGACATTGCGAGCCCGCAGAGAACTAGGGGGGAGATTTTGCAACAGTCGCATGCTAATTTTTAGCGAATAAACATTTTTTGGGTGAAAAATATGCGACTTGGCAGTAATTGCCTTGTTTGATAGCGAAAAAAAAAAAGAGATCCAAAGCAATCACAGAGGCAGCAGACAAACTCAATTATAAAAGCAATTGAAATGCTTTGGACTAGAAAGCTCCATGAAAGGCTGAGGGGTTTGGATCAGTGCGGAGCGTCTGCAGATTATGTCGTGCTGTTTAGAACATCAAACAAACACAAGGAGGTCTATCAATAGACGCTCTTTTACCAAACATACCATCACGACAACAAGCCACTGAGGCTCTGCGATGGTGGAAGGAGGAAATGGGATCAGATGGGAGGAAACAAATGTTTTCATGACTGAAAAAGTGGAAATGAGGCACTAAACTACTATAGATTGCAAATCTGTATGCACAGCTTCCACCCAAAGTTTCCCCCTCATACAAAGACATCACAGTAACTGAGCCAGCGGCAACTCCAGCACAGTCGTTATCAGAGATAGTTGGAATTGCAGCAGCTCGGATTTTCCTTCCACAGTTTCCCAGAACAACTGTGCGAGTGCTTCTTGGGAGGGAGGTCTCGCCACTGCTCTCTTGAAGAGCTGCATGTGATAATGGTACCCAGGTGCAAACATTTACTGGCTCTGTTGTCCCATCCCTATAACAGCAGCTGACCCCCTCCCCCTCCTCCCCATTCTCACAGGTTCAATTGGCCTGCCAAGCTGAACTGTGCCTGCCACCATCACTCCACTTATTCATCTTTCTGTCAGTGTGTTTAAAGAATCAAGGAAGAAACAACCTGCTCGGGCAAGTTCATCTTTCTCCTCATCAAAGGACCCCCCCTCCCCCCTTTCTCCCTCCCAACCAAGACAAATGCTTCCATCTGTATGTGTGCTTGTGTCGGGCATTCAGCTTGAGTAAATGCAATTTATTCCCCCACAGTGGCAAAGCTGCACTCCTCCTGTCAGCCTGCCAGGCCCCCAGTGGAGGTTGACAGGCCAGCTGCCAGCAGCGGCCATCTCGACCAGTTAAAGGGACACGCGTGTCACATTTCCCATGATCACGCTGACGTTGTCAACCTGACATACCTTTAACAAGGCACCCATAACTAACTCTGTGTCCCTTCACTGGGACAGGCAGAGTGGGTCCGGGGAGCCAGAGGCTGTCAATCAAAACAGGCATGCACACAAGCATTGCACCTAAGATGCACGGGCTCTGCCTTTGGCCTTAAGCCTGCATCTCTTATTGACTCAGGGCTTCATTACACACACAGTGAGCTTCAGTAATCTCTCAGAAGCTACCCTACACAGTCCGACTACAAACAGGGTAGCTGTCAGTCTGTGTAGTGTTCTACCTAATACATTACTTGAGCAGCAAGCCGCGCTTTACAGGTAGCGCCTCGTTTAAGTCAGCATAAATTTGTCTCACCGAAGTCCATCGACTATATTTTTTGGGCACTTAGAAAAACACGGCAGTAGGCTGACTATTTCCTCTCAGATTATCTAACTATCAGGGTGATGAGGACCCACATAAGATACTTACTGAGACGGATCCCTTACCTAGTGACCAATAAAGTTCTGCCCACATGACAATGAATGTCAGAGGGTTCAGTGAGGTGATGTATCCAGCACTGCCATCAGAAGTCGTGTTCTAACATATCATCAGAAAATGTTTTTGCTTTATGGTTCAAAAGGCCTTTTCAAATAGATCTTTGTGCCATGAAAAAAATGTTCCTCCTACTTCTTTGGTCCTTAATACATGCAAACGTTAGGAATGCTGCACTTTACCCTTTTAGAACTGTGGTGCTCTTAACTATGGAACTGAGAAGTTTTAAAGTTCCTGTCACTGGTGGTACAATTCAGCTACTTTTCCAAGTGTGTCCTCAGGCCACCAAGATCACATATTTGGCTGTGACACCCAATAGATTAGGAGAAAACCCAATGAGATTTTAGTTTAATCAACTTTATCCAGCAAAACAAGACGCTATTTTGAGTGTGGTTGAAAATATTTTTGCTGTTTGACAGCCAAGTCTTCATTTGTTTGTTCGCGAGAAGCCGTCTTGTCATATTCAAGAACGTCTCTCACCAGAAAAACAACATTGTATTGTAATGCTCAAATTGCTTATGTCAACATTTCCTGACAAACAACCTCTGAGGTACTATGACAGAAAAAAAACCTTTGACGGATCCGTCACACAAGACAACTGTAAGTTCGACGTTGCGCAGGACACAGCAATTATTAAACAACATTATTTTTGGTGCCTTGTTTTTTTTTTTTTTTTTTTGCAGTGCGTTTCCACATTTCAACTAAACTGAACCTTCTCCGCAAATATGCAAAAGTTGGAATGGTAATACTTTTATATCAGGAAAAAAAACAAGAGGGAGTTAACTTTTATGCATCTGTTAATTCAAAGAGTTATGTAACTCTAATGCTGTACTAATGACTCTGGTGTAGGAAAGCCCACACATGGCAGAAAATATCAGACTGGGCAGAGTTACCAGGCTAGAAAATTAATGATGTTTTTATCCCGACGTAGTCTGTAGCATCCTACAGATAGCTGCTTTGTAGGATTTAGTGCTGGTTGATTATGTTGATGTATGGGTACTTGAGGGCCTGACGTCCTGTTAATAGTGCAGCCAGATCAGAACATTCTGATATGAATCATTTTGGAAGGTAATGACATACAGCTTCTTTTATCATTTGAACACTACAACGCAAGAGGGTGTGAAACAAAGCACCTCAGTCCCGACCGCATCGCTGAAGTGCCACAAATGATGGCAGAGCTCAACCTGGAGTGTAATATCGTGATTATATAACTTTGACAAACAAAACAAAAGATATCATCAATGTATTCATGTTGTGTGGCAATGAGCTCTCAGCATTAAAAAACAAACAGACATTTTGCTGGTATTATCTTTGTCTCCATGGTTACATGGGGTCTGACTAATAACTGGGACTCACGTCAGTAGACTCTCATCAGCGTTTACTACTCCAGTAAGTAGGCTGACTCGTAGTTACAACCAAGAAAGAGAGTTTCTGAGTCATTTCTGAGCTGTCATCAGTGCTTTCTGATGGTCTTGGAACACACCTTACATTTAAACCAAAGACTGCTCAGCTAGCTCAGCCTTATAACTAAGATATCTGCTTAGAAAATGTGTTTATTCTGCAGATAAAATTAGCAGCTCTGCAAACTTCCTGTGTCACAGTCTGGACTCACCTGATACTTGTGTGCTGCCTGGCAGCTGCGTTGCTGCTGCTGCATGGCTCCTGTCTGTTTACACAGAGTTTGCTTAAATATAAATAAATATCAACACCGTATGAGTCAAAATGTATTAAGAAATGTAATAATTTCCAAAATTCGCAACATAAAGCTAACAAGATATTCCATAATTCTGGTATCAAAAACAACATTTTCTGCACACAAGGGAGGCACAGACCCGAATCAATGGGGCACCCAAGGGACACTCTTACAGCATCATAAGTTATATTCATTAAAGAAAGCTGCTCATTTAACAAAACAATAAAACTAAATCATCAAATCCGATGAACTCTTAAGTTTCTTCTAGAGCTTTGCAAGTGCAGTGGTTAGGTCAAAGTTCCGAAACAATTTTATCAAAATTCTTGATTGTTATTACTTTAATGGCTAAAAAAAAACAAAACAAAAAAACGGCCAAACAGGAGGTCATAACTGACATCGGCTAAAAACGTCCCACGCTCAGATATTTTCACAAATCTAAATGTGTGTGTGACAATTAATCTATTGGCTTTTGCTCCAGGCAGGGATGACGTTGCCATGGAGATGGTATTGATAACACTGTTAGGGATGACCAAGATGTGCTGTCTTGCTGATGTCTAGTTGACCAGTCAGATTGCTTCGTTGGAACTACTTGTTATATAATTGTCTTACTCAGCAATCTTTGAACTCCCATCACGTCAGTATGGAAAGTACCACACATATCACAAATTCCAGTGTTTAGACATGCAGTATTTGCATGTTTCATTTCCAAAACAGGGCAGTTATACATATTAGCACTTGTGTTTCATTAAGGACATTTTAACCTACACACAGTATGACTTTTGTTGTTTATACACTAAGTAAAGACCTTTATACTTCTCGACTGCGAGTTAACAGGATCATTGCAAAAAAGGTGTGCAGTATGTATTATTGACCAAAACAGAGTTTCTCATGTGTAACAATGCAATCCAGCTGAATAGGCGACAGGAAATTGGATACAAACAGGACACATCTCTGCAATCCCTTCCTTCATGTAAAAATGGCTCACTGGCAAGACGAGTCCTGGATGCACCTCTGTGCTGTGCGCTTTGCTTGGTGCTCTTTTGCCTGGCCCTCTGGATTTGCCTCTGGCAGCAACATTTTCAGTATTAGTTTTGGGAGGAAACGAGTCTCTGGCAGAACTTCTCATTGTGGCTGCTCAGTGATGCATGTCTGTTGCACAAACCATCGCCGATCGTCTAATTATCATGGATGCCACAGCGAGAAAACAAGCTGTGGTAGAAATAGCATGACCCAATGGCGTCTCTCTAATTTGCATTATCATAGAGTATGCTGCTGTTTGCCTTGCTGTGTGATTAATTCATGTGTGTATCATTAATGCAGGAATGTCCAGGGGCAAAGACAAAAGCTCGGTCAATGTGAAATGAAACACGGGAGCAGGCTGTTAAAAATTGCGCACACATATGCACCCGCTCACACGCAGACTGAATCTTGGAGCTTAAAACACAGTGTGACTTATCTGATGCCCTTGTTTTGAGAACTAGTGCTCTGTTTAAACCAACAGAAACAATGATAGTTGACCCTCAGAGAGGGGAGGCAGCCACAGGGCCAGTTTAATATGCAGATGAGGTGTGGGACTGCTGCACGCTGCAGGATTTAGACGCAAAACACTGAGTTCTCTCTGTCCCTCTCACACTTCATCCATTTCATTCACTCTCTCGTTCTCCCTCTCTCCCCCCCATTCTCCATTTTCCTCTATTAATTTATTATTATTTTTTTATTCTCTGCCACGTTCACTCTCTGCCTTCGCTCTCTCGGTTCTGAGCTCCATCTTTTTCTCTATCAATTTAATCTGCCCCCCCCCCCCCCTCTCTCTCTCCCACTCCCTCGATTTTGTGAGGCGCAACAATCACTCTGCACTAAATGCTATGGGAGCCAGAGGTAGAATAACAATGGCATATTCATTCCAAAGTTATAACACAGAGCAGCTGGCACAGGGGCTACACAGCCCTAGGAGATCCTCTAACTTCACTGCTGCAGCCAAAGAATACAGTTTGGGGAAGTGGTAGATTTGGAATGAGTGAAATGCGGACTGCAGTGATTAGAGCTGTGCATTTAAGGGACACCGCGGCTCATGCGAGTGTGCTGCTGGAGGAGAAGCACAGGGACGGTGTTTGCTGAGTTAATGGTTTGGGCATGGGCTTGCTGACAGCATCGAAAGCTTGATTCACACTGATGAGACAAACTGGGAAACGCTCCTATGCACACTGCCACATGTTCAGCCATTTCTGTAAATGAGACTCGTGCCCAATGTGCGAAGATATTCATTCAGCTAAGCTGCTTATATGTCAACCCACCAGCCAAGACAGACACTGTACACCAGCATCGAGCCCGGCCGATCCTGGCCTGGTGTCGGTGGCCAGGCAGCGATGTGCCACGTGATGCACATTCACCCCTGGCTTGTGGCTCTTTCTCTTTTTTAAACGCCCTGGCTGCTCAACATGCTAATAACCGCGACCGGCTTTAAACCCCACCGCTTCATCCGTCACCCCGGCCCTCCGCTATCTCAGCTCCGATGGCGTGCCTCGCAGCTGAGTGAGCTTGGGACAAATGTGTTTGTCTGTGTGGGGAATAGAGAGACTTAGAAAAGAAGAGACAGCAGGAGAGAAGAGGAGGAGAGAAAGGAAGAAGGGTGAGAGAGAGAGAGAGACAGAGCGAGAGAGAGGCCGAGGGGGCAAGACGGAGAAATGTGATGGCAGCATGTCAGCTTCTGATAAGGGCATTAGTCTGCCCCCTGTGGGCCGGAGCGAGAGACTGACACTGCAAGCTCTCACACACACGCACACACACCTCTCTCTGTGGATATCGGCTTTGCTGTCTGGGACCAGTCGACAAATAATAGATAAGACCTGTGCAAGGCAAACACCAGCAACTAAACTCTCAATCACTGGAGTCACTCCGCTGTCCAAACCTACAGATGAAACACAAACTGCTATCTTAAGATAAACACAACTATTATTCACCAAACGTGAATAGAAAAAGTTCCCCTTCATGTTGGGAACAGAAGGAGTCCAGAAATGCGAGCCAAGGCTGTTGGGTCCTGTGGGACTGCCGCCTCTTTCATGTCAGACATGGGATCCATCCTAAATGGAGCAAGGCCTTTTATTTACCGAGCTAATTGACTGCAGAGGCGCATGTGTAGCCAACTCTAAACAATGCCCCAGATCTTGTATTCATAAGTGAGTGTTTGAAGGACACAAGATAATCTGTGCAGCTTACGCTATGGATAGACTATAAACTTGTGCAGTGGCCGGTCGCTCAATAGTGCTGCAACATTGTTGGCTAAATTAAAACCATGGATTACTATTTAACAACTGTTTGCCGTGTTGTAACAATATTATGTGTCACACTGGGCCCACTGCAGCTGTGGCAACACCAGGGGCACGGGGATGATTCATCGATGGGGAAAGCAGGAGGGATAGAAGCAGAGGTGGAGGGGAGCGGAGAAAAATGAAGGAAGGCTCTAATTTGGAGCGAGCAGCTCACCAGAGGACACAAGACAAGATCAATGCTGCAAAATCACACAGCCACGGCTTCAAAAAAGAAACGGACAGATATTTCCCTGTGAAGTCTACCACTCATTACCATTGGTAAGAGGGTGCAGGGAGGAGGATGAGTGTTGGCTGTGGCAGATGGATGACAGGGAGCCATGGGGCTCCAGGCAGAAGTCTCCAGAGCCTTTATAAGAGCTGGTTAGTCGGAGCACAATGGCCACAGAAGTGTGTGTGTGGAGTGCAGTGAGTCAGAGTATAAAATACCTGACCGTGCGTGAAAAGGAGGAGTCTTGGGACAGAATATTCTATTACTGTACAAAGGCAGAGATGGAGCATGTTCTGAGGTATAAGGGGCACGTACACTGAGGATAACAGTCTTCAGATCATCTGTCAAATTGTAGCAGGCATCAGCTCCAATGATGTTTTTCTCTTATCTTCTTCTTTCCCTTTTCATCATCTGTTCCCTCTTCTGTCTGTATGAACTTAGGAAGTTGGGGGTAATAAAAATAAATAAATAAATAAAAAAGTTCTGCTCTCAAATTCAGAGCTTCTTTGTATTAAGAACCGGTGACATTTGAAGCACGGAGGCACTTCTACACAACATTTGTTTACTGTTCTCCATATCGACTGGCTGTCTGCCTGCAGCATCAGACTGCATCGCACGCACCAGCTGAGAGTGAGTGACAGAGGGGGCCGGGCAGGACTGTGGGTGCAGCCTGAGTGACAGGCCGGCGGCTAAATCTCCTGTGCGACCTGGGGACCGAGAGCTGGTCAGGTGTGTGGGTGTGATTGGTGTGGGCAGTTAAGAGATTATTTCTGCTTCCTGGAAGCGACTGCTTTTTCGGCAAACACAGCCCCCGCAAGCCCAAATTAGGCCTATAACGGCCTTCGAAGACTGTAATACAATGAAAAAAATAAACATAACGAGCTGCAGTTCTCACCTCTGTGGTGTGACATGTCAAAAGACAGGCGGCGCAGCATATGAGAAACATCACAACTCATATGTGAACTCGTATTTAAACAGACACTATAAACACTTGGAGAAGAAATTCAAACTCTGAATTTTAATATTTACAATATTAATGAGGTACTAATACAAGCGCAGCGATATTTACTTTTTCCATAACTGAATAAACAATCTGTTCAGAGGAAAATAAGGTCCCCAGAACACTGTTTGAAGCTAGAAAGGTGGCAGGGTCCGCCAAATATAAACAAAGTTAAACAGTATGAAATTGGGTTGTGATTATGGTCCGTTTGTTCAGTTCTGAAAACAAAGAGTTTGTTCATTTAGTTTGCTCTGACTGAAATTTCCTTCCCAAAACTACATTGCGCAACCTTTCAAGATGTTTTGTTTACCTTTAGCTTTTTGACGTGAGATTGATTACATCCACAATGAGTTTAATGACACTGAGGAATCGGAGCACTTAAAACTGCTAGTGCTACTATGTGTATGTTTTCATTCAGTCTCGTTGCAGAGAAGCAAATCCAGGCTCACGTTTTGCAGTCGAGAACGTACTAACTAACTTATGGACACCGTGATGACATTGATGAATGACCTATATCGCTGTCCCCCGCCCCACCCCGCCCCAAAATTGTCAAGTTTGTGACAAGCTGTCAGGCATAATGTAGGTGCTAACCACAAGCAACACTCTTTATTGAAAACTGACATGTTGAAGTAACCATGTATGTAATGCTGTGATCATCCCCTCTCACTGAAGTTACATAGTGTAGAAACAAGTGTGGCAGAGACTGAGACTGAGACACCATTACACTGTTACAAGACACTGTAACACCAAAATGATATAAAAGCTGTTAAAGAAAAAAATTACATTGTGTTTTATCTCAAAGCAGCAACATAAAAAATCCACAACATGCAACTTGCATGCAATCTGTTTTGTACTGTCGTCATTGATGATAATTAGCCACATACATTCAAGGTTGCAGTCAAAGTGTTGGTATAGTTTAGGTAGTTTAATTGGTGCGATCTTTAGTGCAAGACATAATCAGTGCTATAATTCATAATTAGTGCAAGTTCAAGTTCAAACTCATTAATTATTTCAACCATATAAAATAAAGATACAGCTTAATGCAGCTTAGTAGCAGCTAAATTGAAGGCTGTTTATGTCTCAGCACAAAACTTATGATGGTTTCAGTGTTTCAGACTTTCATCCAAACTGCTCTTTGTGTAGACACACTTGGGTGTCTACATTTTACAACTACAGACCCCTGCGATGGACATAAAACCTCCCTAGCCCCGGCTTTTTGTGGGTGACCATGCCTTATTGATGACACAAGTCAGAGGAAACTAGTAATGCTTGTTCCAGCTAACAGGCAGGGCAAAGGAAAAGAAATAAAATGTGGTACAACTGCAGAGAAGACACATCGCTGGAATCCCCTCCTGTCAGCCAGTAACTAAGGGTATAATGATTAACCAATTCAAATCGACACTCCAGGCTTAATGTCTGAAATATACGTGCATTAATTCAAATAGCCTGAACTGGGCTAAAGCTAGGAGGGAATCAGAGCTGAATCTGCAGACTTTTCTGTATTAAGGAACCTAATACGACAGGCGTATTTTGGCTTAAGTTCAGCGCCTAAAAGTGCCATTTTTTCCTGTAAGCCAAGGGAAGCCATGCTTACAATTTTTAGTCAGGCTATTATTGTCATTCTAATAAAAAGATAAAATAGTTTCTCTTGTCATGTGACAAATTCTGTATATCTCATGGCCAGCTAATACCACTTTTTACTGACAATTTCTCCAAATTACAGAAACAGCATCTCTCTGGATTGCAAATAGTGAAATCATCGGCCAGTTTTTTTGTGGTGCAGAAGCATACCGAGTTGCTGCCACATAGGCATTTATATCTGTTAAAGAGGAGCAAGTGAAACTGGTAGGATTGTGTGGGTGTGTGCAGACTTGTGCTTGAGTGACATCTCCCAGACTCTCTCGGCTATCAGGGTATAAATGATACCCTTCTCGGTCTTAATGGTTTATGAAGCGTGTTGACCGCACTCGGCAGCTCCATCCACCTTCAGCCCCGTGCCACTTTTACATCATGAGGGATGGGTGGTTGTAATGGGAAAGACTCACATGTTTATAACGTGAGGAGTATTCATTTTACCTGACAACTCAAGGGGGTGGTACTGTATGATTGCAGAGTCAGAGAGTGAACTGACAACATAGAATTATATTCATCAAATAGAAATGACTTGGAATGACAAGCGCAACATGAGGTGTCCATGTTTTTTCATTTTTTCCTGGCACCTCTATGTTATCATTGAACACAATAATTAATGTGTTCGTGCGGCCTTGATGTTGAGATGCATTTTTGAGTAAAAAACTGACAATTACAGTAAATCAAATATGGCATGAACGTGGCATGAGCATACAGTATGTACTATTGTCTTACGAAGCTGCGATCGCTCAAGCCTAAGGACGTTTAGGTTTCTAGTTTTGCTGGTCTTGTCCAGTGAATGAGCCTCAACTGGTCTGATATTGTGCCAACTGAATGAACAGCATTTGTAAGGTGTAGAGTTGTAGCACATGGTTAGTTGGTATGTCTTATTTTATAGTAGTCTTTTTATGATGAACTTCAGAATTGCTAAATTCAGTTAAATTGTTTTTGTGAGAAATAGAAACATGACATGTCACAGTTGACATGATGGATTGTAATGC
This sequence comes from Acanthopagrus latus, assembly GCF_904848185.1. Lineage (NCBI taxonomy): Eukaryota > Metazoa > Chordata > Actinopteri > Spariformes > Sparidae > Acanthopagrus > Acanthopagrus latus. The sequence goes on from NC_051056.1 coordinate 13,798,081, forward strand.
TGCCGTCATTCGTGGGCTCTCAATATGTTCCTTTCGGAGTCACTTATGAAAGCTAGAGGTGAAAATCTGTATCCAGTCCGGTTCTAAAAATCATATCAAACGGGTTTGAAATGTTTTTAAATTGTCCCAACCCTACGCAAGTATATAAGCGCTGAAAAATTACCAAATAATACCAAGGAAACATTATTTGTTGCGATCAGCATTTTTTTGTTCACTTTTCAGTCGGAAGTTGGGCATTTTAAGTGGGAAATTCCAATCTCCGACTCACAGGATTAGAGGTCTGATGCCAAATTTCCACCACATCATGGATATAGGAAGAGTGCATCAAACAATATGTAAGTTCAACTGTACATTGAAAATCAATTTCTTGTCAACACTTTATTTTGTAACAGCATTTCTCTTTTAATGGAAGAAGAAGCGACAATGTCTTTCTTGGACTCCAACTGTGTGATGTCCAGAAGGAGACACTGATGTGAGTGTTCACTAATGAGCCTGCTGCAGTGTTAGTTCTTCACTGTACTCATTGTCGAAAAAACGCTGACTCACAGCGGTAAGTTGGAGCAAAACGTGGTGAGGGTGCGGAGGTTTCGTCTTCTGCAGGCAACGGGCATCTTCAGCAGAGACCTTTTTTGTCCAGAAAGTGACAGGATCACAGTGAGCGTCCTGCAGAGATGGGTTTTCGCGGAGCTCCATCAACTCAGTTTGCAGAGAAAGTGCATTGACCCTGTGGCCGATTCTCTGTGCTTCCGTCGAGCATTTTGTGACATTTTTGACAAGAAATGGATTTTCAATGTACAGTAGAAGTAGAAGGCGGCTGTGTGAATTTCATATCAGCCCTTCTCGGAACTCAGCTGGTTCCGATGGTGATTTTCTTTTCAACTGTTTTGCTCAAAAAGTTTAGGAAAGTGCAGTGTGTCCTCCTGTATGTCAAGTTTTAACACCAACACACACTGCAGACACGAGGTCACTCATTGTTTCTGCCCTGAAGCTCCACATTAAGGTCATTGAGGTTGGATGTAATATCTGTCACGAACGCAACAACCTCCATTTCCACTTCACTTTGCAGGGAGTCGTATGCAACGCTGCAGTGCAGATGAGGCCTTCAAATAGTTCACAAGTCTCATCACAGCTGCCATTACTGAGCGCATTTCACCCAGACCCGCACACACAGCTGTTTGGTGGATTATGCAGTGATACATCAGACCAGGGTGCCAGGTTTTAAAGTGTTACGCCGATCCCCTCTCTCCCTCTGTCATGGCTGGTCATCCACGTTGATTCATCCATGGGAGGTATGATGAATTGTGCCTTTTTTATGTCATCACAGAGTTCCTGGAGCAAATCCTCAGTAAGAATTGCAGTTCGTCTTGCTGCAGAGGGATCCGAGAGTGGTATCTGATTCATTTTCCCTTTCATTTCATCCTTTTCCCTTCCTTCTAGCATGACTCTGTCACATCACTCATACACTCTTTTATTAATTCAGTGTCTGAGGAGGGCCTCCCGTGTTTGTCATGCTCTGAGTGAAGCCTCCATTGCCCACTCTTGCTGTGTCATTGATTCCACAATTATCCTGCCGGAGGCTTGATGTGACGGCTTCCGCTTATTTCGTTGTGTGGTACCTCCGTGTTCTGAGGAAAGTTCTGCCCCTGTTCTCCCCCTGACAACAACCTCGCTACCTATGGCAACTGGAGGGAGGCTGAATGATGACAACTGGGCTGACGTGAGAGCGACGTCACCCAAAGCTGCCAGAGCAGTTTGTGGCGAAATTTGCTTGTGGTCCAGAATAAACTGGAACAGAGAACAGGCGTCTACACAAAGCAGGCATTTTGAGTTGTTATAGTAAGAATAGCACAGGTGCCTCTAATAATGTTGATGATGTCCTCATTCCATTCAAGTGTCCCAGTAAGCCATGACAGTGACCCAGCAGGCACAATAGTAGAGTCCTGTAACTGGAACACCTGAATGGACTGCCGCCATGATTATGAATTTTATTGGTCACACCTGCGTTTTCCTGCTGCGACATGGCCAAATGTCAAATGCTGTGTAAAAGGTAGGGCAGTATTTCAGCAAAACTCGGCCGATGATTTCCCTTTTACAAAAAAAACATCATTTATTTTTAAGGAAAATCATCAAAATAAAATAACTTTGACCAGCGAAAGGCAAACACTAAAAGTGAAAAAAAAAAAAAAAAAAAAAACCTGGTTGCCTGGTTAGATCGATTTATGTTTAAAAATGTTGGAAGGCAGCGCTGAGAAAAAGGCACAACCAGCGTGACTCCATCAATCCATCCCAGCTGGTGTCAACACTACAGGCTGCTGGTGGAGAAGTGCAGGGTGTTTTTGTGGCAGAACACAGTATGGTCCTTGAACCAATTAAGCATTATTTTAAATGCCACAGCATATCTAAATTTTCGAGGGGCTTAGAGGGAAAGCGCCATTTTACAAATTAAATGAGAAGCAAAGCTCCGAATGATTGTCTCTTTAGTCAAAACACAACACAGGGATCAGTCATAACATTAATACTTGTGTAGGGATTACGCTTCAGAAAATTGATATCCTATACAAACATATTTGCATTTTAAAGGAGAACAATGTCAGCACTATAATTTATAGAATAAATCTAATCACGGTGGAGTTGTACAGTAATTATCTTCTGTTTGATGAATATAGAACATTGGTTCACTCACAGTCCACAATTATATTGGCGAAGATGTGGAGAGTCAGGCCTGCGTGCAGGAACAACGCAAGAAACGAGTAGGTTCCTGACTATAAAAAGGAAATAACTAAAGAAAAGAAGAAGGATGAATTCATGGATAGTGATGAATCTATTGATAGATGAACAACTTGGATTGAAAAAAATGACGATGAAGCCAGTATAAAACATGCAAAATTTGATCACAATATTGCCTTATAAAAAAAAAAAATCATTTCATTCTCCCACATGGACTCATTTTCAAATAATATGCTTCCAGGTGGATGATGATCAAAGCCCACGGTGTGTCAAAGATAGTTGCGGGGTTATCGGAGCGACTTCTCATGAGATTATGATTTCTGTGTGTGCCGTGACAACCTCAGCGCTGATCCTGAACATATTGTGCTCTCTGGGATGGTGAGCTGCGATGACATACATGCAGACTGCCAGATTGTCTTGTCATGAAATCAGGCACATATTAAATTATTCAAGACGTCAGTGTAATGAGCTGCTTCAATACAAAAGTACTGACCTTCAGAAACCCAGTGGAAGCGCAGTCCTCCAGCTAGTTGTACCAAATATTACGGAACACTGATCTATGAGGACTGACCCCAAATCCCTGTATATTAGCCTGGAGGGATGATAAATGTAATTCATGCTCACGGCAACAGTGTGTGGTAGCCGTGCCTTGACTGAGAAAGTGTCTTCTTTAGATGTAGTGTGTATTTTCCTACCTCGAGGGTTATTCAGCGCAGCCTCAGTGGCCTTCCTGCCCTCTCCGCAGTGGCTCTGGTCGAAAGGAAGGCACTGCTCCCCTGTACCGGCTACCACCTCCAGGTTGCGAGATGGATCTTTTGGCTGCCCAAGGTTCCTCACCCGGTACACCCGGCGACTGCTGGTGTCAGACACGTAGAGAACCTCCCCCATCGGATCCATGGCCAGGTAGTACTTGTGAGCAGGGCTGGTGCTAGTGAGAGAAAGTGAATAAAGTTAAAACGGCTATGAGGAATTTCAATTTTTTTTCAATGATTCTGGCAGCTCCTGTGGATCAAAGCAGCGGTGCTTCCACGGCCTCGTAAAAAAGACTTGTAAAGGCCAAGATTTGGCAAGAATGAAAGGTGACATATTGTTGGAAATGTTGGATGGACAGGTGGTGATTTACTAGTGCAGCTCATACACTTGGGTTACATGTAATCCAAAAGCTAAACAGAGGTAATGTAATGTTATGTCTTTATGGTAGTAGTCAACAGTAAGATATAGTTCAGTAGAAAGGCTACAAGGCTATAACAAAAAAGTTACATTACATTTAAAGCTGATTTTGATGACTGTTAGCTATCAGGTATCATTACTTTCAGCTAGCTCTTTCAACTGTATCCATCTATCAGGCTACTTTTAGCTAGCCTATCTCATGAATGTAGCCACTGCTTTCAGCCAACTATTCCAAATGTTTATCCGTTCATTTAAGCAATATTTTTGGAGTATTTACTAGTTGCATGTTTTCTGTTAGCTACTCATTTTAATCAAGGATCCTTTACTTTTAGCTCAGTAGCAAAGCTAACAAAATGCTACGTTATAAGCCAGCTGCTGACATGGAAATCATGGCATCACACTTTGAATTTGACCCGGTGACAGTCATTGAGAATAACTACATAACTTGCCAGTCTTCAAGCTGACGGTTTTATTTGCTTGTGCAGGCCATAAGGAGGCATCAGTATTAAACTGAGACGGTTTTATATTTAGATGGTAGAGCTACACGTACATTATCCAATCACGACTTGAGCAAGTGGCCACTAACAGTTCCAAAGAGTTTTTATTTTGAGTTCTAGAAGATGTTCCTATTTTTCTTACTTACTTAGTCAGTGAGATTAGACTAGTTTTTGAATGATAATGTTACTCAGTATTCCTGACGAGACAGTACCGTCAGTTGAAGTAAAGGGAATTAAGAGGCAATCAGGGTGTCCCAGTGAATAGCTTCAGTATGAGAGAGTCCAGGAGTAAACTTGTGCCTGTGCTGCTACAACAAGATTAATGTGCTCCAAGTTAAATGGTACAGATGCCCACAGCCACAGTGGCTCGATAGCAGCGGTACGTTTTAATCTCCTTTTTAGGATTCTGAATCGGCAAGTGTGTTAAGAAAATATGTGACTAGGCTTATGAATGGGATCAATATGTTCCTTGTACGTTGCAGGTTAAAAATGATAAATTACCTAATGAAAGCTTTTGGCTAGGTCCTTAACAGGCAGCAGTTTATTCAAGCCTCTTTATTATCAATATCATCATTGTTTTGATTGTATGTGTTTTAGTCATATATTGTGTTATCATATTTTTTCAGTATCATTTCTAAGCATATTGAGTCTACACCTGTCATATAAAATAAACTTGACTTGACTACTAACTTACAATCCCATGCAGGGAAGTAAACCCGAGCTAATCTCAACATAGCTTTAAAATACTACATTCAAACTAGATGAAAAAAACATTTGGCACTTTAACAGCACCATTCCCCCTGGAACTAACCCTGGATCCAGAGGCCAGATAAGGATCGTGCTAATGTGCAAGGCCTTTTATAACATTACTATTTGACGCAGGGGTCCACAACCTTTTCCCCTTGGAGGGCCAAAACTGAAACCTAACGATGGAACACGGGGCAAAAGCAGGCATCTATTGTATTGTAGTATATTGTTAGAATGCAAAAAAGCTGTATGGAGATCTGAGAAGCTACAATTCTGAAAGACAATGACTCTGCCTGCAGCGCTCACATTATGAAAAATAATTAGGACTTATTAGTATTTCTTAAAGTGACTTCCCGAGCAAAAACAGTGATGTATGTATTTATTCACATGTATTTATTTATTTATTTTTAAGGTAATTTGAATTATTTTCGCTAAAAACATCTGGCGGACCAAATGAAACCTAATGATGTTCCAACTTCCAGGCCTACTTTAGACAGCCTTGCTTTAACATATAGCATAGACTGTTAGCGTGTCATACGTGTTATTTTCCTGTTGAAAATGATAAATGTATTTACTTTAACATCATAAGCAGACACATTATTTCTAGAACTCTGCAGGAACGAAAACACATGTCAAAACTACAGTGCAGGAACATACTTAACCCTAACCCTAATATCACGCTCACCCACTTTTGCTTCATTTGATCAGTGCAAAGAAGACCTGACATTAAGGCCTCTTGGCTCAGGGTTTTACATGCATATGTTATTTAATGCTCACCTGTGGTATCAGCTGTATGCCTGCTCAGTAGCTTACAGTGAGGCCAGGTATATGTTCACGTGTGAGATTTTAGAGTTCTAGTCATCTGTTCGTCAGCTTAAATGAACCCACATGTCGGGCAGAGATAAGGAACCTTATGTATAAATGTATGTGCAGCCTGGATAAGGTGGAGAGCAGCATAAGTCGTGCATCTACAAATCCTAACACAAGCTGCATTCTTATACAATATTTCTGTTATATGGCACCCTTGTTGCCATGGTCCACGGGTGCATTTTGAGAATGGTTTCTGCTTGTATTTTATGCGTGTTTGTGTTGATGATTTTATGTCTCCTACATTATATGTGATAGCTGGGAATGTGGTCTCGAGTGGTTAATTTGATCTTTTATTGCTCCCGAAACATGCACCAGAATGCAGCAAACTAGAGTGAGAGCAACAGGAAAATAGGCGAGACAATAACAGGGAGCGGGGATAACATGCAACAAAGGTCTGAGACCAAAATTAAACCCGGAACGTGCATATAGCTAAATCTGGCCTCAGCCAAATGAGCCGCGTGGACACGTAATTGTCTATTGTTCTGGTTGTTATTGTTAGTTGATGAGACATAAGAGTGGACAAAAGACTGGAAGTTTGTTCAGCGAAAGGTTAAAAAATACAGAGCACCGTGTGGAGGACCATGATATTATGTACTTTTCATACTGTTTTAATGAAACTGTCTTTTGTCCTCAGCCTAAGCCTCAGGCTTAGCTTTAGCACACCGCGAGCACTGACTTCATTTACCCTCATATTGACTGTGAGCTGTATACTGTACTGTGTGTAGGAGGAGTGCCAGCGCTGTGGGTACGTCGCTGCGCAGAGAGGACTTGACTCGCTTCTGTACATATAGTCGGCAGTTCAGACATTATAGAGAACCTCTGGCAATGTCAGGTTGTTGTGCCACATTACTGAGACTAAAACACACTGGTTACAAAAAATGTGATGGAGTATTTGAATGCTGAACTTTGGACGCTGTAACTAACTGCTATCCAAGCAATTACTTTGTAGCGTGAAAATCCAATGTCAGCCGGGTCTGGTCAAAGGCGTCCTGCCAATTAAACTCAAAGACACCCTGTAAGTGCTTTTTCCCACAGAGAAAAGTCTTGAGAGAGAAATTACAATGTCATGGAAAACATTGCCAATGTCACGCTTTTGCGCATTCTTGCTCAATTACAGTGCATTTCTACTTTTTTAAAGACCCCGAAAGTTACTCTCACAGGTTACTAATGGCTTCCCAAAATCTTGTGTTTGCTTGGGAAAGCAGTGCCATGCTGTGAGATTATTCTGCTCGTACAAACCCTTACTCTCTAAAGAGGAAACTTCCTTCTGTTCCTTCTTGAAACCCAGAAAAAAAACCCACACACACTGCAACATAGGCACGGGTACTGTCAGTCATCTAGTCCATTAAGTGCATAACTGTTTACAGAGCTCTGCACTGAACTGCACATACATAATTTAAAGTTGATCCTAAGAGAGTTATTCGCCGGGTTTCAAAGCGTGCCACTGCTCTGCGCAGCATATCATATTTGTGGGCCCTCTTGAAGCTACCACGAGCATTGCACGGCGCATATAACTGATTACAGATCATTTCACCTGTCTTCTTCTCAATTAGGTGCTCACAGCTCTGAATACATTCATCCATTTATCCAGTGGAAGGGAAACGAACAGCAATAACAACCACGGCACAAACAATCCCCAGTTCCCTCCACACATAATAACAAAACAATGATCAGAGATGATAGACACAGTGATCTTGCTGTTCCTGACTGTCTCTCTGAATCGACCGTCTGGGCTCTCAGATACTATTGTAGAGGACTTCCTCCCCTATTTGCTTTACTCCGAAACTCTTGAAGGGAAAGAATAGGAGATGTTTTTACGGTGAGCACATCCCATAGTGTCTCCCCTTGGAGAGCACCTTGTTTTGAAGCCCTGTTGGCTGATAGGCACTTTGCTGGGAAGAATGTGCAGTGAAAGCTTTGAAAGCTGAATATGGATGAATAATTAATGTATTTGACTTGGGAGAACAATAGTATAGAATAAAAGAGAAACACTAACATGCCGCTAACAGTAAAAAGCTGCTCCGCAGGAAAAAGAGGAAGCAGGAAATAAAGGAGAAACCTCCAGGGTGAGGAGAGGGTAGCCAAAGTGCCTTCTGAAGAATCCAGTAGCTGTAGGTGGTTCCCGACCCTTTTATTCTGTTCCTGACATACAGCCACAGCTCTACTGGATTACCTAAAATAACCCACCATCAACCAGCTGTAATGTTCTAGTGTCTTCTTATTGATTTTAAACTGGGATATTGTGTGGTTACGTTACAACCTTGGTTCTCTGAGTGAAGGGACTCTCTTCATCCATCCCATATTTCATCTGTGTGGTGCTGTGATTTTAAGAGCTGTAGAACTGGTTTCAGGATGATAGGGAACATATGGTTATACTGTCACCTTGGTTCTCTGAGTGAAGAGAATGTCTCTCTAGCTTTCAAATAAAATAACGAACTATTAAAAAGCATTTTTTTTCTTTTTCATTAAGTTGAACTTGATGAGGTTAGCATTTCTAGCTAAACTAAAGTGGGCTGACTTTGGCCTATAACAACTGTAATACATTCAGCTATTATAACAGTTAATCAATTACTTTAGATAACTGGCTCAACAGTTCAATAATTTTAGCGATATTTTTAAAAATGTATTTCACAGTATCTGCGACAACACAGACAGAAATGCTAACAGGTGGGAAGGTATGGAGGGATCCATGTCAACAAGGTTACAAGTAGGATTTTGAAATACAGCAGTAATTGTAGATGTTCATATTGATGATGTGTGATGGATGGTTGTTTGAGTGATACTTCAAGAACCTGATCATAACCAGGGTACTAGAGCTCACACAAACGCTCTGAATATGATTGTGGCGGTGGTTTTGATAGATAAAAAGCAAAAACACGGTCAGCAGGAAATAAAAATGGATAAATAAAGGGAGGGGGGAAGAAAATAATGAGCAGATTCATAAATATAGAAATGCTTGTGTTTGTGTGAGTCTATCTCCACTTGTACGTCTGCCCCTCAAGAGTGTATATGTGATCGCAGTAGTGTGTGTGTGTGTATGCTAACTAGCTTTATGCATTCTTACAGAGAGGAGAAGATTCTCCCCTTCCAGAAGACCACCATGGGACCTTATTTCAGAAGGAAATATTCACAGAAGCGAATGGTGAGAGACAAACAACTTGGTCCGGCTTGAGTTGTGCCATGAATTACAAATATGATCAATTTATAAGATGATTTTACTTGTCAACAAGTTGCAGTCTGAAAACTTTTGAAGTCGCTGAAACCATTTGGGGCCGGTCCCGCATGCTACCTCTTTGGGACTGAAACTCTCCTTTTGCATAGCGGCAGCTCTCAACGTACATTGTGCAAGAGGAGATGTGTAGTTCACTGAAGGGTTTCAGATTAAACCATCTTCCATGTCTTGCTAAATTATTGTTCACAGTTAACTTACATATTTATCCTAAAATAAGATCCCACTGGACACACAAGAAGGGGAGGGACCTCGCCTCTGTATAAGCAACATGCAGTCTCCAGTTGTTATTAACTCAATGTGTGGTTTATTTTCCGAGCCTGGTTGCTATTTGATCTAATTAGTTAAGCTACGCCACAATCTTTGCACTTAGCTGCTTGCAACTGCAGAAGTAGCCCCTGGGGTGCAAGCACTCCTGGTTGGGAATCACTGGCTTAGGCTATACAGAGGAAATTTATCACGGTTTGTGCATCGCAGGCACATCTACGTTTTCACACTTGCAGACACATGTACACACCCACCCATACGGTACAGGCACAGACACACAGCCAGGTTATCCCTTTTGCATGGTTGGAAACTTTGGCACGCTGGAGATATGGCATCTTGAAAAAAAAAAAATCCTCTCTCTTTTCAAATCGGATAAACCCTCTCTGTCTCTCTCGCAAACACCCACGAGCACTCTCACAGAATCGACTCGATGTAACCCCTGATAGTGGCGCACACACGCAGACAGACACACAATCATCCACATATACACACACACATACACACACACACACACACACACACACACAAACTCTCTAAACATCTGTCTAATCTTCTGTCGAACATGGTGTATGGGGCTCACACCGCTATCAAGGCTCCGGGCCAGGGACGATGTCGAGGCCATATGAGGCCTCGGGCTTTTAGTCCGGCTCAGAAAGTGAGTGAACCGCTGCATCCTCCAAACAGACTTCCAGTAATCCTCTAAAAACATGAAATCCTTGACATTTTGGCAGATTTCCAATTTATAAATTTAATATCGTCGAGTGAAATTTAAATGAGGATTTGATGCAACCTAAGTATTCTATGTGCAGATTTGTGGTGCCTTTGTTTGTGTTTGGGGGAAGTGGGAAAGTCAGGTCGATGCAATTATATAATCTACAGCAAGCGGACCAAAATAAAGTGCTGTGAGGCATTTAGCAACACGGCCGGTCTTTGTCTCTAGACACATGTTCACTTTTGTTTCATGCAGGTGTATAAAGGAGGTGTTAATCACCAGTGCTCACCTGTGTCTGGTGTCCCGGTTCCTGATAATAAGCCGTAGAAGAGCATTTCAAAGGAGAAAAGAGAAGGTAAAAAAAACAATCATTTATAATGCGAACGAGAGTCACTCAGAGTTTCATAGGCTACAATGACTCAATTTTCACCTCATAAAGTGAGATTAGGGTTGATTTAGACCGCCGTATTGTTTCACATTAAATATTAAACTAAACAGGAAGTTTCCCGGCATTTCCTCCCAAAGGATGGGGAAGTATCAAATACAGACACCATGAAACCTCCGTCTGAACCAGAAATATTAGTCAGAGATACAATAATAACAGGGAATGATAGAGTAAAGTTACATAAGGCGAACACTTTACAGGACAAATGACTGTGCAATCCCATCGAGATTCCACGCTTGAGAAAATACAGAAATAGAGAATGTAGTGCCTGCAGCACGGCAGGAGATATCATCGTCATAATCCGGAGAAAAAAAAAAATCTTTGTTTCACAGCAAAGACTTTGAGCCTCTCATACATTCTAAAGAGGTAGATTAAAGTCTGTGCTGTCTGAACCTCGTACACACTCTGCGTTTGCATGAAGACAAACTTCTTCGTTGAGATCAAACAGATCACACGCGCAGATGCCAACCAGAGCTAATGCCACTCTAACCCATAGCAGCCAAGCTCATTTTGTTTTAATTGTGCTCAAGTCAATCCAGTGCTCAAAATCCCATCGCGTCCCACTGCGGGAGATCCCCACCGAGATCAGCCTGCTTTTATCGCATGCATACTAAAACGAGATCATGAGTCTCACTTGAGTTCCAGTATGGTTCTGGTGTATCCGTCCGGGTGCACCCTGCGGATGAAGTTGAAGTCCCCCACGTAGAGAGAGCCGTCGGGGCCGCTGGCCAGTGCCACGGGGGCAAACAGCATCATGTCCCGAGCGGCGCCGCTACAGCTTGGACCGCAGGGGACGCTCCGATAAAAACCATTCCCCATCACAGTGCTGATGACAGGGGGCTGCTGGGAGAGGAAGACGTTTTCCCCATTTCCCTTATGAAGGATTCCTGGGGAGGGAGGAGAGCAGTAAATACCCTGCAGGCCCTCAAACACATTTTCTCATTAGGTTCTGACTACGGGTGACAGGATCTTACATGAACACACGATTTCTGCCAATGTTTGAACCGTTTTGGTTATTTCTGTATCATTTTCTTTGTAAGAACTCGTGTCTCTGTGCGAACCTGTGAATTAAAATAGCTAAATCTTCGAGAAAGAAAAGAAGACATATGCTATATTGTTAAATTCATAAAATTGGCAACCAGATTAAGATTAGGGAGGCTTCCTATGCTCGGAGGTTGTTGTTGTTTACTGTAGATGGGGATTTCAAAAACACTAACATACAGATGAAAAAGGCAGGAAAATTGTGTATAGTCAGTCAGTGACAGTCTTATATCAAAAGTCTACATCCGTTGAGTCAGACTCAAATTAAGTAGCGAATACTTAACATTATGGAGAAATGAGCTTTGTTGTGTTAGGCGGGACGTTTTGAAAGTTGATCGCGGTTTTATGTGCTTTGTCAGTGTCAAATAAAGTATTCTGCCACAACGTTGTGTCAGCACTAGAGAAAGGTCTGGCTGCACCGATTCTCTAGAAGAGAACAGGCATACGTCACTTTTCTGTCCCCACAACACTAACGCCCACTTTTGGGTTAAATCAAGTGCTGTGAGAGTGCTGGTGCCGAATTGAAAAAAAAGCTAGTAGCACAATGCTGCGTTGCGTTTTGCACGTCAAACAATAAAAAAAAAAAATTCCGAGAGGTTATGATTTTCTTGAGTTCTCAGAAGAACAGCACAGGGAAAGACAGAGATCTGTAGCTTTAGGCCATCTGCAGAGAAGATGAAAATTGTGGGACCTGGCCTTTCAATAGGTGTCTGTCTGTGGCAAATACTTTATCACAGGTTGGTAAATGCTGATTGTGCCTTTGTGATGATGTAACGACAGTTTTTTATTGTGAAAAAATGCGGCCAGGCCATAAAACTCCTGTCTTCAGAATGGAGGTTGGTTGTCTCACCTCAAAGGACCGCCGGGAGGAGAGGGTATTTTAATGTTAATAGTTTACATAAATTAGGCTGACCTACCCTCTAATAATGGACCTTGTAAACAGCATAGAGCAACACCGGAAGTAGTGCTAAAACAGACCTGTTTTCTACTGCTCTCGGCCTGTAGTGAAAGGTCATGTAATTAGCACATGTATCAGAATGTAGACAGCGGTTCTGCTTCACCACGGTGATGTGATTAGTTAACAGTAATGTCCCACTGGACAAATTATAAAACAGCAAAAAAAAAAATAATAATAATAATAATAAAAACAGATTAGACTGAAAACAACACAACATAATTGCCTGCCTGGCCATTAAATATGGGCTTATCATAGCTAAAAAGCAATACAGTATTCTTATTTTGTGCTTTTAGATTGCAAAGACCACTGATTTTGCATGTGCCTGTAAGCCCGGGCATCAAAACGGGTCAATCCCTACAAAAGTAAAGGCATGGGCTGCTAGCTTGCAGGAGCCCAATGGCAGGTTAATACTAACAGTCTACATGAGGTGAATCTGACCATATATATTACCTAAAAATATAAAAACGTGTTTTGTTGTAGCATTCTGATCCTCATTTATTTGGGTTACACAGTATGCAATACAAAATAATCACACACGCTAACAAAAGCAGTGCACTGTGTGCTCTCACCACTGCGTATGTTGAGGGCATGGTGTTTGTCCAGAGACCAGCCTCCCAGGTTCGAGGGGACCAGTTCAAATCCCTGCATCAGAGCCGTCCTCCTCTCCCACTGGATGACGCCAGGGCATGACTCGTACTCGTAGCCGACGGAAACTGAAAAAAAGCAAACACACTCACCCATAAGAGTCGCGCACAGTAACAGCTGCGTGCCCGCTGACCTGCTGCGTCCGACACGGTAATACATACAGCAGAACTTGACAGCCAGGCCTAACACACAAGCGCACTCCCTCCCCATCTCTCTCCAAACCATACTGTATTGAGTGGCGAGGCACATGAAAGGCCTGCAGTGAGACCTCATCAGTGTTGTGTGGCTGAGAGAGATCAGTGAGAAGTGGAGGCGTAATCAGGAGGAGCCCGTCTTCATGAAGGAGCCCTAGAATTAGCTGCTTGGCCTCTTAGTTGTAATGATACGCTGTGCAGCTTCCCACTACAACTAACAACTATCAACAGCTTTTTTTTTTCCTTTTTCTCTCTTTTTTTTGGCTTGGCAGAATTAAATATGTTTCAAACGTAATTTACCACTTCAGACATTTACCATTTACCAGGCAGGTGACAGAGCCGTAGCAGCCCTCGAAGACATGTAAACAGAAACACGCTTGCATACATGTCATTCTGAAACACACAACCACACATAAGAAGACAGAAATGCCTTTAACATGTCAAAGGTGGAAAATGACAACATTTACTGAAGTACTTGACTTAGTAACATTTGAAAGGATTGGTGTACTTCTATTGATGCTACTTTCTAAATTTATTTCCTTATTAATTACTACAGATGTAAACAAAACGCATGAAAACCTTATTAGATACTATATGACGTATTATTTACGTAATCCGTTATTTGCCAGGGACAATGCAAAATAAGTCATTAAGATGTATTTGCATGTCGGATTTCAAGCCCGGATAGACTGGTGGCCCTCCTAGTTAACGTGTCACACCGCCGTGAGGGTTGTCTCGTTCTGGGTTTTCGTTTCGTGACTTCCTGTTTTATTTTGAAAAGTAACTCTCCTCTCGTTTCAGGTCACTTGCCCTTCCTCATGTGTCACTGGTCTGACGTCTCCCCTGACTCCCTGATTGTGTCCACCTGTTCCCCGTCACCCTCATGTGTCTTATAGTCTGCGTCTCCCATTGTCTTGTTGCCTGAGTGTTTCGTTTTAGTCGTGCGCCTCAGCCAGTCTCGCAGCCCTCGTCTTGTCCCAAGCCACGTTTGTATTTCTGAATCCTTTCTTCCTCTTTGAAGAGAGATTTTTTTTTTTTTTTGCTGGTAATTTTCTCAGCTCAGTTTGTAGATGTGTTAAGTTTATAGGCGTTTTGTTTGCCTCTGTTGGAGTGATCTTTTGTTTCATAAGTTTTACAGCTCAGCCGTGTAGCGTAGATTGAGTTTGTAGCTGATTTGTCTTCCTCCAGTAGAGTGTTTTTTGCTGTAATTTTTCAGAGCCTAGTCTCATAGAGTAGTTTAGTTCATAGCCTTTTTCTTTGCCTCCTGTGGAGTGATTTTTTTGTTTACTTAATTTTGCCTTGAGGTCTTTTGCCTCCATGTTTTGGTTTGTGTGTTTTTGTCTCCTAGTAGTTCACTGTATGCCGAGAATAGAATATTTTCATAGCCTGTTTTGTCACTCTAAGAGAAGAGTTTTTCAGAATAAATCCTGTCTTAACTGCTCCTACTCTGCATCTGAGTCCTCTTTATAGCCCAGGCCTGACAGAGTTGTGTAGCACAATAAAACGTTTGCTAGGAAGTGGCTGAATGCTAACATTAGTTGTTATCAGACATGTTGTTTTTACCTTGAAATGCTCCCTCTGGATTTTGACTGTCTCTTCAGTTGCTGATCAATCAGGAAGCAGGGCAGATTCCCTTCATTTATATGACTCAACACATGGAACAGAGCAACAACAACCAACATTTGAGCCTCCCATCCTGAAGGTGACGTTTAGAGGAAAATGGCCGCTGAGTGACTATGGTCGCAATAATTAAAAATCATTACCAAGAGTACACTTGTTAAACTGAGCCCTTTAATAAACATTAACATTGTCATGCTTGTGATACGATCAAATACATGTTTGAATGAACAACAGTAATAATCATTTAGGTAATAAAAGATTTTAAGAGCAACTTCTAATTCATTTCATCAGAGATAATTCAGTGTGATATTTTTGTCTAGTGATTGTTTTTCTCCAAATGGAGTGTTTTAATGTGTGTATGCAGTGGAATTTCTATGTGTTTTTAAAGGTGTATTTATTTATAATTTTTGGACCAAATGGGGCCAGCGGAACAATTTGCTAACACAACACTGATTTTCCACCTTAAGTTGTTATGGTGAACTTGTTAGGTAGCATACCTACACATGCAACAAACAGCAATATTAGCGTTCGGTGGAGTTGTATTTCTAGCCAATTGATGACTGCAAGTACAATTTTTGATCTGCTTTGGCTCCTTAACAACTAAATGCTACCCTCACAGAGCTGCTACGTAACATCTGATTTTTGCTGCACGAGGAGACGGCGGAAGCGGCTCTATCAGAGCTTTATTAGCGCTTAAACATTTAGTGGTAAACACAAGCACAGTTTTAGATTGCTTTGAGTGGCTTGTGGGCGAGGGCTTCGTTAAAAAGTTATTTTTAATGTCGGCAAGTAAAATAAGAGGTCATTACATCTCTCTCGCAGCGTTTCCAAGTAGTATTGTTGCCGCTGATGCACCAGCTGCATCAATTTCAGTTTTTCCTTGGAGCTGCAACTAACATCAGCAAAGGACAAAATGTGAGTTTATTCATTCATTTGATCAATAATGGAGACGTGAACGCCGACAGAAATGGTGCCAGGGCTGCCAGACTGACTGGATTGCCACTCAGCCTTCATTTCTCCCAGGAGATTTAATGGCCGGTGGCGGACAACATTGCACAATGAAACCGATGTTTCTAAGGCAACCAATCTAAACACTGATGGTGTCATTATTCTATAGCCATTATGTTGTGCGATCAACATTTACTGTACTTCATAATAAGTTAGAGCAAATGTACTGTGTAATCAAAGCAGTGGGAGTTAAACAGAGCCAACTTAACATATTAATCACACACTCTCGCTCAAATGAAGTTAATAGGCTGTACAGTGAGGACAGCTTGACGCGTCTGAGATGAACGTGCTGGAAGAAAACTTGTCGCCGTCAATCACAGTTGGCACTGATCTCTCTCTTAACTTGGTTCATTGTAAACCAACGTGCCTGTGAATCGACGGGCACTCAAGGGGAACTGGGCAACAGAATCAGCAAAAAGATCAGTAGAGATGGCGGAATACATAAGTAGTAAGAGCTCACATTATGTACCAACTCAGGAGATTCCCTTTAACACGGAGAGAAACTCTCAGCAGGCACACAGGGCCGACTTAAATCTGCAGCTCAATGGCTACAATCAATAAAGTGACTGGGGAGGGAAAATAATGGGTAATTTGGGACACCGGGGATTGTAAAAGAGAAAAAGAAACCACATAGTGCTGGACAAAAGTTCTTACTCTGGGAACTATCTCTTAAGTTCATTCAAAAGGTTCATTTGTTTCAGTTTTGTGTGTCTTAAGCCATGAATGCGTTTCTGAAGGACAGAAACCGAAGTGAGACGCGCTGATTTATAGAAGAAAAAAACAAAAAAAAAAACATGAAGTGTTTTGTAATTTGTGTAATCACATTGCGACCCCTCGAAGAACCCGTTTCACAACCTGGAAACCAATCCGTCCTCATGAAAATGCACCAGAAGTTGCCATAAATACATTACCGTGGGACACCGTCCCATTGAAAAAAAACAAAAAAACAAGATATTCTACAATGAAAATGACTTTATTTGAGGAACAAGGCTTTTTCCAGGACAAAACGGGCAAAGCAATCTCAAAGGGGAAGTGTTTTGAGAACTGCTCTGAACCCGAATATCACTGTAGCTATATTACAAGGAACGACACACGTATACACACTCCCTCACAAACAATACATGCGCGCCGTCGCACATAAACGCACACTCAATATCTCACAGGTGAAAGCTTTCATTCCCCTCTGCTGAAGCCTCGGGCGATGTGTTCACCCCAGCAAACAGAGCATGATCTCCCTTCCTCCTGCTCGCTCCGGCTATGTGTGAGCACATGGGGCGTGTGTGTGTGTGTGTGTGTGTGACCGCGTGTGGGAACCATTAATGCCAGACAGAGGGGAGGCTGCACGATGCTGGAGTCCTCCAATTCTAACAGAAGCGAAACACTGAAAACCTAATTTTACCTTTATACAAAATATTAATAATACAAACACTTTAAACATTTTTTGTTGAAGCGTTGCATGCATTATTCTGTTGTTGTAGAATATCAAAAATATGGTACATTTGAGGGGCCAGTGTATGCCTCGTGTGCCTCCTGTACCACGGCTGTGTCTCTCTTCAGCTCTCTTTTCAAATAATGGCACGAAAAAAGCCCCCAAAAACAATGAAAAGAAGGTACGTTTGAAGGATAAACATATCTGGTATCTTAACCATCTCTGCGCGCCTTTTCCCCAAGTTTACACGAGCTGCTCAACATAACTGTCCATAATACATTTGTGGTACAGATGAAAAATAACACAACATTAGCATATTTCAATTTAAATATTTCAAAACCAACTAAAAATTAGGCTCTTTGATGAAAAGTGGTGTAGTGAGTCCGAGGCTGAGATGTTCTCTGTATACCCACAGGCACGTTTATGCAGAATTCACACCGTTTTTTATGCTGCCTGCTGGATTTTATCCTCCTAAATCCACTGTTTTCCTGTTTTGTTGAAACAGGCTTTATTTGGTGTCGACTGAGGTTATTCTCTCACTTGTGCTGCTTTGGTATCTTGATGGCACACTGTGCACCACAGCCGGCGGAGAGGCATGGCAGAAGGTGTGGCAATGCCAGTCTGGTGCCATACATAATCTCGATGCTGGTGGTAAATGTGTCTGATGCAGTCGTTCGTTTGTCCGCCTGCTCAGGCAGGTTGACAGCTCAGCGCACCGGAGCGCCATCATAGCTCGGACACTTTGTTTGGTGATAACACCCCCAACTTCTTATTTTTCTTTCATGCTTCCACTTTTTAACTATTTTCAATAGTTTTATTCCTGTCACAAAATAAATTGCCTCCTTTGGATTAATTATTCGAAGTTTCTTCTGCAAATCAACAGACTCGTTGCTAACAGTGCACACTCTTCTTTCAAAGTTTTTCTCTCTCTCTGGCTAAAAGGACTGTCTGTTCCCGCCCGGCTGAGTCTGTCTGTGCCTCCATCCAAAACACCAGGTATCCGCGGTAAACGGCTGCGCACGTCATCTCGGTTTAAACGAGTCTGGCCAATGTGACGCCATGATACATTCTTAATTAAAATACCGGCAGACACGCAGCTTTGATGAGCAACATGATGTGATAGAGGTGGCTGGGGTTCAGTCTTATAGCGCTTTTCCCAGAAACAAGAGACTCTGACAAAAGAATTGAATTGCGGTTCATTACCAGGATTAACATGGCGACTACTTTGTTCCCAGATCGTAAGCAATTACTTATTCGCAAGAAGAATAGTCATATCTGACTGAATTAAATTGAACTTTCTCAAAAACAACATGCAAAAAAAAGAGAAAACATTTAAATTTGACTTCCATTTAATTTGTTGAGCTGTTGTGGAATTTAAGAACAGACGGTTATTCTATGCAGGGGTGAAATTGGGATTTGAAATGTTGGGTCTCAGCAGGGTGAAAATGATCAGGGAGGTACTTTATACTGTTACTATCATTATTTGATGAGAACGAGGATGTAATTCTTAAAAATAGTGTAGTGAAAGAAAAAGAAAGCAAAGGCGTGAAGTTTCTGCTGTGCGTGTTGCCATACAAAGCGATACAGATTTCAGAGTTTTAGATCCAGTCCTCGTGTACGCAAGTATTTTTGTCTGTCCAAACTTACCCTACTGATATCGTACATAACCCATCGCAGTTCACATACACTGGGCATTTATGTGCCATTTGTAAACAGAAGGTCAGTTTTCAGAGATGTAAAACAAGTTATTTACTTAGTGTACAAAAGGCCAAAACACATTTATTTGAATAAACACCCGTACTTGTGGACAGGGCATGCACAATGATGTCCCTGGATCTGTGAATGTGTCAAAGGTCGTCACACGCAGACGGAAAGCAGAGGAAAGGAAGAAGCATGGCCGCAAATTACAGCAAAGCATGGGACCGACTCCCATAGTTTTAACATTTAACATTTTCATGCACGATTTAACTTTTCAATATGGGACCCAAAGTTGGCTGAAGACGCGTCGTCCTCGCTGCCCTGCGCCCCATGGGTCATTGTGACCACTAGATCTTCAACATGCCGCAAATGGGATTCAACTTGAAAACTCTGTGGGGTCCCAATAAACAGTGAGCTCTCTCTGAGGAAAACCCTTAACAGCACAGTCAGAGTGACAGAGACCTGTGTTTAGACAGGATGAAATCAGGTAATGTGATCGTCCGTGATCGTCAGAGACTCTAAAGTAGCCACCTTTGATGTATGGAAATGTATTCTTTCTGATCCCACCTGGTGCGTGTATGTGCAACAGGTGTGCCAGCAGAACCTGGCCACAGAATCAACATAAGTGTGTTTGGCACACTCTGATGCACTGGGCAGGGCTCACTTGACTGTGATCTGGCCGCAGTGAGGGGATCAAAAAAATGGAGCGTTTGATGTGCGCATAGAGCAACAGCTAACACACTATGGCGGTGAGGAGATAAAAACCAACCGGCTGCACGGATAATGCACTGACAGCTCCTAATTCTTAGGACATCTAGAGTATCTGAAACATGAGGACTGAGTCACATAATGAATCTACAACAAATTCCTCCCGCTGTTATTCTATTTCCACGCAAATATCAGACTAAATGGGAGAGAATCTACAACATCTGTCGGTTGTCTTTTCCAAACAATAACACGCGTGCGCACTTAAGCTGAAACGGGCGTGCACGTATCTAGGGCGGCAACCCCCGTCACCCCTCCTCAAAATACACTCCTGCAAATGCTAGGAGAATTATAGAGAGGGAAGGATGAGTGGAAAACACAAGTAGAGAGCAAAGAACGAGGGGGGGGGGGGGTAGAGGGAAACAGTAGAGAGGTAACAGGGGAGATCAGAGAGAAGTGAGGAAATAACAAGCAGTAAAGAGAAGAAAAGAGAAGGGTTCAGGAAAGGACACAAACACGGGAAACACAGCGAGGGCGGAGGGAGACGGGAGGCGAGGGAAGGGCGCTAGAAAAAGGGCAGGGGGGAGAGTGAGCTCAGCAAAGCAGGGCAAATAAAAAAACAGGATCATCGGCGTCGAGAAAAAAGGTGATAGATCAGGAGGGATCTGGAGCAGATGAAATGCAGCTCTAACAGATAAGGACAGGAGGGGATGGATCAGGCGGAGAGAGAAAGCCCGAGGATGGAGAGATCCAATCTCTGAACGAGACCATACACTCGAGTGGACAAAGCTTCTGGTCTGCCTGCGATATCTCAGTGCTTATGGAAAGCTCTCTCCCTGACGCGGCTCCTCTGTTTGTCTACAGCCGTCCACAAAGAAAAAGTCGTCAAGGCAGATATGGCACGGGGACATCATCTCTGAAATGACCAATAGAAAGTTCAAAGATTTAAGCCTTTACGGCGCCTTTAAAGCGTCTGTTTTTGCCATCACGCACCGAAAGTGCAATAACAGTAACAGTAACACGTCCAGTATATCTTTTCTTTTGCACAGGTGAGAGAGGACATCAGGGAAAATGGGGAACTTTCCATTCACAGATTCGTATTTTGCTCCTGGCATACACACATTTTTCTCCATAGAGTCGGCTCTGTCCAAGAGCGCTATCTCCCCGCCACTGCTGATGATATCTTTACTGCCAGTTACTCTGCAGTATATTTGTCGAGCCATCCATCTCTCCATTCTGTCCTCTCGATTCAACTCCAGTCAGTGGTCGAGGTCTTGGAAAGGTGAGCCGAAACCGCTCGCAGCTCGCTTGTCAGGACAGCCTGCCTCCCACCGCATTCATTTCATGTTTTGAATGACTGATGAGAGTGTAACTCCGGCGTGAACTTCCATGAATTTGGGCAAATCTGCAGGTTCCGGCCGCTAGTAAAGCAACCGAACCTAGATATCATAATAATGACTCACTATCAGGCAATCTTCAGGCTCTTATTTCCCAGCAGGCTGTCAGCAGATTACCTACTGAATGGTCAATCATTCACACTTCCAAACAGGCCTTTGTGCAGAACCAGTGCTGAAACAACCACTGAGATTTAATAGGTATGATGAGAAAATTTGTGTTCTGGTCTTGTTGGATTTGAGCGCTGTCTGAGACGGATGATCAAAACATCCTATTTCAAAGTGCTGAGAGGTGTTGGACCTTTTTCTCTATTTATTTCCTTTCTGGAGGGAAGACTGTTTATGGCATCTCAGGAATTTTATGCCTGAAAACACGAAGCCAGTGAGACTCCATACAAACCTGAGCTTAGTTTTGAGTATTTTGGGACGCATGTTTTTCTCCATTTTTGTGCCAAGAATTCGATGAGAAGATCGATACCGCTTTCATAGCTGCAAATTAAGTGTGCATCCAGAGCAAGGGGGCATAGCATAGCTTCAAGACTGTAAAAAAGGGGGGCGGGGGGGGACGCCGACACACCTAATATCACAGGGTTGATAACTGACCCAGCATCAGCCGATGACAGTGCTGACGCAGTACTGGGCTAATTTCATCCTGCACCCACTGAGAAAACCCAGTGATTTTCAGCGGGGAAACCTGGCTCTCCTCAAAACTGACAAATCTGCCTGGCAACACCTGTAAAGCTCTCTAATTAAAATCAGTACACACCCAGAAACGTTAAAACTATTACGTTTTTTGGTTCGAGTCACCTTCTCTTACAGGATCTTGGTGAACAGCATTTAGAAGCAGTGACCAGCGGTCGCCTGGCAGGAGACAGTGACAGCACATAACGCCTGCTTAAACAACAACACCTGTTTTGTTCGGATTAAAAAATAAACAAACAAACAAAAAATGTTAATCGATTGTGTCAGCGCTTGCGAAAGGTCTGGCTGCACCCACGATCATTCTACTGTAAGGGAAATAATGCTCTTGCTGGTTATTATTTTTTTTAAAACCAATGACAATTGTCTCGATTGACACAAAGCCCAGGATGAAGTGATTGTGCGGCTGCAAAACAGTGTTGGGGGGGGGGGGCCTTGTTTTTGCATGCGAGGAAGTGAGCCGCCACATTTAAATGGCTAAAATCCCACAAAAATATGGAAGTAATGCTAGCTTGTTTAGGTTCCCGCTGTTAGAGACCAGGTTAGGGTTGAGGCGACGTGTCATTTTCAGCGTGTCGGTTGCAAGCTGGCAAGTCGCTGCTGTTTTTGTCGATGTTGTGCATGAACAAAGAAAGTATCGCCCGCCGCCGGCCAAGGCTCTCAGTTGGAAGCACAAAAGCACACGATGGCACTGGAGCCCACGGTGGTTTGGGTAAAAACAAGTAAGCCACTAGAGGTATTTAATAAGTCCTTTATGACATATTTTGATGTTGGGTTTCACATTGACAGAGACGGTGTCGGAAGGTAACACCGTAGTGACTTAATATTACTTTCTTACTGTGACACATTTCTGTAGTGTGCTACTTTTATAACGCGTTACCCCCAAAACTATCGGGGGCCGGGTAAGAGGCTCCTTTGAAAAGAAAGAGAATAGCTCGCAGGAAGCTCATTTACAGAACCAAATCCTAACAAAAACAAAAACAGAACATTCTCTTTAATTTTAGTCTGTGTGAACTGAACTTTGAACTGCCTCTTGTGAAGTGCGAACACGCGCGGCTCTGGTTGTTGTTTCCCACAGAGATGGGGATTCTGAAAACAGTAACACACAGATGGAGGAGCCAGGCAAGCTGTTTCCCTTTGCTAAAGGTTTTTTATGCTAATCGAAGCTAACCAACGGCCGGCTCCTCCATATTAAACACACAGGAATGGGAGTGGTATCGATCTACTCGTCCAGCACAGGCAGAAAGCAAATAAGGGTATTTACCAAAATTTCAAACTATTCAACTATTCAACTCACTAGTTTACATCAATGAAATAAGTAACTAAATATCAAACATTCTCGGCATGACTCAAACTAACTTTATTCACACACTGACATGTAGATAAATACACAACTGCTTTTACTGTAATTGTTATTCAGTCGTTAAAAGACAGCATTCCTATGAAAGAGAACTAAGAGGACTAATAATTACTACCATCAACAGTCTCTCTTGTTCTTGTTCACAGACTGCTAATATATGCAGGATTATCTGGATGTTTACATTCGGGTTTGACAGATTCCCTCTTTGAATCCAGTCTATGGTCCTGTCTTAGTCAATCAGCTATCCATATGTGCAAGTATATGCACTTTTAATGACTCAGATGTTTGCAAGCATTTCACCAGGCATCCTTGCCTTAGTTCAACAATAAAGAGTAGAGAAACAAGATGAGAGGATGGATCTCATGGGGACCAGGGCTATTGCTGTACATGCAAAACCTGGAATAATTATCATTCCTCTCTCAATCGAGATAGAAAGAAACTCAGATTTGTATTTTACACTGTGCTTACCAGTTGCGTGTGTGAGGCCCCAGACCTCCTGGCCATACACATCCGTCTTATTCCAGACCAGCCTGTGGACCAGACCGGGCCCTGCGGGATACCAGCGCTGGTACAACCTGCCCTGGACCGACGCACGGACGTGCACCTTGGACAGGCCGCCCAGTGGGGAGATGGGCGACAGCGGGGAGGGAGGCGTGAGGAGGATCCGCAGCAGAGAGAGGTAGCCTGCAGCTCGGGTGCTCAAGTAGTTCAGCTTCACAAAGGCTCCTGGGATTGAAACTTCGTCCTGCACCGCCTAGGGAGAAGAAGATGGAGAGCGGAGTGTGAAAAACAGGTGACGGAAGAAGTGGATTAATGAGAAGTGAGACGGAGGGAATCACATAAAAAAGAAAGGTGTTTTATTATTACCTTGTATTTCTGTAATGAGCTCATGTAATAAGTACTGGTGACAAGTACAGGAAGAAATAGTCCACCGTATATGTGCGAGCCACAAAGCTGTCACAAGAAGTTTTCAACTGAAACATTCTCAATTTAATACTGTAACTTACATAAGCAGATTAGAACCATCAGCAAGAAGATGAACTATTGCTATTTAGTTTTTCTTAACGGCTGTTAGCAGGTCCATGTGAACACTGGACAAGCCCGTGTTTACGTTTTCACGTGGCAAAAAACTCAGTGAGTTGTACGTAAGCCAGTGAAAAGTACTCACAGTTATTCATGCGTTCTAATGTAGATGCCGCTCGAATCGGTTATTAGCTTCAATCAAACGATCTATGAGACGAATATCTCTGACACATTTTAGAGGCTTTGATTTTATTCCATTTATAAACACAGGTGAGCACAGCAGTTGCTGCTGAACAGAAAGTACTGTTCCCTCCGTTTCACTCGCTTGCTGCTTGTTTGTCCTGAGGTGCTATTTGTGGCGAGGATAAGATGTTCCTGCGTGTTGACAATCTGCTCCCAGCAATCTCATCTGATTTTGTGAGTTTAAACTCTGGAGTGCATTAATGAGCGAAAAGCATCACATCACCGTGCGTCCAGCTGACACCAAAGTACCTTTGCATTTAGTAAGTTGGAACTAAAATGGTGTCGGGGTGAGGTTTTGGTCACTGTATAAAAAAAAAATCTTTGGAGTCACATTGGAGGGTAAATACATGATCACCAGTCTGACCTCCACACCTGACTTTCAGCCACCTAATTTGCTTTTGCGGTGGGGAAGTATATGGATGGAGCACAAATTTGCATTTGGGCTCGTTCCTTATTTGCATGATGCAAATATGAGCTAAATTTGCAAAAGCCCCTGCGAGACCAGGTTGGTTTGTTGCTGAGCTGTTACAAATTGAGCTTCATTCTTCCCGCCTGTCATCTGTAGACGCACAGCAGCGCGTTGCTGCAATTTAAATAGGAGGTGGTTTCTGCACCTGTAGCTCGGGCACAGCCGGCCCCTTCTCTGCACAAGCTCCCGTGTATCTGGGGAGCGGGTAGGGCAGCACCAGCGGGTACGGACTCAAAACGCTCCTGATGTCACATTTAGGAGGTTGAGCTTCCTCCCTGGACATGGTAACCTGATCCAGGACCAGGAAGTTGTTGTTAGGCGTCCAGATGGTGCGCGTCTGCTGCAGGAAGGGCGGGCGCTGGAACATCAGGGTCATAGACATCGCACCCAGGGTCACCAAGTCAAAACTAAAGGTTCAAATCACAAAAAGTGGTATGTTATTGTAGGGCGAGTGGCAAAAAGAGGCGCTCAGCCCTTTAAATATTCCTCCTGAGGGTGTCTCTACCTTCCATCCTGCCTGCTGATGGTGTAACCGTACTCTGGATGCTGCGGGAAGGTGATGTTGACTCCAACCAGAGGAGAGCCATCCTGCAGCACGACGCTGCCTCGGATCACAGCCACCCGACTGGAAACGCAGAGAGAGGAGAGGAAGCTGAGCGCTGACAGCTTTACAATGATGGAGAACATAATCATTGCTTGAAGAGAGAGGCACATTGTGACGCACTCGCCGAACGACCTTGCATAAAGACAAAAAGCGAATGCATTTATTCTGCTCTCTACAATTCCCCCTCCTATAGGCATAGAAATCTGCCACAGATTGCCAGGATACAGGGACCGTAAATATAGCTTCACCCACAGTAAAACCTTTCAACACCCTGTCATATAAAAAAACAAAAGTCCGCACATCATGTTTATATTACAGAGACAGCGGTACCTGCAGCAAAAGTGGCCGTGTTGTTCTTTAAATAGCTCTTAAACCATCAGTCAAATCGCGACTGGTTCAAAAAAAATCCATCTTTATATTTGCAGGTAAAGTGTGAAATACACTGCTTAAATCTGGAATAATCGCTGAACTGGTCAAATGAAGACGGATTCAGACACACACGCACACGCACACACACACACACACACACACACACACACACTGATGGAGCCTATCTGTTACTCCAGAAGAGGGATAAATGAACGATGGTGAGGTTTCCCCGGGTGGCTGCATTGCCCCGTTTGTTACTCTGGTCCTGAAAGCTGCAATCGATTTTCCCCTCTGAAAAAAACAGCCACATAATTAATTTATTTGTTTATTCTACAAGTTGAACCAGGGGAGGGGAGAGAGAGAGAAAAAAATGCACGTTGCTATTTTTCAGAGAGGCATCACTTCTTGTTTTCCCAAGCCAAACTTTCTAGGTCATCATCAAGACGGTGAGATGTATTTCCCCTCTTAGACGGCGGTGAGAGGCCACTGAAAAATTAATGGTGACACCCTCAAGACTGGTGTAACTGAATGATACATTGAGAATTAATATGTAACAAACAAATACTCTGCAGCTGTAGCCTGACACTGACAATGATAGGACAATGCACTGTCATGTGACCGATCTCCAGGGCAACACAAATCAATAAGAAGAGTCCGCAGGCATGTCAGCACATGAAAAGCTTCATTCACATGCAGAAGCACACACTCATTAAACAAATAATGGGTAATGGACGATTTAAAGCATGAATACAGATGTATTTACTCCATTATCTGCTCTTCCCGTCTTTCAACATACCATACCATACCGACTCAAGGACACAGTCGGGAAACAAACACATAAAGGTATTGGCATGCACACGCAGACACAGAGCACACAAAGAGTAAACAAGCACATACCTGGTATCAAAGGGCACGTCTCCGGGGAGAGTGTGTGTAGCCGCTTTGCCAAGGAGGAAGCGTATGCGCCTGTAGAAGCTGTGAGTGTGTGTGCTGGCAGGCGAGGGGGGTGCGGTGGAGGGCAGCGGGCTCTGCTGCAGCAGGGCCAAGGGGTCGGCCGAGCCGTGGCACAGAGGGTCGGAGCCGCAGCTCAGCTGCTCGCAGCAGTCCGGGTCCACGCAGTCGATCAGGCCGTCTGAAAGGGACAGGAAGTTCGAAATGTATCAAATGAAACAGTTAAACACAAGACGCACACATGCTGTTTTATGAGAGGAGTTGGCTCTTGAGAGGGTGCTTGAATTTACACAGTTAATATAAGATGGACATTAACATCTTTATAATGCACCATTAACAAAGGTTTTAATAAATTTAAGTGACTAAGACGCCGAGAACAAAAACCTTAAAGGAGACCTATTGTGCTTTTTAGTTTTCTTCCTTTCCCTCAGTGTTTTATTTAAGTTCTTGTGCAAGTGAAATATCTCTATGTGTAAGAATGGGTCAGCTTTTTAATTCATAATCCAAACAGTGTTTACTTTGTGGAGTTTTTTGAGTCTTTATAAAAAAAGACAGGAGCTAAAACAGCATTTCAGACAGAGGGGGACTAAAGTACTGCAGCACTGGACGTTCTGACAAAACGAATGTGTTTGCGCATTAAATCATGTAAAGTCATTACAGCAGTAACCCAAAATAAAAAAGAAAATTGCACAATGTGTCTCCTTTTATGTCCAATGTACTGTATACGTTAGAAGTGCAAAAGACACGAAGCAGACCTCATAAAAACCTCGGGACTGCCAGGAAATCATTTCAAATCATTTTTAAACACTGAGAAACTCAACTGGAGTAATCTAATCGACAACAATTAACTCCACATGTATCATCATTATCACGAGTATCAATCAAATGAGATTCATTAGGGGACATTAGCATGCAATTATAGCGTCTATTACTATAAATCAGGCCTGAATCACCGGCACTATTTAAATGTGATCCATTGAAGTCCGGTGTAAACAGTGCGATACAAAGCGAGGTGGCAGGTAATAGGAGCCAGGCTGGCATTTGTGCTTCCTATTTCAAGCCTGTTTCTGAAAAGGCAGGAAACAGTGCTGACATTTAAATGCATCTGACCCCAGAGCAGAGAGCTAAAGGCCAACAATATTCTATTATAACCTCCTCCTACAAAGGTAGCATAGCACAATGGTCGATTTCCATAAGATTCACTACTTCAACTTGAAAGCACATTTATTAATTGAATTTCTAATATCGCTGTCAGTTAATAGGCCGCACCGGTTTGCCGATTGTTATGTCGGCGCGCTTGTTAGCTGTTACCCACAAAGAAGAAGAGTAGAAAATGATTTTGAACATTTGCTCCACACGTAAATCTAAATGTGCATGTCATTTCGCTGCGTCGCGAGCAGAGAAGAGGAAACACAGTTATTTTTTTCACTGGAAGAACAATGCGCACGCTCTTCTCTCCCATCCAGGCGGAATAATTGAAACTCTCTCTTCAAAGTTCCTCTTTATTCTCTGATTACCTGTGATAGCATCTTTCCATCTCTGTCTATCTTCAGAGACAAAAAAGATTGCGACGAGAGGGAGCCATGAGAGCCTACAGTAGTATATATCTGCCAATTAAGGGAGATGGCTGCATTGTGTGGTCGAAAATTATGGCATTTGAAAAGCTGTGCAGAGACGTGGAAGGATGGAAAGATAAGAAAAGTGTAAATGGTCTCCATGAGGCTTTGTTAGTGAGTCTTTCTCCCTGGCATAACAATGCCTCAGCTGAAGGGGTTTGAAACCTGCAGCACAGACACTTCCATCAATATTCATATGACATTAAAATACCACATAATGCGACGTATATTCTTCTTTCCATGTAGTGCCTTATAGTATATATTCAAATGCATTTTTTGTTTGACTGTAATGTAGAGAGAAACCTGTCTCTTCTTCCACCCACTCACCACCTCAACTCCCACCGTGCTTATACCTACTAGAACAGAGAGAAGGAAAAAGTCATATTAAATCAAATCAACACGGATACTGTATATATTAAAGGGGCAGTGCGGCAGTTCAGTACTGTGCGTCCTTCCGCATGGGGAACTCATAAGAGATGGGTTTTAAAAGTAATGAATAGTTTATAGTTATATTGAAGGCAGCAGAGGCAGCAGATCCCTCCTGACTTTTAGTGCAAATGTGAGTCGTATAAATACAGGATCCTACACTTCCCATAATGCAACTAATGGCACTTTTCTGGTCGACCCATAATCCCTGCCAATTCCCAACGAATGAAACAGTCAGGCATGCTGCTCTCACATGTGCCTGCTCAAATTAAGACTACAGCCAGTCTGGCACATAGGATATTCATGCACATAGGATATTTATTGCATGTTTACAGACACCCCCCTTAAGCATTTCTATCGGGAGTATTAAAGCCACGAGACCGCCTCGGGCAGTATCAGCTGTGGGCCTGCGTTGCTTTCTTCGGTTGGCAGACGAAGACTAAAGCCACCGAAGATCAGCCGACTCACATCTTGTTTACGTTTATTCTTATGGGGGGGTAAATGTCAAAAAGATATTAATACAGTTGTCAGAAGTGTACACCTTCTCTTGTGTGCAGGGTTACATATTGTAGAGGTGTAGTCTACTGCTGTTTGATATGGATATTTGCGCTAAGGACGAGTGGGTCCTAGCCTGCCGCTTATGAACGTTTATCGTAAAATCACCTGGAGTTACAAGTAATGTTGCCTGACTCGACTGATATGCATGTATGCGTGTATGGGTAAGACGGCTCACTGAATGTAACTGGTCAAACTGCAGCCATTAAATCCTGAGCCTGTGGGTTGTTGACTGTTGTCAAGGCAACCAGGTGGCTTACAGCGTGTGATACATCACCCATAAACAAAGAGGAAGATTGAGACAAATTTTAGTATGAATCAATTGCTTAGTAACTGAAAGTAGAAGAGAAGAAGATTAGGGATTTTGTTCTTCGGTTAATGATAAGAATTGTAAATAAAAGAAAGATACAGAATGAGGAGTGTCAATAAAAGCCTACTTTTATTAAGTATATCTTTTAAGTTGTTATTGTATCTACTAGCGTATTGATTCTAAATGTAAATGTCTGGTGAATACATGGTTGTACTGCATTTTGAATCCTGACATTTTGATATACCACATGTTACTCTGTTGCTGTGAATTTATTAGCTTGTTGAATAGTTTGAATCGAGACGTCACGGTGTCATTTGTATTTCCAATTCAGAGTTGGCAGTTACATCTAAAGAGTAAAGCCACTGATGATCGGCTGAATCTCAACTCGTTTCTGTTATTCTTACAGAATAATTCATCTCTAAAATGTCACCCCCTGAGTCAGCGATCACTCCACTGGTGTAACATCAGCAGCCAGTTAGCTTAGCGTAGCGTAAAGACTGGAATCAGGGGAAAACAGCGAGCCTGGCTTTCATTCAAAGGCAACTAAATCCACTTACAAGGTTCTCTACAGCTCACTGATTAAACACCTAATTTGTTTAATCAATACAAAACCACAATGACAATTTGTGGCTTAATGGTTGGGAGTTATATGACTACATTTTGGCTGAGCACAAATACTTCCTGGAATCTTCCTCAGACTTAATGCACCTGCCACTGAAAGGGCAGATAGGATTGTTTCAGTCTTCTCATCTGACTGTCTGCAGCAGAGTATATTTCCTTAATGCTGAATCAATTCCTTTAAACGCTGCATATTTAGTTTGTTACCTCTACCAAGGATGTTGTCTTTTCATCAGTGTCCCTTTGTTGGAGGATGGGTCTTGGCCCAAGATTACTTTAACTTCAATTAATGCGTGGCTCTTGATTGGTACCTATGATTGTGTGCAAAAAGTGATTCCTGGCCCTAAGAATTATTCTTTTATTACATTTTTTTAATATAAAAGAGTAGTTTTCATGTCCAAGCTAAACTCTCCCCTGATTTAGGTTATTTGTTTCAACTGTTTAACACAGCTGATCTCTGTGTAATGTCTTTGGATTGCCCCTTTAAAGAGCCAAAGTAAGCAATGGTTCGGTTTATTAAAAGGAGTATAAATTAGCAGTTAATACACTCAATGTGTTAATGTAATAGCCACAGAGTGTGACGTTCCTTTACTTCTTAAACATCACAGATGACCAATCCAGTAATCACAAAACATAATGAGAACTATAAGATTGAACATAATCCATTCATGCGATACAGAAACCATCCTAAGCGCCAGCAGAGCCACGATCCAGCTAAGACTTGTTTTCTTTTATTGTTCACCAGACATTTTTCATTGTACAGCTCTGTGGTCATAATCCTGGCTAAGGACCTACGATTCATGTTTTGAGCAGTCATTTACTCCGACTTTCTGAAGTGCTGGCTTAGTCAGTCAGGCACCTTTGGTAAACAATGTGCAGGGGAAAAGAAAGGTTATGCCGCAGCTATCAGCAGCCCGCACCACCTGGATAAAGGACTTCAAAAAATGTGTATGTGTGTGTGTTTGAGGCTTCCCGCTGTTGGACACTCACCACAAAATGTGGAACCACATGAAATAAACAAAAGCAAAAAAAAAAAAAAAAAAAAAGCGAGGAAGCTTTTACTCAACACAAAAGCAACACCACCTTGTTTGCAATGATGGA
Organism: Acanthopagrus latus; assembly: GCF_904848185.1. NCBI lineage: Eukaryota > Metazoa > Chordata > Actinopteri > Spariformes > Sparidae > Acanthopagrus > Acanthopagrus latus. Next base: position 13,829,781 of record NC_051056.1, read on the forward strand.
TTACAGCAGCGGCTAAACGGGCATGTCCATAATGGATATTTGATGGAGTTCAGTGAATGGGCACAGTCGAAAACAATGTAATATTGCACTACATTCTTAAAAAAACGTGCTGGAAAACAGCCTTAGCTGGGACGGAAGCGATGAGGAAATGATTGTAATAAGCGAAACTTCTGCTACACGGGAAACAATCTTTTCCCGTCTCTTCACCTGAGGAGAGAACGACACAGCCAGGAGACTGAGCGACACACACCTCTCACTTGTCAGCAAACACGTCAACAGCAAAGAGGCAGAAATCCATTCTGCACGGTTTGCTGTATTTAGACTTCTGAAAATTGCTCTAAGTGCCTTTTATCTTAGCAGGTGGTATGCATATTAGACATTTAGCTATGATAAGAAAAAACAAAACAGACATACACATTCGCGCACACACACACAAATACATATTCAAAGTAATAATGACCAGCAGGACTCTACAGGAGTCTCAGCACGACTGGGACAGCACGGAGGGATGAAGGGGAGGAACAATGAGGAAGATTTCTCGGCAGGGGAAACAGGAGCGGAAGTAATGGAATGGAATGGACAATCTGCCAGAGAGACAGAAATGAAAGAGGTAAGGAAGAGAAAAAGAGATAGAAAATGATAGATGATGTTTCGAATGTCACCTCCGTCGTTGTCGGTTCCATCACTGCAGTCAGTTTCCATGACAACGCTGCATCCAGGCCCACTCCATCCAGTCTGGCAGACGCAGCGCCAGCCGCTCTGCTCCAGGGTACAACGCCCATGCCCGCTGCACAACCCCGGGCAGCCGTCTGAAAAAAAATAAATAAATAAAAATAAAAAATAAAAAAGGTGTGACACATGAGCACATGCACACACACAAACACATTTTTGGCTCTCATGAGCATGTTGGAGGAGCACATAGGAAATTCAAATCTCAAATAAAGATAAATTACCTTTCACAACAACGTCCAAATCATGTGTAACTGTGGGGAGAACAAAGTGAGAAATGGGTATGAGGAATCAGTTGTAAATGCTAATTTTCCCAATGAAGGCGACACCTTTTCTTTTTTTCTTTTGTGCCCATTAATCATACTAATCACAATATCACAAAGAATAATTAAACACTCCCACATGCACACACACGCAGCTCACCAATGTTACAGTGCTCTCCCTCCCAGCCAGGCTGACAGATGCAGGTCCCATCGTGGCACTGGCCGTGTTCTTCGCAGCGAGGATGGCACGCTCTCTGGTCGCACGCAGCGCCAATCCAACCTTCCTCGCACTGGCACTGGCCCTCCGAGCAGACACCGTGGCTGCCACATGGCACCGGGCACAGCTCTGCCGGATAGGTGGGTGGGGACACGTGTGAGAAAAGAAAAAAAAAAGCGCGGGAGTGTGAGAGGAAGAGAGAGTGAGAAACGAAGGAATCGAGCGGTGGAAAGAATAAAGTTTAAAAAAAAAAAAAGCACACACGGGACAAGAAGAGAGAAAAAGAGTAGAGAAAAATTCAGAGCTGGGGGTGAGACATTGGAGGTAGGTGAAGGAAAAAAAAAAACAAGCGATAGAAGAGGATAACCTCTGAGACTAAAAAGTCTACTTTCTCACAATACACAATCTTCCCACCTCTAATAGCCAAACTCCCTGAAGGAGGGGAAGAGTGAATAGACTCGTAATAACAGCCAAATGATTTGTATTTGCACTGCATATTTAAACTACAGGGACTCCAAGTCAGCTCTATTATTCTTTCTGACATTTTGATCAGATTTGATGGGTATGTTAATACCCTCTCTTTTCCTTCACCTCTCCATCGTCCCCGTCATGCTTTCCTTTTCACTGTCCCTCGGCCTTCCTCTCTCCCGCAACATCCCCTTAAAATCTCCTTTTCTCCGCACTGCTCACCATCTAACTCTCCACCTCTTTCTCCCTCTCTCTCGCTCTCTTTCTCTGCAGAAGCAAAGCCTCATCCATCAGTAAAGAGAGCAAAGTGCTGGAGGCACACAAAGACTACTTATCCAGCTGCAGTAAAAAGTTATTTCAATTTAAATATACATAGCATGGAGAGGGAGGAAAAAGTGGATTAAAGTTGGAGAGTTTTTCAGCTCTCTATTAGAATTACATTAGCTTAGCTATGCTTCAACAAGGCCAGGACGTAGAATTGCCGGGCCCTTTTGATTAAAAGCCCGGCAGGTAGCGAGAGGCCACTCATATCTCAGATATTCAGCCACGGTTTGTCATTATCGTGGGCTATATCACTATATTAAGGCATGCATGCACCTGAGCACGGGAAGCTAATGCCAATTGCCCGCAAATCACTGACGTGCATGGCAAAGCGGATCCTTCCCAACGCCGGCGTTAAGTAAGTGTGGTGGAAACAGGAGTGGCAGTGCTATAATGCCTATTTTCCTCTCAGTCAGTTTAAACTGCAAGGACACTGCTTAGCACAGGGTGCTGCATTCTATATTTTTCAACACCACGGCACTCATGCTTTAGCTTTCCCGTGACAACGGCTGCCTTTTCTTCACATATCTGTGCAGCACGTCTGCCTACTTCACCCCGGAAAACCTTACAGAGTGCAGAGGGTAACCAAGGTAGATGTAAGAAATCTTTCAGAAGGCATATTTAAAAAGCACGAATTTACGCATATGTAACATAAAGGTAAAAGGTTTTTATTGCAATAAACATCAGCAAGCTTTTTAAATGCCAAGCTGGAGCATCCCTCAGAGTAGCAGTCTGTGAAAGGCCTTGCAGCAAAGTGAGAATGGAGGTCTTTTTCTTTTTCCTCGCCTGACTCTTCCGCCCCCCCTCATTTGGCTGTAGGGAATATGTGCGTTAGTACACTGCATGTGTGTGTTAGACTGGAAATGCACAGTAAAGTGTGGAGGGCGGACTGGGGGGGGGGGGCGGGGGGGCACCAGAGTGCTGCCGTCAGAGAGTCATGAGGGGAAATCTCATTTACGACCGGCATGAAGAGAGTGCAAAGAAGCACACGTGCATGCAAACACGCGCACGCACACACACACACACACACACCCACAGAGCCATTTCACAGAGTGGCTCCGATCCACATTTCTCTCTCATGTCTATCAAATCCCCAGAAAATAGTATCTGGCATGACCGTGCATACTACAAGAACACTGGCAAACTAGTGATGTGCAGCTGCAATTTTCCCGTGTTTTTTTCCGCGGCTGAACAATAATCCGCAGGTCTTACCAGTGTAGCAGTCTGGTCCCGTCCAGTTGGGCTGGCAGGCGCAGGTGTCTGACTCAGGGAGATAGGTGCCATGTCCTGAGCACTGCTCCTGACAGGCTGGCAGCGGGTCATCACAGCTCACTCCTGCCCAGCCTGCCGAGCACACGCACTCGCCGCGCACGCACACGCCGTGCCCACCGCACTGAGGGTCCACGCAGTCCACTAGAGAGAGAAAGAGAGGACAAAAGGAAAAAAAAAAAAGCAAGAATGAGTCAAGGGTGAGGGGAGGGAGTGAAGGGGAGGAGGGGTGGGAGGGCGCCTGCCTCATTATAATCACCAGTTCACCGAGTATGAAAGCAGTGTTCTTTGCATCCCATCCAGGAGTTAACCACCCCAGCTACAATCCCTGTATCTGTTCCACAACATTACACTTCATAGGACACTTAGAACTGAGGCTTTGATAAGGGGTGAAATGGGTTGGTTTGTGTGTGTGTGTGTGTGTATGTGTGTGTGTGTGTCATGGTGGTCTGTGCTCGGCTGTGTTAGTGTGTGTAATTACAGCTCTGAGCGCCCAGCCAAAGCTCAGCACAGTTCAGTTCAGCTCAGCTCAGCTCAGCTCCGCCGCTCAAGGTCAAACACCTGACTCGGTCTCCACAGGCCGAGGAAGTGGCGCCGACAGCAGGGCGGTGTTTCGGGACAGCTGCGCCATCCGGTTATGATCAATGTAACATCGTAATTGTTTTAAATATCGCAGCTTTGTTTGTTTTGGCTAATTTATTGGGTGGTTTTACAGTGGACAGCTGCAGGTGGAGGATGTGACAAAAGGGCCACGGCTGGTTTCCAGTACAACTGTAAAGAGCGACCTGAGCTACTCGATCATTAATGTGTCATTTGAACCACAGACTGTTGTTTTGTTTTTTTGTTTTTTTTTACTTTCTTTACTTAATGCTCAACGTTTTGGCTACAATATAACAGTAGCAGCAGTGTACAACAGAAATGTAACATATATTTAGATCTTTTATTATTCGTATTTATTGCCAGAACTGCCACCAGACTGTTTCCTGTGCAACAACAGTATAATATTGTGTATAAGATATGCATAGATGCAATTTTGTAAACATTCATGTCTATAGGTGTTAGATGTTATTGGTAAAATTCAAGATAATACAGGTAGATTTGTGCACCTTGTACACTTGGTATTCTGTCATATATTTACATATTTTTGAAGCCTTTCTTTTTTGGTATTTTAATAACCTATTTCTACTTCTTTGTGCTTAAGTTTAGATGATTATTGATGTGTTATATTTCAGTAAGTAAATAATTTCCTGTAAAGGAGCAATCACAATCTTTTTGTGTTTGTATGTCTATATATGCATGTGTATATCTAATTCATGGGGAAAAAAATGTTTTATTCAAAATTGTTTGTGGTGTCTTCGTGTATGTTTCAGGATTACAAGATAAGCTTAAAAGAACCATGTTGATAGGACATTAACTTAACTAGATTTTCACAGATTTTATAATTTTGCTTTTTTGTACCTCCACCTATATACTCTGTTTTTTTTTTGTTTTCATAGTGATTTTGTGTTTTCTTCTTTGTGATTCTAAGTGAATTTATGGACATTAATCTTTGATGGACATCAAGAGCCATTCCTGAAAAGAGTACAATGCAGCAGAGGCCAATCGAAGAAGCTGAAAACACAACTGACATATCTATTTTTTTGGGTGGCAGCGTTAGCACACCTTTGACTATTTACATATCCTGTGGACACAAATCAACACTAGCATTTTTCATGGGCTGTGGGTCATGTCTCTGTCTCTGTCTGTTTTGGTCTTAACCAACTCCTGAGGAATGGTATCTGCCTCTCTTTGAGCCACATGTTCTATGTTCTCTAGCTAGCTGCTAACTTCTGTCTGCCTGCCAGTTGGTGCTGGGCAGGCTGTAAACAGCTGCCTGCTGCAGCTGGAAAGTGGGTCGATGTGGGCAGAGTTGCTGGCTGGAAAATCAAAACAATGATGACTGTTTTCCCAATTAAAGGTTTATTTTGGAGAGTTGGTTGGACTGATGATCTGAGGATTAATGATACCATATGCTTTGCAGATTGCAAAGCCCTTTGAGGTAAATTTGTGATTTGGGGCTATATGGATAAACATTTACTCGACTGATTTTGCCTGACTTCAATAAGTCGTGATAATTCTATATTTATAATTCTATTCTATATCAACAAGTCATTCATTTAAACATATATATGGTGACATATCATGGCGTATATGTGCTTTGGAGAGGGTGAAACTCCTTACCTTGTTCACAGTTAACCCCTTTGTAGGCTGGACTACATATGCAGATTCCCTGGATGCAGGAGCCGTGGTTGGAGCAGGTGGGGTCGATGCACTGACCTTCCTCCACGTTACACTCGGCCCCCTTCCACCCTGCTAGGCACACACACCGTCCTTTCTCGTACATGCCGTTACCGCTGCACAACACGGGGCACGAATCTGCAAACGGGACAAACGCAGATTACACCCATGTACTTGGTAGTACACACATGCAAACACACACACATGCGGTGCTGCAGTATATTAGCTGGGGGACCGCAGTAACCTACGGTGAGTGGGGCTACGCTCTCTTATCTCAGCAAGTGCGCGGATTCAGCAAATCCTCAAGCAGCCCCTGTCTCCCTCTCTTTCTCTCTCTCGCAGAGACACATACACATACACACTCATGGGCACGTCTACACACACATACACACACACTCCAGCTTATCCCTCACGCTGTTTCAATTTACTCAAGCACCACCTGAGCCCGGCTACCACGGCAACCCAGGAATTGTAGAAAATCCCCCCCAACGTCACCTCACTCGCTCTGAACAGGCCGTGAAAACAATCGTGAAAACGGAAGATTAGGAGGGAGAGCATTAGGGGTTTATAGAATGAGGGTGGAAAGCAGAGCTATCTCCATGCAGAGATGGAGAGCTGTGTGGCTAATGTAATGACAGCCAGGTAGAATAAAGTCAGCGAGTGTCTGATGATGACGCGCTGACAGTTACACGCGCAAACGCACAAGCCTCCACCCCACTGCAGCTGGAGGAGGTATGGCAGCTCCAGACTTCAAATGGATTAGGAAGACGATCCGGAACCAACAGCTTTTTTTCCGGGATAATTTGCAATGAAGGCCCTGTGCGTTCATGCGTGCGGGCATGTGTTATGTGTTTGTTTGATCCTTTGTTAAATCTAACACTCTGTACCCCACAGTAATAAATTCACACTTCACTTTTTACAAGTCTTGCCAAAACTTGCTGTCTAACTTTTCAAACAGAGAATATTATAACGCCAGCAAATGAGCAAAGATGAGAGGAATGAAATGAATAAATGATGAGCGTAAATAAATCATAGAGTGTGATATCACATCAGCTGTTTCTACACAATGAGACAGATACAACTACAATAATTTTACAAAGAAGGACAGCGGGATATATATATATATATATATATATATATATATATATATATATATATAGAGAGAGAGAGAGAGAGAGAGAGAGAGAGAGAGAGAGAGAGGGAGTGGTGAACTGAGGCAGGGAGCAAGCAAGAGGCAGAAAGGGAAACAAGTGACAGAGAGGTGAGACGGCAAAAGAGACAGAGCTGTGCAGATGATATGGAACGGTCGCAGTTAAAAGATGGTGAAGCCATAGATGTTAGAGATAATCTATCTCATTCTTCTGTGCCATTGAAAGCCATTATAGTCTAAAAACATTTTAAAACATCAGTGTACCACATGAGCACTGAGTGATGTGTTCTCTGTGACGAACATGGACACTGTAGTTTATTGTGAGTCATACTGTAAATTATCTTAGCTATTATTAAACGAATAGCTTTGTCTTCCAGAATAACCAGGGGTGCAAACAACACAAACAAACAAAGGTCCTCTAACATTACCTATACCCTGTAACACTTCATAATAAAGGTGCAATGTGTAAAAATTGATCACCTGTGAAATTCATACTCAAAATAAAAAGGTGTCAGCACATCCCTAGAGTAAACCTTAACTGCTAACCAAGGGAGTGTTTTTAAACCATTAGCACAGAAGCTATAAAGTGGGACAGGTCAGGCTAGCTGGTTAGCATGCTAACTTCAATATCGTAACGCAAAAGCCTTTAGATGTCATAGGGCCAGAAATGTTACTCACATTCTGTTGATGATTTAGTTTTGATTGTTTTCAACTGAAATTCTTAAATTTTGCATCATTAGGGTGCACATGATACACATTGTGCAATGGTAATAACATTAAGTTATTTACATTAATGAGACAATATAATTTTGGAGTGCAACACATTCAATATTTAGTTTTTTATAAAGAGTGAACACGGCTCTGTGCAGCAGCGGGGGGCCGTGGCATCAGCACTATGGCTTCTGGCTCTACAGACTGAGGCTGGACTGAGGCTCACACATTATCTTATGGGGAAGCAGACATAAACAAAATGGAGAGTAGCGTGGTGCAACAACTTGCTGTCGTAACACACTACCTACAAACTAACGCTAGAATTATGGGCAAGACAAGGACTTACCACAAGGCGTTACCCTGTTGTCTGTTAGCTTACGTGATAAATTCAGCATAATATATCAGCAGGATCTATTGCTCCCTCTTAAAGTATATGTTATTTTAGCAAAAATACAATTTTCATTCTCTAATAAATTTCAGTTGCTCAAATTGTTTCAAGTTGTTTCAGTTGTTTCAAATCAACATCTGCAGCAGGGGAGGTGGGCTGCCCTCTGAGTCGATAGAAGTCGTTTAGTGTTAAAAAAACAAAACAAAAAACGTATGTGTGGGAAGTTTTATTGACAGCGCTTGAAAACAAAACAGCAGAATGGAAGCGGCGGGAAATAGAGAAAGAATTACTGTTGAGTGTGCCCGGTCCGTCGGTGGACTAATGGAATTGCTACTGCAGAGATGTGCATTACACTGAATTCATTAGGACCACAGGTCAACATGGAGGAAGTGTTGAATTTTCATTAACAGAAAACAGCATCAACATTAGACTATAATGGAAGCACATTAGAAAACAGGAAGGCAGTCTGACTAAAATGTGAACAAAAAAAAAAATATAGACAGGGGAAACAAAGAAAAGGGCCTTGTTTATTTTATAGGCCAGTTTTATTGAATAAAGGCTCGATTCCTTCCGTAGTTAAGGTGAAGAAAGGTCCCAACATAATTTAAGAGTCTGCTTTACAATGTTCTGGTGCAGTAAATAGTTCCAGTGAACCAGAAGTGTATTAACGGCTGAAAATAGTCCCTTGCAGATGTACTGTTTAAGCTATATTAAATTACCGAGCCTTAGGGCCGACTCCTGTTTTCAAATGCACTGTATCAATAAAAGTATTATGACTTGACTTATCCGATATCTTGACAGTGATCTTGATATCTTACCTTTGGCACAGTCCGGACCCAAGAATCCAGCGAAGCAGTGGCAGTGTCCGGCCACGCACTCTCCGTTCCCATTGCAGTCGGTGGAGCAACCATCCATTGAGTCTGCACAACCACACACAGACATTTACGCACATTCACTGATCAGATGTGAAAAGGCAGAGGGGAAACCAAACCCAGAAGAACAAACTTGAAAATATTCCACATGTAACTCCATAAGCTGGCATCGCTCTCTGTTATTGAATGAGAGATCTGATAAGCAATGGATGGCTCCCCAGACTCAGGGGCTACATTAGATTAGTCTGATCCAGCTGCTATCACTCTCTGGGGAATGGCCAAGCACTCACTTACACTCAGTAGCACTAAGCACATTATACTGCATTACAGGTTGGAAACACACTGCACGCAAATTTACAAACATCAGGGCTTAATCAACAAACTGTTTACAAGGGGCACATTTTGGAACGAGACGGAGCAACATAAAATCTGACATTGTGAGCGCACAACTTAGTGGGGGAATGCATAACACCGCGTCGCCATGGTAGCTAGGCTCTCTGCGTCGCGAAGATCAATGTGTTGCTTGTTCCGACGAGTGCTTCGTCTCATCTGGATACGCGTGTTTCATCATATCCTTTCTGTGGGCTTTATAGGTTTCATCATATCCCTCCATCACACTTCAATTAGCTGCCTTCCTTTTACGGTTCTCCTTCTCTCCCATTGATATGTCCATCATGTCAGATCTCATTCTTCAGACTGCGTGGCAAAGACAGATAAAGAGGGAGAACACTCCTATGCTTTTAGAGCGTTATAGAAGCTGTGTCAGCTCTACTCGACATGGCACATTCTGGTGGTAGCCAGAGGATCTGAACTGTGCTGTCGGTTGTCTTGCGCCAGGCGAGCTCTGCTGAAGCCAGATAAAGTAATTAAAATGGGTGTTCTGGGTGTCATCCTTTATTTGACCCTGCGCCGTCCTGCACGTCTCCTCTGAACGGACGTCGACTCCAGAGTCAAAGCGCTGCGCTCCCCTGGCTCGCTCTGCTCAGGGAGCATGCACGACAAATCCTTCATTGGCATGGCCTCCCTCTCGCGTGGGCACGCGCACACATTTACAAACACATGCACACACAAAGTTATTATGTGACACCCGCCTCGAGGTACATGTGACACATGCTAATGAGACAGGCCCTGCCAGTAGCCGACAGCACAGCGTTATCCTCCACAGCGGCGCATCACTACAGAAACCAAAGTCATTTTCACCTCCATCACCTGTCATCGTCACCCTGATGGAGAGAGGGAGTGGCAATCATCTTTTCTCCCACACAGCCAGGACGACTCACAAACCCCATTTCTTTCTCCCACTCTTGAAATAAAAAAAGCTTCTACATACACAAATTCCTATATTGTATCTGGCACCTGACACATGCAATGAACAAAAACTCTTCTGCAAGGTCACAAAGTTCCTTTTAATCCAGAGGAGCCGAGTCAGGGAGCCTCGTGAGGCTGTAAGGTACAGGGCTGTCACAGTGATGTAGGCTCTGTATCTTTCAGGTCAATGTCTCTACTATAAAAATATCCAGGCAATTACCAGGTAATGTATGGTGAGCCGTGTGTTTAATTGTTACAGTATATAGCGCCTGTGTGTGTGCCCTGTGTGTACGCATCCGTGAGACACCCACTCACTTCTTTCCACCGACTAAACCTTTCCAGTTAGAAGTCACTCATGCCATAAGTTATTGCAATTAAATGCTATTATAAAATAGGTGCTTCCAGCCAAGTGATCTGATTGGTCAAATAAGCATTCCAATTGTACTTTATGAGCCTGTAAAGTTTCAGCCATGCTTTATGACCCTTGGGCTTTATGAATTTTATGAAAAAATTAAATGGCTGCTCAGCTAACTAGAAGTATCCAGTAGTTGGCTACACCACTTTTTTTCTTTTTGTTTATCATCTATTTTGTTCAAAAGTTATTGATGAAACTTTTTCCTCACACTTTGATAGCCATTGTGTAAAAGATATAATATTCAAGAGTGAGATGACAGCTGAAGTATAGCAATTATGCATAATTAATAGCCCCGCAGGATGCGCCACTCTCTGCCTGGGCACGGGCTGAGTAGAATTAAAGAAGATGGGGATGGAGTGGAGGTGGCAAAATGGCAGAAACCATTAAGCTGGAGCTTTCGTGGGTCACATGTAAATGTCAATAACAGTGGAGGAGGAGGGAAAAAAGGTTTTCTCTGCATCTGCTGCTGCCTTTTTTTTTCAGCACGAAATGGAGAAAATGTGTTTGGAAATTCAATCTGAATCCAGATAATGGAGTCCATTTGAAATCAGAGGATGTTCTCCCACCTTTTATTCTCTTTCTTTTTTTTTTCAACATCTATGCTTGACAGTGAGAATCACTGAGACTGCAGTGTATACACATATCAGCATATATATATATATATATATATATATATATATATATATATATATATATATATATATATATATATATATATATATACATTCACGCACATACATATATATATATATATATATATATATTGTTGCGTCAATTTTCTGTCCTACTCAGCAGCAGCACCGAGATAAGACGTACCTGGATGCTGTGTGTGTGTCTGTGCGTGTGCATTCATCAGTATTGACAGCAAAGTTAAATGATTAACTTTTGAAAGAAACAAAGAATGCCTTCGCAGTAAATAAACCTTAAGTGAAAGAATGGCTATAGACAGTGCCAGTGCTGTGGACCGAAGTCACGTCTTTGATAGGTAGAATTTGCTCAGGAATGTGAGTACCCTCTTGGCAATTTGTTGAAAACATTTCAAATAACACATTTTCAGTAATATTACGGAAAAACACCTTGAAATACATTTTTTCCAATCTACTTTAATTTTTTTCTTTAAAGAACAGGAAACGGAGGTCAACACTTGGTGGGATTAGAACGAGAGTCCACTGCTGGTGATGTAGGGGTGTGTGTGTCTGTGTCAATCAGTGAGATGGAAAAACAACATAAGCTATCAGCTGACCAAACACGTGTGGCTTCAATTGTTCCGCCACAAATTACTTCTTTCTTCCTTGTACCTTTCAGAAGACGATGATTAAAGTGACTATATATTTTTGTGCCTTCTGTCTCATGTTGTCACATTCCTCATTAGTCCTGGAAATGTGTAAAAACACACATTACATATGTACGTCTCCTTGTTTCTGTGAAAATAAGCTTATTCGTGCACACCAGTCTTATTACATGTATTGCTTCATATTCTTCATCTTCTCATATTTTACTTCTTGTCATACTCACTCACTGTATTGATTTTATTTTATTTCTTCATTTCTACAACAGTCTTTTCCTTATTTATACTCACTGTTTCTCTGTTGTATCTGGTTACGAGTGGCTGCGGAAAAGCTCAATTTCCCGACAGAGATCATCTCATTTCTCCCTCATCTCCCCATAAAGCTCCACTCTGGGCCTCGGCGTACTGTTTCTCTTATTAGAATTTATCGTACTGATGCTCAGTAGTTTTGATTTTCTGCCTCCAAAACAATGTAGCGTGCTTCTGTAACCCCTCGTTAGAGGTGCAAATGGGCAGTGAAATGAACTCTGACATCAATCCATTAATATTATTTTCCTCTTTCAAGCTGAATCACTTGATGAATTATCTGAAAAACCTGAGTGGACTAAAGGCTGCTATTCTGAGCCCATCTGTTGTGTCTATATTTGTTTTGATTATTGAAGAGGAAAAGGGAACGTTAACTCTTTGCAAGCGCTGCTGTTTCCTGTTTAGCACGAAATATGTGACTCAAAGAAAGGTCTGGTGTATTCCCGACTTTACAGACAGCACACGAGTCAACAAATGTTTGACAGCTCTGAAATAAAATCTGTGTTTAGCCGTCGCATGCTGTCAGTCATTGTATAAAGAACTCCGTCAATATGAGATGAAAGATGTCTTCAGTGCAATGTTTTGGTGCTAGGGAGCTGTTTAACCACTGGCTTACAACTCGGGCTTTGAAGAGGTCGCTGATACTCGCATTTAGTATCAAACGCTCCGTGCAGTCTTCCAGATGATTTACTGAATAACTTCAAAACTAAATAATGCACGGGCAGTTAAAGATCAACGGGACAAAAATCCCAAAATAAAGTCGGTGTCATGGAGTGCTTCTCATTATATTTATTCATCACATACTGCACGCTTTGTAATTGCTCTATTACCTGTCTGCTACATATAAATTATAAAGTCCCCCTTTGTGATGCCACTGTGCCACTACATTTCCCAACACTTTTATTTTTTTGTTATTTCAACACTGCATTCTCTTAAGGAGCACTGGGCAAAGTGGGAGTGAAGAAACTGCCCTTGTAATTATCCACTTGTCTATATTCAGCCACGTAGTCTTGCATTATTCACATCCTTCAATTTACACTGCCATCCGTGTGTGTCATAGCAATGAGCTGCAGTTAGCAAGCCCTGTCATTACTACTGCAGCTGTCCTCCCCTTTCTAACGGCTGTCTCTTGCCATGCCAAACTCACTCTTATAACAGGAAAAGTTTCCTTTAAATGTCAATGAGTTCCAAATCACTCGAGGCCGTCGTGTTCTCGTGTTTTGTTTTTTTTTTTTGCATATCAACGTATGAAAAAGGAGAGGGGACAAAATAGTGAAGCAACCCTGGCATGTCAACAACTAAATGCAATTTTTTCTATCTATAAAATGAGAATAAACAGTAACTCAGTTAGCTCCACTAATGTTTCATTTCCTTTAAAGTCTTCATATAAAAGTCCCCTGTCATTTTGTCAGTTCAAAGCTTCTGCTGTGAAATAGCAAAATCTGGAAATGTTGGGTTTCACAAGCGGTAACTTAACCCGACCCCCGAAACATCTTAAAATGTACACGGTGTAACTATTTAGCTAGCTAGCAGCATTAAGGAATCCAGAGCAGCTGAAAGTTTTCACCCTATCTTACACCGACTAGTTCTGGATTTTATTGAGGGAACAGAACTCTGCTATTTTAAATTCCAATAAACTCATTTTAACTTGCATTTAACTTGCGTTGCTTAACTCCAATCAGAGTTAATCTTAGATTAAATAAATCCATGTTGGTGCTACCAAGCCTAAAATCCTTCCCAACATGGCAAAGAAAAGCTACCAGTGTGCTTATTCCTCTCACCTATGGGAGTGCTGTGCAGTAACACTTGCTCCAGGTTGCGTCCGTCGTTGTAGAGAGCGAGGTGCCAGGTGCCGGGGTCCATGTACTCAATGAAGCCTGTTTCTTGGAGGCCGCTCAGCAGCAGGCCTTTTGGAGCTTTGGCGGTTGAGACGGGATCAGTCAAGGACCTGGGCAGCGCTTTCCCGTCCAGCAGTTTCACAAAGTCGAACTAGACAATACCAGACAACAACAAACAACATCCAATTTGGATGAGCAAGACAGGAATTCACAAAAAACCTGCATAAATACGACTTGTGTAGTGAGTGGCTGTTGTTGGGTGGGCCAATTGAGTGCTATTGGAAAGCTGCCTGCATACATAAGTTAGCATTAGCATTAGATGTCAGATGTGAATTGCGAAATAGGAACAGGGGAAAAAAAAGGAAATCCATGCCATCCATGGCAGCTCATGTCCCTCGTCAATCAGTTCAACAACTTCACATGCTGCTAAACACACGGGTAGATGTTCCCACCCAGGTTCTCACATGGAACAAACTATTATTTCATTTGTCTAAACCTCTCCATGCTTCTATCTCTATCTCTTTAACTTCCCCCACCACGTCCTCTCTCCCTCCCTCTCCTCTCCATCCTAAAACCTCCTTGAACTAGCGAGCGCTCGCTGAGTCTTATTCCCCCTGAGGGCTATGTGTCACGCTAGTGTCAAAAACAGCTAATTAGACCTCTTCATGCAGGCAAGAGCAGGGGCGCACTGATGTTAAAAAGCAGATGACTCAGTGTGTGTTGTATTTCTGTATGTATACGTGCCTCTCGCATGGCACAGTGCTGTTCGACACCGCGTGCAACGTATGCCTGTGTTGCCTCTGGAGATGTGTCTCAGACAGATTCTATCCACACTGAGCTGACTAAATCAGAAATGCTGTTTTACTTGTGAAAATGAAATGCATCCACATTTTTGAAGATGTATATGTGGAGATCTCTGGCCACACGGGGAACATAGCAAAATCTCCACCTGTTCTTCTAGCCCATAAACAACAAAACTTTGCATCACAGTCAGACATCTGGTAGGAGTGCGAGAGAAAAGGCCTGAATACTCTTCAGAGCCTCAACAAGAGAAACTTCTGTTTTCCATCATCTCTTTGACTGTGTTTTAGTACAGCTAAGCTCACAATTTAATTACTCCTTTACATATTCTAAGTATAAAAGAGTGAATTGCTCATGGCTCATTAGATGCTACCTGCTACACAGGCAAACAGCAACTTCTGCTTTGCGACACAAATATACTGATTAAATATATTATGCTAGCAGGCTTGACAAACAATCATAAATGCAGTTTATTGACACCTGTGTTGTGTGGCAGACATAAATGACATTTAAAATGCGTGATCACATATGAGGTTAGAGGTGACCGGAAGTTGTTTTCTTCATCACTCACTGCTGCACAATCCCTGACTTGTGTGAGCAGGCATATGTCTACCGAGTTAAATGTGTGCTACACCTCTGGCTGAGGAAGTTAACTAGCTATGATAGCAAGGTAGAGATGTGTGACTGCGGCATGCTTATTTTTCATTTTCCCAGTGCTTACGCACTTCTCCTGCAGCGAGAGACCAAGTCTTGAACACGAACAGTACAGAATGTGCTATACTGAATCTAACATTGTCACTGATTGAATCAATATTCTTTAGCACAGCTGCCAGCTCAGCCTTGATACATAAGGTTTCTTCCTGGTAACAGCTTACAGATAGTATGAGAACCACAGAAACATAATGTTCTGACTGTGATGTAAGCTAGGGGCTGCTCAGCTGTGTTAATAGCAGTTATTCACACACATAGACTTTGCTCCCATTTTAGGATTTTTTTACTTTTCTTTTTCATCCATCCAATAGAACAGCGGCATCAGCAGTCGATTAACAAGCGGCGATCTGCCTTCCATCTACAATTGCCAGTCACACATTCTCTGAAAAGTCAAGTACATCACCAAAAGTTCTCCCTGTCACAGAAACAATTGGAAACAGTGCATATGTAGAAATGATCTGAACGGGACAGCTTAAACCAGCCACATTCTAAACTCACAACTGGACTTGAGACATTCGGAATCCCAAAAAGTCATCCTGTTTGAACAGAGATACGCTCACTTACTGCTTCATGTGCTTTAATGCACTTGAATTGTGGAGCACTTGAGTTTCAAAAAGAAAAAAAAAACAAACTGCAAGGTCAGTGAATGTAAATCTTTGGGCTGAACTGAATAAAATTCAGTGTGCAAAGACAGCTGGATTCATGATTATATAATTTCACAAATCCATCTTGCCATAGCTTAAAGCTATGTGCTGTGAACAAACAAAAGAGGTGAACCAATCCGTGTTCTTTGATGAAACTACTGGCAGCTAGAGATGGCAGCTATGGGCGTGAGTAACAGTGAGAAAAGCAACTGTTCAAAAGAGCAGTGTTTCCCACACATCAACTTCATCCCATTTTAGTATTTCTTGTGTATATGCTATCCATGATCTACAAGCGAACAACTGGGAGATTATACTTCATTGAGAGAAGAGTGATAATGGGACTAAGGACTTTTCTCGATGGAAAATATGTTTTCACTCTTCTCTTGACAAACTTCAGTAATAATTTGATTTAGCAACTGGCTCTGTTGGTGGTTGCACTCTCCTTCTGTTGATCTGATTGGTTGAAAGTAGCCTGTGATAGAGGGTGATAGACAGATGGTACTTCCAATCACATGCCAAGCATTTCATTAAAGTGTCTGCCTTTTATCAACAAGTTTCTGGTGCCACCTTTCAAGATGGTTATGTGTAACAAACCATCTGGCATGTTTGGTTAGAAGGAAATTATTTCACCGGAAAAGTGGTTGCAGTTTTCACCTCTATGTTTACAGAAAATGTTGCAAAGTAATCCAATTGGAAAAAAAAATAAAATAATTGGGAATAAAATACTCAGATTTCCTGATTGGCTGACTGTAACACAGTCTGGACTGATACATAATATCTCCTGCAAGATGGTATTTTCTCTACAACTGTAGTTCATGTTCCACCTAAACATTTGTTATGTGTTTAAACTATATAATTACACAATCAGGACCAAGACAAAAACTAGAATGCTATATACACAACCAGCTTAAAAGAAGAACTTCTTATCGCACATTTGTGTTAGCTCAGACATAAATGCTGGCTTAGTGTAGATGAAAGGCCAAAAGAAAAAAAAGGGGATGTATTAGTGTGGATGTGTTACTGTGGTGCCTCGGCAAACAAGCCCATCTGGGTGAACAGCATGCTCCAACAGGATCCTCCATTACCTGAGTGTGTGTAGGCGGTATGTTCCTGCGTCCGTAGACCCCCAGCAGCGCATTGTGTGACAGAGACAGGTTGAACTTGATGTAGGTTGGATGATGCACAGTCATATGAAACCTCCAGAATAGTCCAGGTGGGATTGCCTGGCTCTGTTGGGTTCCAACATCGACCTCGCCACGGTCGATGGCCCGGCCTCGCACCCATTTCTCTGCAGATAAAAACCACAGACACGTGATATTGTTCAGTCACAGATTTGTCAAGGCAGACAGAGCGTTCTGTTCAGTATCAGAGGGAGCAATTAATAACTGACCTGATGTCCTCAACCATCAGTGTGATCAGCGGCCATACTAATGAAGTGAGAGCGAACAGACGTCGGGAATGACTTAGCGCTGGTGAAAATCCTGCTTTTCAAGAGACCTTGCTTTGGCAACCGTTTCGGATAGGCTCTGCATAAAGATGAACTGCTTTAGAAAGGAAGTGTTTTGTCTGAGAGCTGTCTACTGGGGCTTTGCCGTGTGCTATATTAGCATCTTCTAACAAGAGAGAAAGAGTGCGTGTGTTAGCATGTGTGTGAAAGGGAAAGAGACGGAGAGGTGGAGGAGAGAAAACGAGGGGCACGCACACGTGCACGCACGCATTCACAAACAGCGTCACGGCACAAAGATAGTGTCTTGAGTGAGAGCGTGGTTTTGTGTGTGAAGAGAATAGGTCTTTCCAACGGTCCCCTGGCCATCAGCGCCTCTCCTCTCCATAAGCCTTTATCAACCACCAGGCCTGAGTCTTTTGTGTGGCGGAGCAGGCGAGGCTCTCCAGCCCTCTTTGTGTCGGCCTTTATGGAGAGATATATCTCAGCTTCTAAACTAAGATGGAGGAAATACGGTGACAGAAGGGAGCCAGCCGATCGTTACGGCCACAAAGGCAGAGGAACAGTTAGGGGCAGATTCATGGACGAGGCCGCTCGCTCTCAATCCATAATCCTCGCAGCTTTACCACTCCATTATGGGGACACCATGCCCACCCACAGGCCAGCCCGAATATATCACATGTGCTGTCACACAGATAGGGAGGTAGAGAGTGCAGGCCTGTGATTAGCTCCTGTTTCGACTGACGCTGTTCCTCTTGAGTCGCGCTAACGGCGTGGCTACAGGGAGGGCAGTGTTGGTCTTTTGTTCTATCGGTTGGTCAGTCCAACCCTTTCAGATTGAAAGGTCTCAGCAGCTACTGAATGGGTTGCAGTGAGCTTGTACAGACAGTCACGGTGCCTAGAGGATGAATCCTAATGACTTCGGTCCTTTACCTGACTTTTAATCTGGCACTCACATGAGGTTGACATTTTGGGCTTAGAGTGAGATGTGAAAATGTCAAATGACAATAATTGGATGGATTTTCAAAAACATTTGGGACACACATAAATGCCCCCCTCAGGATATATTGGATTCATTTTGGGAAGGAGCTACAATAACTCTTCATTTGGAACAAATTCAGGTCATTTTCTTTTGCTTCATGACCAAATACCTGCATAAATTCTGACACTCTTATCAGCCTCACCTGTGCAGTATGGTTAAAACTAACTAGCAAATATGTGCATGCTAGTGTAACATGGTTGATGCTTTCACTTGCTACTATACCTGATATGTGTATGTCGGCCTAGTGTCACTCTAAATACATAAGCAGTGCCTTTAATCTCTTGAGACCTGAGCTCTTGTTTAGTATGCATTTTTAATTTCTCCAAGCTGTATGGGATTAGTAGAACTGGATAATTACAGAAACACAGCATCATCCTTGAATAGGAAGTACTTTTTTATTAAAAAAATGATGTCCTCATAAGGGGATGACAGCTTTATTCTACTGTTTAACACTATAAAGTCACCAATGTGCAACAAAGTATTTAACTGTTAATTTCCCTGAACATGCGTCATTTGAATTTTCCTTGCTTCTTACTCTAAACTAGGAATGTCACAGGAATATCTGTCACATCTATTGGCCTGTCTGAAATGCTGCAAAAACAGATGCGTGTGGATCGTAAGCATTACAAGTGTGCAACAAAGTATGAAGCTGTTCATTGTCACCGGTGTTCACTTTCACTTTGCATGAATGACAATAAAAATCCCAGTGTACTCAAATGAGTACCTTCCATCTACATCCATCATGGGTTCTTACTACCACCAAAATGTATCACATTTTATCTGATCTCATCAATCTACAATCTACATGTTATTTAGAATACATTTTCAGAAATAAAGTTCCAGCCATAAAATTTGATGAGGTTTTGTCCACGTTTGTCTCGTGATTTGCTCATTGCTGAAAATACATGTTTCAGAAGAAAAAACCTGTCTGTTCAGCTCCACATGAGCTATGACTTAACGGTGACATGATGCTTGTGCTCAGGTGAGTGTGGGACTGTGGCGATGTTTGGGTTTACATGTCCCGGGGCCCCCAGAGCCATTAATCAGCTCTGTGTGTGCGTTAAAAGTTAGCTAGAGGACGAGGCACATACAGGGTTTTAAACTGAGTTTGGCTCTCACTCCAGAGTTTCGGAGCTGATTTAATGTATGCATTTCCATATAAGTACAGAGAGACCATCCGGTCCACTTTAGGCTGTAAGCTCTCAGACATGACATCAGCAGTGTTAGATAACGCACAGAGGATGAGTTATACCATAGGGAGTGGATTCAGACCAACTCCTTTTCTCCCATTGGATAGATGGACCCCCAATCCACCAAAGCAACCAATTAGAAGCAGGTAGGTGCGGGCGAATGGACTTTAAAAAGGCCTGCACAAGCAGAGAAAGGAGGTGGTTACTTGTAGATTTCTGAGATCAAAGGTTCAAAGGGGATTTCTGGTAGTGCAGAGGGCAAAGCATTGGGCATAACTTTGCTGTAGATTTATGAACACTAGAGTGCAGCCACACTGGTTCGGACACAGGCTCGAGATCTGTTTCAGTAAAGATTTCTCTATCATTCCACCCAGCCTTGCCTCCGCAGACTCTTCTATTAGCAAACTAGACGCTGACACCTTTGATGAAAACAGCCCAGAAACAGCAGTATTACCAGACTAAATACACTCAATGGGGAACCTTGGCCTGTGTCGTCTTTATTACACACAAAATTCCACCTGGTACATTGGCTTATCAAACTGAAATGGTAAACATGGATATCATTTCATCTGTTATACAGCAGCTTGTTGGCACTGACACTAAGAAAGTGTGAGCACACTGATGGTATAAATTAGTGTTGAGTACTGCTGTACCTGCTTAAAGACACATTCATTACATTACAAAGCAGAGGACATGGACTCATGTATGCAGTATCAGGTGGAATATTCTGCTGTTATTTGTAGCATTTCTGGAGCATTTATTTATATTGTTAACGAATATCAAACATTACATCCTGTAATATTAGTCAATATAATTTACACTGTAATTAAATTGTGGCACTAGGCACATATCTTACATCTATATTTCTAGTATAAATATAAATACATACATACCCATCACATACAGTTTACTATTTTTTATTTTAGTTTTAGTTATTTTATGTTTTACTACTTGTATGTTTTATTTTCATTCATGCTTCCTCTCATTTCTTAATGTCTTCTGTCATCATATTTCATTAAATCTCGCTATAGTTACATTTCTATTCTAGAAGGAGCTACTCTAATGTACCAATTTCCCCTCAGAGATCAATAAAGTATTTCTCATTTTGAAGTCTTTAACGAGCCAGCAGAGCCAGCATGCTGTTTGCTTGACTCTCACTCCGTTGCTTTCTTAATTTCTTCATCAATAACACACATTCAAGACATATTCCATCACTTATATTCAAATGTGTTCATGCTCAAAAGCCAAATGATGAACATGGTAAACATGCTTGCAAAATGGCATCATGTAAATATGGCCATTGCTAACCTAGCATCACAGAGCTGCTAGCATGGCTGTGGGAAATTCTAACTCTTGAGACCAACTCTGGCACAATGTCAAGTATCATGCTAATAAATGACAGTGGATTGGATTTGTCTTTTTATCTTCTATCTCCTTTATCTTCTTCTTCTGTGGACTATGGGATTGGAAAACGTAAATTGATTAATTGGATAATTGATTGGACTTGACTGAGCTGTGACAAGAGAGCTGGAGGATAGGGAGAGAGAGGAAGTAAGACAAAGGGAGAAAAAAAATGAGCGGGGGATGAGAACAAAAGGAGAGTTCAAAAAGGGTTTGTAATGAAAGGGAAAAAAGGGACAGGTGTCCCGTACGGAGCATAAATTGTCCCTGTGCTGAAATCTCTACCGAACAGAATAAAAAGCGGCTTGGCAGAACTGAGGTATGCATTCATGCATTCCTGCTGAGTCCACCTCAGCAGTCTATTCCTTTTAATGCTAATCCTCACTCCTGTGCCTCGCCACAAAAATAAATAAATAAATATACTGAAAAAATAAAGGCCAGCAAAGGGATGGATGTCCCGAGGAAAGCAGCCTTTTATTCAACAGCAGATGAATAGGACATGAATAGGGCATGGCAGTTGGCAGAGCACTGGCAGGCAGACAGGCGCAGGCGAGCCGGCGCGCAGGCTGACTGGCAGGCCGGCGGGCAGATGAGCAGGCAGGTCCTTCTGATGCTAATTACTGTATAGCGCCTCTCAGAGTCTGATGCAACACGGGGACAGAAAGCTGCGCTCAGGTCAGCCGCGAAGATGGGTGGTGGGCTCTGAGACACGCAGGGACGGAGGAGTGGAAGGGAGAGAGCAAAAATAAAAATAAAAAAAGAGGAGGGGGGGAAAGAGAAGGACCATGCCCAAAAAGAAGGCTTGCCGGTGTCAAGTTACAGCTGCTGATGCAAGAGGGAAGAAAAAAATAAATAAAAAAAAAAACTCCCTTGCATCTCTTTTCTCTTTCTGTCTCAGCAGAAGAGAATAACAGTGCTGCCCCAGGAAAAAGAGGGGGGGATCGAGGCATTTTGGGAGCCCCGCAGAAACTGGGCGGATCTCGCGGTGACGGGGGCTCCTCCAGGCCTCAGCAGCTGCTCACATTACTGCCATCACTCAATGCGTTCCACCCGCTCCGTAACCCCGCGTACCTCAGCACAAAACTCGGGACCATTCTTTGTAAAATACCTTTCACAACAGCAGACCTCCTTCTTTATTCCTACTTGGCAGGCAAAAAGGACACATGCTTAAACAAGCCAATACGCAGGCGGCAAGGTAAAAAATTCTTCACACCTTGCCACCATGTGGCTTTAATAAGCAAGAAGCAGCTTGAAATTCACACTTGCTATCGGTTTCTGAGAACAAAGATGAAAATAAATAGCGTCGCATAAATCTGCTGTTATGCTTTTCATCATTAGTTGGCAGCCGAAGCAAGTTGTAAGCAAAAAATGTATCACGGTTTATTTCAAAATGTTGAGCCTGTTTAAAGGGGCAATGAAAGTGTTGCATTCATGTTTGCCATCAAGCACAGCGTGCCCTTGATGGCAATGATGAAGGGTTAGTGGTCACAACCAACATACTGTTCTGTATAATAATGATGCTGCCTCAGCCAATTATACTGGTAGAGCACAAAACAGGGCTAATGACACTGCTCACCTAGAATATGCTAACACGTGTGCACATTGCACAGGTTTCTCCTAAATTAGCCCTTGGAAGGTTCCTTTGCTACAAACATCTGGATTGGGATGGTTTTAGATAACGTATATTGCAGGCAACTGGACTTGTTTCAGTCTCCTCATTGGCATATTTTCTTAGAACACATGTGTTTCTCAGAGTCAGTGTGGGTTTGCCCATCCTTTCATCTGTCTGTCCTTTATGTGGCTCTGAGAGTTTTGTGTGTCGGGTGTGTGCGCAGGCAGGCAGGCAGGCCGACAAAAGAGATGAGCTACATTAGGACTTGGGACACAAGGTCTAATTAATTTCTCTTGCCTACGGGTTATTCAGGTAAAACAATTACACCTGTAATCTATTTTCAAAGGAACTAAACTGTCTTTGCAATTAATGTTATTATCGCTCAGATACTAATGAAGCAGAGAACAGACTAAAAGTGCAGCCGGGGTCTTGGTGACAGAACGTGTCTGGGGGGACCGGAACAGTGTGAGCATATGCGCGCGAGTTTTAGTCGATATTGAGGCGTAGGCCTTGTGTGCGGATCTCACACACATTGGTGCAGACAACATTAATAGTGTTCCAAATGCAAGAGAGATTGAGTTTGCCGCAGGACGAATAAAAATATCACAATGGGCAAGGTCTCTATAATTACTTGGATTCAATTAAGGGCCTTTTGAGCAGTTGGCTTAATAAGCTTTCAGCCTCCTCTCTCCACTGTGCAGCCTAATGAGTGTCAGTCAGAGTCAGGAGAAGATAATGCTCTTGGCCTTAGGGCCCTCCATTACTCTCTTGTCCTCACCTTCCACCATCATAGCCTCAGGCTATGTCTGTGACAGGCAAGTCTGCCCGTTCATAAACTCATTCACTCCATGACAGTCGGAGTGCACTTACATCGCAGCACATGTAATACGTGTTGTAAAAATTGAAACATCATAAAACACTTGTGTATTTTTTTTATTGCTCCTCTGTTAAGCTCATACTACTCTAGTGGGTCAGAGGCCTAGAAGGAGCAAACCCCAGCTCACTACATATCCATGCTGCTCATTTTACAATTTGAGTTTAAATCCGTCTGTTATAAGTCTCCTAGGTTTTAACAAACCTTCGGTTGTTTCTTTTTTTTCAGTTAACTTCCTTACTGGTCTTGAATGGGCGGAGCTCAGTGAGAAAAACATCCAACAAATCCAATATCCAAACATTCAAATCCGAATGTGATGACAGTTGTCGGGTTATTTGGACACAGTCAGTCAAGTCTGGGCTAAGCACATTGACACGGTCCTGATGACGCACAGTAGCAGTGTTACAACTCACGAAGATGTTTATGTTGACTTAACTGTTGCTTAGTCATGAATGTTGAACAAAAATATAACTACTGCAGGTAACACACTGACAGAGAAGCAATCCATACAACCCCTCATCAAAAGATCCAAATTATCACTTTAAGTAAAAGTATCAATACAGTGCTATACATGTTTTTTTTTAGCGTATAATTATGTAGAAAATGTTGACTGCACAATGTAACGGCTATGGAATAATGACCAGTGGTGTATGGATTGGTTTCCGAGAAACAATTTAATCCGCCATCAGGCACGTAATCTCCTGGAGAATTGAAGGCTGGGTAGGCGACCCGGTCAGGCTGGCAGACTGGCACCGTTTCTATCTGCTTGCATGTTTCCAACAGAGACTAAAGTAGAAACAGTGGATGAATGAACTCATGTCTGTCCTGTTTTGCTGGTAGTTGATACTCCCAGGAAAACACTTGTTTTTGCAACAGTGGCACCAACATTAATGCCACTTTGAACTGCTAAGCATAATATTATGCTACATTATCAGATTGTTAATACTGACACATCAATATGTAGACAACACTTTAATGTCATAGCACGATGCAACTTCTGTTTGGGCCGACGAACAAACAGAGACAAAGCTTTGGATCAAGGACTAGCAGTTTGCAAGAGCTTACATAGTCCTTCTTTAAAGTGGAATACATTTCTAGAACCAGACCACTATATTTATCACAGATATTGGCTTTGGTATTCTTTTATTTGTTTATTCTTTTCAAATATCTTATTGCAGAAAAAGATGCAGGGGATTACGTATGAAAACTAAATTCTGTGTGAAGTGCGTTATTTCAGTGCACTGATGTCAGTTTGGACGGCTAGATGATGCATTTGGAATGTGTGTTGGAATAAAGTTTGTTGTAAACCTGTTAATGATCCTGCCTCAGTACATATCTCTTTGTCACAAGCGCTTGATGACCACCTTTGAGGGATAATTGCAAAATATATGTTGAGAAATATTTATGTGAAAAGAATCTCGGCCAATATATGAATATCAGACTTGTTTTACTCCTTTACAATGGCAGCGATACATTATAAAGATTATATCACATTAAGATAGATTATAGAAAGTTAAATCTGTAACAGTAGATTTATTTTCTATAATCATGTGTTTTTGATGCAATAACCCTGATTCTTTCTTTTTTTTTTAACTCCTTTTGGCAAAAGTGTATCATTTTATCAAACAGGAAGTGCCAGTCTGTTTATCAAGAAGATATAAATCAACTTTGACTTTTTTTTTTTTGCCTTTAATGTCAGAAACTAAGACATCAATCTTCTTCCCTCAAATGTCAAGCGGGAGTACTACAACCCCCTCAACCCAAGTGTGTCACTGACACTGTAAATACCGACTGCGGCTTGGAATTATGTTCAATTTCTTCAGCTATATTTGGCTGCGATGTTTTGAATGCGGGCTGAGTAACAGACTGACATGTTGCCGCTGTGAGGCTTTCTCGACTTGAGGCGCTCGAGCAGGGGGTTCACTAAATGATCTATACTGTCTCCGCGCGTGTGTCTGCGCGTACGTGGGCGTGTGTGTTACATCCTGAGACTGTATCCCAGCGTGAGAAAATCAATGAGACCAGTGTAACATGGACCAGTCCATCAGCATTTGCACACATGCAGCACACACTCATCCCTCCCACAGACACATCGCCCTCTCAGCCACATACATGCGGGCAATATGCACACACTTTGTTACACACTGCTCAGCCTCACTCCACTCTCTCTGCACACAGTCTAGAATATTGATGTGCTCTTTAAGAGCCCTCTTCTCCGTCTGTGTCACATTCCATCCATCCACACACCATTTCCGACCACACCGTCGGATAGAGTGAAAACAATTCGGCACTAACTCAATACAATCTTTGCACAGGCTCAGATGGCATTCCACGAACTCCACATTTCATCATCCCTGCATTATAATGAGGCATTACGCCGCTCCAGTGTGTGTCAGTTTGTATCATTTCATATCATTAATATATCCGACATTCAACGTACACTGAAATATTACTCTCAAACTTCAATGTACTTCATTAAGGGAAGGGAATCCACTGACAGAAAATTTTCTTCTCTGGGCACTTCTGCTTTCATCTGCACCAGAGGAATCTGTGTGTGTGTGTGTGTGTGTGTGTGTGTGTAAGAGAGAGAGAGGGAGAGAGAGTGAGTGTGCATGTCAGATAAAGCTAAAGAAAAAAAAGGGGGAAAGATGTAGTGTTAGTGCGCGCACTTTCACGCATGCACATCAGCCCGAGGTTGATTATCACGGGGTGAGTGGCAATTAATGTAGCACTAATTAGAGAGGCTTTTATGTGTGGAGGACTAAGAAGGGCTCCTGGTGATCTCTGCAAACTGCAGGCGAGATAGCACCGAGAACATAAAACACAGCACGCACAGCTTGACAACACACTAGCCATACGCAGATGACACAACATGTCAATTAGTATAGCGCGCCTCGCTGCAAGCTGCTTCGTAAGGTAGATTAGAATTCCGCGGCGCCGGATCTTGATTTGGGGGTAGAGCCGACAAATCAAACAGAGAGCCTGTCTTTATGGCATTGAAGTTGACATAAAAACAACAACACTGAAAATACACGAACGAGAACACAAAAAAGATTACTAGCTCCCAATCATCTCGCCGAGCTCGTTTCATCTCTCCCCACTGTGTCATCAGTTTATATCAAAACAAGCAGAAACTGATAACTATCCTCCAATCACTCTCCTCAGCTATCGTCATGCTCCCACGGTTATGTTGTTACTCGTGTCTGGAGCAGCGCATCAACAATATATGAATTTATTCCAAAATAAAGGAAGGAGCGTTTTCCTGCTTGTTTTCTTTGTTTGTAGACAAAAACCATGGAAACGGCTAATAAGCTGTCTCATGAAAATTGCATTATAATGCCAGCAATTACTCAGCTTGCGCCACCATTATTTCAGATCTCTCACACATCCTTCACGTAGATTCATATCCATCAATCACTCCTCTCTCCTCCCATCACTCTCACTCTCCCTGCCGTGTCATGTTTTTGTCATTTCCATTCCCCGCAGCCTCCTCTCGCCATCCTTCGCTGTGTAATCTAGGGGATTGTGTGGTCTCTTGGTGTGAGAGGTGATGGGTACAGCAGGATGAGCGTGATAATCTGCCACACTGGATTACAGTCTAATCTCTAATCTCTCTGGCCCTCCCCTGTCCGGGGACCACCTTCCACCGTGCCAATTTTATTAATCTGAGCCCCCTGCATCAACGGCTTAGCTTTGCCCATTTTGATTTCCCCAGCTTACATCAAGCATATAAAGCAATAGGAATTGAAACAATAGATTGTTGTGACGCAACACTCGGAAGTGAATTCCATGACCCCTGCGCGCTCTATCGGAGGATTTAGCTACTGATGAGTGCGTTAATCCTCAGAATGTGAGGATTCATCAAGAATAGTTGCTTCAGGGATGTCTCAGGTTGCCCAAATTGCAGCGGGTTGCAGTTTGGCTCGCACATTCCCCGGATAAGTGCTGAACATGGGCTCCAACAGCATCCAATGTAATATCCATCAGAGTCAGTGTAAGCGTGAAGGTTGCTGTGTCCTGCCTGACTTCATGACCTGGAACACTCACAATTAATGTCCCATGTCATGGGGTTAAATCGGTGTTAGTAATTCCTCTGGCTAGTTGAGAGACGGCCGAGTGGAGAGAAGCTATTCCAGTCACGGACTGGCTAAGAGGGAACATGATTAACCAATTACCTTGCCTTTCTAATAAATGAGTAATCAGTTCAAGCCTGATCTCTGGACTGATGTCTGTCTATCGCATTGGCACATTCATTGTGCCGAGTTTGTTTTGCATGCAAGCCAGAGCCCCAATGCAAGGGAAGCTGATTGGAATTCATGCCAGTGGATATATAGTCAGCCTCAACATGTTCCAGTCGCAACGTTTAAATGTTCATATTTACATTTCAAGAGGATTTTCTGTTCTTACCAGCAGTCCCATAATTGTGCCTCCATTACATCCTGTAGCCAAGAGTGTGTTGGCAGGATTTTTATTTCATTAAATGTGCAGACATGAAGACAGGAGAACAATGACATAAATACTCAGCTATAGAAGAGAGGATAACACATGAGCTGTCTTCACATATATGTATTTGAGCTGACCTTTGCCACGCACGTGTGTGCGAGCGTGGACTTATCTATACAGCCTGTTTCACTAAGTCTATTTCTAGCTTGCATGAGCAGAGAAAGACATCACTGCACCGACCACATCAATTTGCAGCGAAGAAAATCACAGAGCAGCACGTAACGTATGGCACGCTAATACTCAAATGCTGCAGCAATCAAATCCACTGATCAAAGAAGAGGAGAACTTTCAGCAGAATGTCAAACAAAAGTACAGATGACGTCATCGCTTCTATAAGTCAGTGTTAGCTCAGTAACCTCGCTCGCAGACTTTGTGATGCGCGTTTGTCATGTAAACTTTGTTTGGATAAGAAGTGCTGAAAATGATATGGTATTACATGCACCATTTAACGGCTTGGCATATCAGAGAAGGACTAATTTCCTTCACAGAGAGGGAACATGTTACCAGCATTTCAAATTCATTGGCTTTATAATAATTTCAGGGCATTTACAAACACATATGCTCATGGAAATGGAATGGAGCACTGTGCAGATCCTCCAAAGACCCCGCCACTGATATAGCACCCCTATAAAACACTGTCAGATGTGAAAAACGGAGAGTTTCGAGACAAAGGATCAAAATCAGCGCAGCAGAGCCAGTAGGTGGAACTTGACTGGCAACTGCTCACACAGACATTTGTGTGTGTTATGCTAATTTTGCTATTCAGTTTCACCAGCTAACAAGGTAGCCAAACAGCTGTGTCACACCAGTGAATATTTTTAAGGACACCTGGGGACATTTCCCAACACTTTTTAGCCTTCAAAGCCAGGTGTTTTTTTTAAAGAGACGTGCAGACATTTCTGACCGTTTTGGTGGCAACTCAAAAGTCTGACTATCTCAAACAGTGATGTTGGTGAAATAAGACAAACCATGATGCTTTCCTAACCCTAACCAAGTGATTTTTTGTGCCTAAACATAAACAGGCTATAGGCAGAGAATTGTGACATGAGAGAAATAGAAAATTCAGCCTAAACAAACTTAAGCTGCAGCATAAAGAAACGTTGAGTTTCACTCTATCTGTGGTTTAGCAGAAACATTATTGGCTAACATTTATTCTAGTGACTGGGATGAGCAGAGATGAGGAGGGAGCTGCAGATGTCTTGAGAAGCTCATTTCTTTCTAACTCCATATCCTCAGACTTTAGTACTTTCAAACTTGTAGTCTTCACACACAAATGAACCTGACTTGAGTGGCATCACTCGAGGCAATCAGAATCTGTACAAATTATTCTGGTGCCACAAAATACAGAAGGGTTCCCCTTTAGGACTGAAAACGGCATAAAAATAAATGGGATAAAACTGACACTACAAAGTAACTCATGTTCTCAATGCAGCAGCAGCAGCAGCAGCAGCAAAAAAGAAAAAAAAGAACCCTCATGTAGGAACATTGAAATAGACAGAAATTATGTCTGCCAGATTGACTGTAACAAGCCTAAAGCTTTGCCTGAAAACATAATGTGGAGAGATGTGTTTTGAGGATAACTTAGGTCGGACTAATGGCTGCATGAAATATTTGACTCCTGGTCTGAAAAGCAAAACCAACATGGAAGTGCAACCACAAACCCGTATCTTTCTAATAACCAGCAGGGAAAAAACTCTACTGGTTTCAAAATAAAAGCAAGCTTATGAGAAAAGGACCCTACTTCTCACTTGATTTTTTTTTACCCCAGCAGATTATTTCCTCATGAGTTTATATCGCCAATTGCAAATCTCAGGTCTTCTTCGATACAGCATGACATTCATTTTGTAAAGTATGGTCCTATCTAAAGTAAATACACCAAAAAAATTAAGTAAGAGGCGTAACAGCGATACGACTGGTGACATCACTGTGGGTTTACTGTGCCCTCTAGTAACAGAATCTCCTCAAAATAAGCCTGTCTATTGAAATTAGCGTGGTTTAATAAGCAATCCTGCTTTACTAAACACCCTGCTGATTTCACCTTTTTTGCTTTTTAAATGTCACCGAACTGCAAAATACAAGCAGCCAATCACCGTTAAAGTGAATTGAAGAGAAATGCTCTAAGCCAGCATTCTTTCAATACATTCATTATCTGAAAAACAACAAATTACCATAGTACGCTTGCTTTGTTGTTACTGACAGGCAAATCCCGTCATTAGTGGAGTGCCGAACATCTGTTATTATAGTGTGTGCTGCGGGTGTCAGCTCACCTCTGTCACCGGCGTGTGTGTTTTCAGGGTTGAGTGTGTCCAGCAGGTGGATGGAACTGGTGGGTCTGGTTTTGCTGCGGTCCTCCTGTTGATGGTCCGCCGAGCTCAGGCCGTTCTCATACAGCTGGCTCTCGCCGTGCCGCAGATGCCAGGTCAGACCTAACAGGTGGACGGCTAAAAACACACACACGCGTGCACACACACATACACACACACACACACACACACAGTCAAAGGCGGGAGGAAAAGAAGAGAGAGAAAAGATCATTATTCAAGGCATGCAGAGGGGTGTGTCTGAGTCTTCTTTAATGCCCGTCTTAGAGCGCTCACTCATTTTGTGTGCTTATTAGTGCCCGGCAAGGCAGCGGACAATTAGCAAATACACAAAAAATGCACATGCTCTTACACACACACACACGCGCGCGCACACACGTCAGCCTATGCACGTACACACGCATAGAAGAACATAGAATGTGGCAGAGGTGGGCAATTAAGACAGATCTTCAGAGCCTGTGCCCAGGGCTGGTATTAAAGCGCTAACACAGTCTTTTATGCATGACTAATGATGCTTTGAAAGCTGCTGCCGATTCACAATCCATATGGGCCTTTTAAACAACAAAGGGTATGGGAGGATACTGGTTTCCCCCTCCCACTCATAAAACTGTTTACTAGGACAACAATCCAGCGCGCTGTTAAATAAAAACAACTAACACCTGCCCATTAAGGAAATTAATTAGCGTCTTGCAAGGCTGTCAATAAAGCGTTCAGCGAGAACATTCACCTTCCTCTGACCAAATCATCAGGTTCCATTCATGTGAGATTGTACGCCAAGAACCGCTTTAGTTTTCCACTTTTAAAGAATCTGAAAAGGTAACGTCCCTTTGCTGATACGAAGAACAAAGCAAATGAAATAAATCATTGCAGGATCCTTTCTTTTTTTTTTTTTTTTTCCTCTGACACATTCGGAACATCAAACAAAAGCAAAGACTCAAATCACAAAGTTACTCTGCGCTGGTGGCAGTCAGAGGACGGCTGCTGCGTGCAGATCAAGGTAAGGAACTTCTAACGACTTCAAACATCTTCGCTGTCTGTCTTCTGTCTGCTGATTGCCGACACCCAGAAAAGGCACTTGACACGCGCCTGCAAACGCTCGCACAAAATGGCTGCTTAGAAAAACAAATCCACAATTATACAGCGTGACCAACGCATGCACACAGGTAGAGCGTGCGCTCGCACAAGTGCCGCCAACGCGCCCGCTACTTTCATGTATGCTCGAATGCACACGCCTGCGCACACACGCCTACACGCTAGCCCACGCTTGATCCCCAGGTGATGAGGAATACCTAATTAAAACTCCAGATAGTTCAAAGCCATTTGCAGTCACTTTCTGTTGCAGAAGCAGAGGGAGAAAAAAAAAAGGAACTATTTTCTCTGAAAAACTACAGCAAATCCATGATGAGCTCTGAGAGCTGAAGCCAATTTGGTCCCATGCTCCACTTTGGCATCTATGGGGGATCAGCAAATCACACATTCCAACATTTCAACTTGTGACTAGCCCTAGCCACTGTTGGTTTTGCTATCTACTCATGCACAATATGAGCTCTTCAAAGCAGAACACTGACGATTACTAGGGCCATGAGGGAGACGTCATGCATCATTTAGTTCAGACTAATTGAACTGTCAGCCTGTGACGAGACCAGACATGGACACGCACAGATTCCTCACATCAGTGTGGGTACCAGTTACTCATTTTAATTCATCCCCCCCACCCCTCGTCTTCAACGCAGTTTTCATTTTTAAAACATGCAATGTGGGGGATTTTCTCATTAACACATCAGTGTGAAATAAGTTGTGATGGCTCATTCTGATGCTGCAAAAAAAAAAAAAAAAAAAGCATGATAAACAGTAACCCAAATGATCTGCCTTGTACATTCAATTTCATGGGTTTAGTTGCCAGCAAAATCCCCCCTCTGCTTGTCTGGTACTGTAAGTACTCCATCTTTAGCAGACGGGCGGCAGAAAAACACACTGATGATTGTCAGAATAACATTGTATTTAACAATGATACATTAAGAGACGATCCTGCAGAGATCTCTTTTGAGCTGGAGCCCATTATCAACTCTCTTCCATTGGAATTCGACATGAAATATGGTGTTGCACCTACAAATGTAAGTTTGTATGCATCATCACTGTTTGTACTGCATTATATTACGCAGCGGAGTGGAACAACCTATCACAGTTTCATAAATTAGACTGTAAGAGTGCTCAGTGAGGGATGACAAGTTATTCCCAAACTGATACATTTAGCATTTCCACCATTCAGTCTCTCATACTTCATTCTCTCCTCACTTCCTCTCATCTGAATTGCTTTTCTTTCTCTCCTTGTTCCCCCGATGCCCTGCACCCCCCCCCCCCCCCCCCACCCCCCGACTCACCCTCGCACAACACACACCTCCATTCGCCAAGTGTTACCCACTCCAGTAATGACTCTGCAGCGACAGTCCTCACCGGCTCTCCTATCTCCTCCTCTTCACCACTCGGTCCATCCTCGAAAGACCCTCAGACCCTACTTCTCCTGGTCCTGCTCATCAGCCTCTCTCTCTCCAACTCTCTCGCTCTCTTGTTTTATGGCTGTTGACCTTTTGCCTGAACACTTAGCATCTAGAGTCAGAGAGCGCGAGGACACACACACACACACACACACACAAACAACACACGGGCTCAAGCTGGGAGATAAGAACCTGGGAGCATGATGAGGAGAGGACGGTGTTTGAGGGTGCAAGTCTGCTCTCTTGTACTTTTTGAGTACCTGGGGTCCTCACAGCATTATGAAGAGCAGTGATGACAGCAGCCTGTTAAGACTTGTTCTTCACTTGACCAGGTTTATTCTGGGTATTTAATTAAGCACTCATGAGGCCACAGGCGAGGATAGGACCAGGGCTCGCATTTTGGTTTAAAATCGGGGATACAGTCGAAGAGGGAGTTGTTTATTTTGCCGAGCAAGTCTGATTATTTTGCTGCAGGTGGGGGTCTTCAAAGGCTTGAATCGTGGACATGAATCTCCACAGATTGAATCAGTACAAAAAATGAGCTACTGCTATGGGCAAAGGCTCATTCTTGACCTTGAGAAAATTCTTGAGAAATAGTCCAATCCAGGGTCTACTGACTAGAAGAGAGGATACAGTTTGCTCAGTTGTCTTGGAGACATGTTGCCGTCATGGTCCTCAGTTTAAATTCTGTCGCGTTCCAGTTTTAAGTTGAAAGTTTGTCCTCCCCCTCTGTCTTTGTCTGGTTTTCCTCTCCTTTTCTCTCCCGTACACCTGTTTCATTTGTTCATTAGCTCTCGTGTGTTTAAGTCTGTGTTTTTCCTTTACTCTTTGCTGGTTCATCTGTTTTCACGCTGAGTCTCCTGCGTCTGTTCCCAAGTCTTTGCGTGTTCCCTGTGTTCCTCGTATGTTCCCCATGGCTTTATGGGTTTCCCCTCTGTTTTTGGAGCACTGCTTTCTGGATTCTGCTTTTTTTTGTTGCCTGCCTCGTTGTTACTTGCATTTTGGACTTTTTGAGTTTTGGACCTGAGCTGTCGTTATGAAAACTTGCTTTTTGTTGTTCAACCTGCCGCCTCCGTGTCTGTGAGTCTGGGTCCTTTTTGAAAAACTGTGACAGCTCATGTCATAAGATTGTTGTCATGTGTCATATGTGCTCTAAAATAAAGCAGGTAGATATCAAGTCTATATTATGACATAAAATTGCCAAGAAGCCAATTATTTCTATGCTGGTATACAATCCCCCTGCAGGTTTGCCCTGTCAGGTACTGGTTATTTGCCTAAAACATAATGTTAATAAGAATATGCAGCAAAAAACAGATGACTGAAACACCTAGTTAGAATAGCTTTAAGTAACGGATTCAAGAATCGAGAATCGAATCGAACCGTGACCTTAGAATCAAAAATGTAATCGAATCGAGGATTTGGAGAATCGTGACACCCCTTGTAATGGATAGACTAGATGGTTAAATTCGCTTGTGTTAAAATAGAAACAAAAAGCTAAAATAGTTAGCTAAAATTAGGCAAGCTTACAGAATAAAATGATTGATAGTTACAGTTATAAATAAGTGGTAGAAACTCCTTGCTATCTTCACTATAACAGCAAATAGTTACTAAAAGTAATAAATAACTGGCAGAAATGCCTAGCTCAATGTAATGAATGAGTAGTTAAGCTATGACAGCTATTAGCTATGACAATGACTCTGGCTGATATTGTTTGCTAGAAGTACTGAATAAATGTTTGAAACACTATCAAAAGTAATGGATGGATAGTCAAAATAGATCTACCTAAGAATAACAGATAAATGGTAAAAAAAAAAAAAAAAGCCTTACTGTATCTCCGTTGTGCATTTTGACAGCATAACTGCAGAAACGGTGTTCATCATTTCTATTTTTATTCATCTCAATGTATGCAGCATGAAAAAAAAAAAAAAAAATGCTAGATCGTCTACATGTTGATAACAGGCCAGAAAATGTCACAGAGACAAAGAAAGCGCAAAGTAACTTCACTAAATGTGATAAATATATGAGCTTTCAAAGGAAAATGTTAAAACATATATATCTTTTTAAATGTCACATCTTGATATTATGTAAACCCACTGACCTGCTGAAATCAAGCGTAACGGCAGAAACACAGAAACGTTTTGTATGGCTGAAATTAAACAGACACGCAAGTCAACAGAGACAGCAGATGCCTCCTTGATGCTCATATATCGTCAAGTGAGAAAATAAATTAATGCATAATGGCACTTTCGTCAGTCGTGAACAGGAAAGAAACATAAAAAGACAGCACGTTCTATTTGAAAGAAGTCGTATCCAAAGTAACCGGTTGTCCAAATATTCTGTGTTTCAACATTTTAAAGTCAAAAGGGAGGATGTGAAGAGGCTCACAGCCCTAATTGCTAACCTGTCCATCAGAGGGAAAAACAACTCATCCTTGCTTTTTGGTCCAAAACAAAATGAGGTGGATAAACGCAGGTTTTGTAGTAGCAACACACCTCGGGTATTTAAAAAGAAATAAATTCTGCAGAAAATTAAATTAAAACTGAAGATTTGGGGGGAAAAAAACTTTCTTGTACATGCATTGAGACCACATTTCTGTCCAAGTGGAGAAAAAGACATCAAGTGGACAGAACAAAAAAGAAGACGAGGGGAAGGCAGAAGCACAGGCAGAAGGAGGTGCACTCTCTGTTTGTTACTGAGCAACCTTTTACTGTTTCTGCTCAACTACGTGTAGAGGAACTGATGGTCAGTGTCAGACAACAGGAGAACAGACAGACTCGTGATCACTGCCAACTCAAACTCTGCAAGGACGGAAAGGAGCCCTGTTTACGGCAACAGGAGCGCCGTAGTCCAGGGGCTCATTAAGCTATGTCTATTACAAAATTCATTAAATGTAAAATGTTGTTGTGCTGTTGTGTTCTCCTAAATTGTGCCTAGTTTAAACATTTATACTTTCAAATGCCTCTACATGCACACGCTTTGATTTAAAGATATGTCTCACCCGCCCACACAGAAGTAAGAGGAGCCCTCCTCGTTCAAAACAGGAGGCTCCTTTCAGCTGTCTAAATGTCCTCTACAGCATCGACCTCACCGCTCCAGTATGGTGTCAGGAAACATATTGGCTTTTATACATTCGGGACAAATTTTGACTAGCATTAATACACCATTTCACATAATGTCATTTAGTCAACATTCATCAGAGAAAATAAGAGCATCGACGTGACAGATTCTCAATCGTTGGTAATTATCTGAGTGCAATTCTGTGTAAGGCAAGCGTGTGTGCAACGAATCACCAAGGTAAGTGCAAAAAATATCATTTAAAACCACAGTAAAAAGGGAAATATGGAGGACCCAGTGGTGGTTGCAATTCATACAATGCAGCTGCAGCATCCCCGGTTTAGCAATCTTAGTTGCATCTCACTGGCACAGAAAAAGTTTCATCTTGGGTGCCTCTGTGACGCAAGAGAATGTGATAAGGTGCCTTCTAGGATCCTTCCAGAGGAGAAAATGTGATGCCGTGCCATACAGGCTGCGCTACGCGCTAGAATGGAGAAGTGTTGCCATAAATGCATCATAACCTTCTGCACGTCGGTGGGACTCCCCCTTTTTTTTCATCCACTACTGTTTCACTCCATCCCCCTCTTTCTCCCTTTCCGAGTGATTCATGTTTCCTGCCTGGGCCCCTACTGTCACAATTAAATGCAATCCAAATGACAAAAGCTATATTTTTTTTCCAAATATGAAATAATGATAAAACCATTTGAACGACCTTTGTAACTTGTTGTTTCGCAAATGAATGATCAGTGTCAAATATTCCACCAGGGTCTTTTTCTGAAGGTTTGACAGTTCCAGACAGGGAGACAAAATGTTCTTGTAAAAATGGGACAGACGTTAGAGGACCCAACATGATTATTTTTTGATTTGTTTTCATTCAGCTGGAGAAACTTTGGGACATTCAGCACTTTCTTTCTGTCTGACAGACAATCCGAAAGATAATAAGTGACGAAAATGACCTTCTTCACTAGTTTTTGATGGGACATAAATTTGCATGGCTCCTGCATAACAATAGTACTAAAATGTGTTTTTATGCACCACATGTCTTTGTGGAGGCACGTTTTTGCAGAAAGACAGTGGGACAAGGATTGAGCCTTGGGGAACACAACAGGTCAGATGACCATCGCTGAATAAGTTCTGCTTCATAAATAAGATTCGAACCAGTCTATATTGCACTGTACTGTTTATTCAGCTTGTAACCTAGCTTTTCTCCTAAAGCATTTCACAGGGGCACAACCAATTTTTCGAGTCTATTTCCACCACAACACACCAACATCAAAATTGAGCTGAAAATGACTTATAGACAGTCACATGGACATCATACCAGCAGTTTTAATGTCTGTATGTCTAGGTGTTTTTCACCGACATGAAGAGAGTACACGCAAAGGTTGCAGGTCAGTTTCCTTCCTGTGCATCTTTCATTCACTTTCACATTTCTTCCACTTTCCCTCCCTCCCTCCCTCTCTTTCCCCCTCATGCTTTCTCACTTATTCAAAGGGGATGAATGAAAATCACATCATCATATTATTATTATTGATAATTATCAGAGGCAAACTCCACGTGAACGCATAGGGCAGACAGGAGCCGCGCTGCAGCAGCAACGCAGCTTGTGTCAACAGAAACACAGGAGTGAGCAGCGGCAGCTCAGCAGCGCAGCCGCCGCCGCGCAGCACACAGGCATCCAGCGTGTCAGCCTGTAAAAGGCTTACACACAGTGTGCACTGCCTACCTCTACCTCTGCTTGACAGCTGTGTTGCTGAACTACTTCAGCTCGCACATGTGTGGGATCCACACAGCTTTGCTGCTGCGGTGTTGCTGCTGCTGCAGTGTTGCTACTGCCAGCCCTATGTTTACCGGCTGCGACAGCAGAGGTGGTATTGTTTTCACCTGGTGAGAGAGAGAGTGGTGTGTGTGTGTGTGTGTGTGTGTGTGTCACTGTGGAAAATTGTGGTCTTGAACACACTATAACCACCACAGAGTTGAATTTCTGTTTTTTTTGTTTGTTTTTTTTTTTCCAGATTGTTTCAAGGTGATACTCACTCCACTTTGCAGATACAGTCACATAGTTTATAGGGTGGTTAAAGTTTGAAGATGGCTGTGGTCACTCACATAATGATATGGTAATGACTACTGAGCACTCATGGCACAGAACGTCAACATGCATGCTACCTAGTTTTACATTGGGTTTGTCTTTGATAATGGCTATCAGTAATAAAGATGACAAGATTTTCATTTCACCAGACAAATACTTCATCTGAAATCACACACCCTGCTCAGGTATGTAGTCCGTGCCGGGCATTATGCTTCATGAAAACCTGCACTTTCGGCTGTTTAGAGAAATGGTTTGACATTAGGAAACTACGTCTTTTTCATGCATTATGTATGAAGTTTTTCCTTTGTTGCAAGGAGTTAGAGGAGAAGAACAATACTGCGTGCATGTTTGTATAGTAATTATAAAGCCACCGCCAGCAGCAGGTTAGCTTAGCTTAGCAAAAAGGCTAGAAACAGGAGGAATGGCTGTAGCCTGGCTCTGTTTAAAGGTCACACAATCTTCGCATCCTCCTCTTGTTGAGAAACCAAATATTCATATTTCTCCAAAAGTCAAATTTCTTTAAATAAATGCACCATCACATTTTGGGTTGAAATTCCCCAAAGCAGCAACATCGTGAATGAGTAACTTATTTTCCCCCAAAGAAATGCCAGCCGAGGATCCTGTTTAATGTATTGCATCTAAAACTATACGCTATACCCAAAAATTATGGAAAAAAGAGGATGAGGGCCACGTAAGGCAATGTTTTTTTTTCTTCTTTTTATTTCTCAGAATTCTATGTTTAAAGTCAGAATTTTGAATCTTAAATAGTTTAGAAAGCTCACGGTACAGATACAGACAGGAAGCTGAAGGAGAAAAATAATCAGCGGTCCAAAGATGAAATCAAACTGGGGACGTTTTAGTTTTAATGTGTTCTCCTAAGCACCCGTCCATCAGTGTGCTCCGTGTCTATGTCAGCGAACACTTAGAACGTCGTTAAAAGAACATTTCAAATGTGAATGCACAGTAGTAAAAAGAAAGAAAAAATGCCCCAGGAATCAGCAGTTCTCTTCACTCCTTAACTGTATTGCTTATAGGATTTGACACATTTTTTGATCCTATGTGTGGACACAAAATACACACACACACACACACACACACACACACACACACACACACACACACACACACACACACACACACACACACACACACACACTTAGACACAGCATGTAGTCAGTTATGTGAGCAGCATGTGCTCAGCATGATCCTTCACTCTCACTCTCTTTTTCTCCTGTCTGTCTATCCATCTCGCTCTCAGTGTCCATCTCTCTCTCTCTCTCTCTCTCTCTCTCTCTCTAGCACTCCTGCAAGAACTCACATAACCGTCACACGTTAGAGAGACACTCTGAGTGAGTCCAGTCATTATAACAGGAGAGGCAGCGGCGGTGGGCTGCACAGTGGCGACAGCGAGCAGCAGTGCAGCGAGCTAACAGGCCGAGGCCCTCGCACACATGAATCATTGATCAGTGTGACAGTGAGATGACTGCCAGAGGTAATAGGACGGCACTGCTGTGAGGGGGTTCTGTGCAGTACCCTCGCTGTCGGCTACCCCGCCGAGATGTGCGAGGATGTGGCAGGCTGGAGAGAACGGCACGGAGCGACTGAGACAGTTCAGTAGTAAGAGAAAGCGGTCCTTGATGTGGCTTTTTCAGGTGTACTTAAGCTACCACAGAGAGGAAATAAAGAGAGCAGAACAATCCAAGCTGGTGGAAACTTGTGGCTAAAGTTAGCATGGCTGCCGTGACAAAAAAAAACCAAAAAAAAAACCCTCCATTAATAGCTTGAAATGCAAAGACGCACAGGCGGCACATCCTTACTGTGATTGGAGTAGATGGCGACCCTGAGCCACTAAATTCTCTCTACCATTCTCTCCGGATAGGCAGCTTTTAAAAGGGAGACTATTGGAGCTGGAAGGAGCAGAGATAATGCGAGCTTGCAGTTGCTGCTATTGTTGTTGTCAGGCATGTGTGTGTCTCGAGATTAGATAGAAATGATTGTGGGCTCCAGTGATGATTAGATTTCACACTCGTGGTGGGAGAAAGAGTGGGAGATGGAGAAAAGAAAATTGTGTGTGTGTGTGTGTGTGTGTGTGTGTGTGCACGCATTCCTGTTTTAATGCCTGTGTTACACTACATGCGGCTATCTGCTGTTCGTAACAGTGCTGGGCTGGGCTGCGGGACACAATGGGCGAGATTGACTGTGAATATACTGTCTTATCGATACCCATTACAGCCAAGGTAGCGCTGCAGTCGGTTAAAAATGATTTATCAATACTCTCACACAAGCGGAAACACACCCGGGCCTTATTGCCAAGTTCTTCTCGCTCATACACATAGCTAACCGCCAACCATATTCCATCTGACAACCAAAGACTACAGCTGGCTTTGCCCTGCAGCAAACACTTTCAAGAGCATCAGTCATTCGATTTAGTGTGTAGTTTAGCATGTACAGTAAAAGCAATTTCTCATCCGAGTTCTGCATGGCTGTGTCAGCCTCTAGCTAAGCCACAACTTCTGAGGGATGGGAGAAAGAAAGGCAAGGGGAGAGAAAGAGGGAGAGGAGGGAGATGAAAGACACAGGCGGAGGGGGGAGAGAGGCGTCAGAAGGAGGGAAAGAGACAAATGGGGAAAACAAGTGTGAAGGAGAGTGAAGGAGAGGGACTTCAGAGCCATCTGCGTCTAAGTCAACGTTAGAGTAAAGACTGAGAGCCTGGGGGTCCGCCTGCTCTCGCGCCTGTCGGCCCCTCGCGCCACTCTGACAGACAAGAGGTGCTAAAGTGTTTTTCTTACTCCCCTCTGCCGCCCCCTTGAAAGCCACTAATACCACTGTCATGACCGTTTAAGAGTGTATGTTTGCGTGTGTGAACGTTCGTCTGCTGACATTTGCTTGTGCACACGAGTGTGTGTGTGAGTAAGGGCGGGACGTCTTCGCTGGTGTGTACCCCTCGGCAGTCATGATCAGTGTGACCTTGCATATCTGGATTGGGGAGTCCTGTTTGGATAAACGGGATAAAAATGGTGGGAA
Source organism: Acanthopagrus latus (assembly GCF_904848185.1). Taxonomy (NCBI): domain Eukaryota; kingdom Metazoa; phylum Chordata; class Actinopteri; order Spariformes; family Sparidae; genus Acanthopagrus; species Acanthopagrus latus. The sequence continues at coordinate 13,870,806 of NC_051056.1, forward strand.
GAGGGGTAAAGGAAGAGCGGAGGTTGATTTTGCCGTATATCCTGGTGTTTATTTACCAGCAGGACTCGGCTGTCGCCGTCATCTAGTTAGTCACGGTAGCGACGGTACACCAAGTCCAACAGATCACAGCTCCCCGCTTCGCGCGTCTCTCCGTTGTTCTTTCATTTCTAATCACGCCCCCTCTCCCTTTCTGTCAGAGTCCCCCATTCTCCCCGTCTGTCTCCCACTCGCTGTCTTACTGATGTGGTCTTTTTTTTCTGAAAGGCTGAGTCATGTTGCAACAGACAGAATAGTGTTAAACGAGAAGGGAATCGGCGCCATGTTACATTCCCCCTCTGGCAGCCACCATCAACCACTACTGAGAGCTGAAACACTGCAGACAAACAGCGACTCACAACCGCCGCTCGCAGTCACACGCAGCTCGGTCCCTGTGTGTCTGTGCGTGGGTGCGCGACTGCGTTTGTGTGTGTGCGAGCGTCACAGAGAGGATGACGGAGAGAGAGAGAGAGAGAGAGAGAGAGAAAAAGAAGGTGTGAGTTGCCACGCACGCGGGTGTGTGTGTGTGCGTGCACTTGCTCGGTGAACTATCGGAGCTATTGAGGCGGCTTCATTGCAGCCTCTCTGACCTTCTGGAGACATTTTACCAAAAGGGCTCTCTTGCCATTCAGAGCCTTCTGACCAGAGTGTGTCTAGCCATTTAAAGCAATTTTACCAAAGGCTTCTGGAGCTGTTAGGGCAGTTTTAGCAAAGGCCAGTGGGTTTCTTAGAGTCTGCATCAGACGACCAAAATAGAGGACTGAAAACAAAGAGAAACTGGACCAATCAATACAGACCCCAATGAGGCATGAAGCAGCTGGCTGAAAGAAGCTGGGGGTGAGGAGCGCACACAAACACACACACACACACACGCACACAGTCTCACACACATAGTCTCACATACATGCACATGCTTGCGCACACACATATTCGAGCTCAGGTGTGAGGCTCATTGTTATTGTTTTTCCCCCCTGAGTGATTGAATTTGAAAAGATACAATAAATAAATAAAATAATTTTTTTTTTTTTTTTTTTACCTGAAATTTGTGTTGCTGATTTTTAAAGGTGCAGTATTTAAGAATTTAGGTTTATGTTTAAATCTAAGTTGAAGTGAAAATTAACTAGAATGATTTAAGGAAAGCTAATAAACAATTCATTATGTTACAGAGATATCTGCTGAAGTTAGCATGCTAACCAGCTAGCCACAGCTACCACGGTAGCTACAGTTAGCAGCAGTCTTACTTTGGTGACATTACACGGTGATATACATATTGCACCTTTAGATTCCGGTGTAACAGTGAATAAACCCATAAACCAGAATTTCTTTGAAAATGAAAATGAGTATAGTATATTCTACATATGTAAACACATACACTCCAATATAGGCACTAATGCAGGCAAACATAGTGACTCAAAGATAAAAGCCCTCTCAGTGTGAGCTATAATTATGGAGCAGATTACAAACATCTGTTGAGACAAAGACAATAAGGCCAATAGCACAGCAGAATTGCTGTATACTGCGATTGAGTCACTGCGTGTGACAGCTTTTTTGTGTCCGACTAAACTCTGCTGAGCCAGTACACTCCTAATACAAATGCTCCTTGTTTCCGGGCCCTACTGGAAACAAGCTGTAGCAGGCCAATCTCACCCACTCAGCATTGCTGAGCAGATAATTGGTTGCCAGTTGCCCTCCTTGACAGAGCCGCACAATGAAGAGGATCGTCGCTGCCCTGGACAAACTGGTGACCACCTGTTCAGAAACTTTCCTCCGGGAGAAGGTAACATTTCATTAGGGCCAGACCGACTCAACACCTCAACAGCTTCATCCCGACAGCCGTCACCGGACTCAACTGACCCCCCTGACTTTACCTCTGTACACACTCTCTGGCCTCCTGCCCGACACCTGCTATCAGAACAGACTGCCGTCACCAATTCACAGATTTTTATTATTCCAGTGAGGTTCTTGCTACAATACAAACTTGATACAAGCTAATGAATGCACTGCATTTAACATATACGATCATGTGTCTTTTGTGATTTTTTTTTTTTTTTTTTTACAAATTGTAATTCCTCATACTGTCTGGACTCGTGCTATACGCTGCCAACATCCAGCTTCAGGAACTTTTATTACTAAGTGTTCGAAACTTTTATGAAGCATTTCCTCCTCAGTACAACCATGAGAATGTACAGGATGTGGGCAACGGCCTTCAGATTGTGCTGTCTGATTGCATGTGAGACACAGTTCACAGTGAATAACAGAAGCAGATCTTCACCAGAGTGAAAAAGCCTATTTGAGCTTTTCCAGTTAAGAGTCAGACTATCCTTCTGATTCTTTGTCCTTTTCTTCATTGGTTCGTTGATATATATTTGGCAAGGGAGCTGTACACGTTATCTTTCTGTTGGGACATTCCCTTAATTACTTTGCACGTTAAGACTGAATCTCAAACTTACGACGTGTTTTATAAAATACACAACACAAATGCACTATTTCAGATATACCGGTAACTGTTACCTCAGTGGGAATAAGGAGCAGTGGTGCAGGCAATAGATAGAGCCGAGTCGGCTATCTCTCCAGACAGTATGTGTGAGAAATATGATAATATGTACTGTGAGACAATACACATTTGTCTGCAGTCTGCAGGATTAAACCAGACCATTTATATCGGGGAAGCTGTTCCATATAACAATACTGTGGAAAATACTGCAAGTCAATGAGCATCACTGCTTGATGGTAATGCTTGGATTTTTCATTTGTTTAAAGATCATTTTGTGTAGACACTCATTTAAAAAAAAAAAAATAATGCAGAATAAAAGACATCATGATTGTGAATTCATAATTTGAAAAATTGTGTCTGGTCCAAAATGACTGTTTAGTTTGTCTCCATGTGAGAATTCTGATGGTAGTCAGTATAGCCCAGTAGGTATCAGGTGGTATATCTGTTTCGTTGCCAGTTTGTGGAGAAAAAACAAACAAACAAACAAACAAAAACTTAACAATGACTTTGTTTGACAGAATGTGCCCACCTTGTACTGCCCGGACATTAGCTAGCTAGCGTTTTGGACATTAGCTAGTTAGTGTTAGCAATGTTAACGTTAGCTTTATCAGCATAGGCAATGTTGATGTCAGTTAGCTAGCATTGGCAGCTAGCTTCAGCAAAGTTAGGTGGCACAACAAACTGGCAACGACTCGAAGGGTCAGGTCAGCCGTGTTGTGACATGATGCAATGGTAACCATCTTAACAACTTTAATTTGCTGCATTACCCATAAATTGGGTATTACTTTTTTCATCAATACAAAAAAAAAATGAGAAACACACACACACACACACACACACACACACACGCTATACTGTGACGTAAGTTCATGTCTCCTGCTGAGAACACAGTTCCCTCCTGCACCACAGCCACAATACGCACAAAAGTAATATTAGGGACCCAAAATAGCCCAGAATATTATTTCCAATCTGTTGAGCGAGGACACAGTGTTGTCAACAGGACACATCATCTGAAGCTGATAAGTGATGTGACGTCTTTGTTCGTTCGTCACCAAGACAATAGGCCTTTTTCAAAGCAGACAGTTTGACTTGTCATAGTAGGGAAGGCACAGGTGTTACTATTAACAATAACAATGGCTCAGCTCTATTCAAGCATCGCAGGAAGCCATGACAGAGTGACAATGAGCAACACCCTGAAAGTGAAGCCGCTAAATAATAATAACACTAATAATAATGATAATAGTGATTATCATTATCATAATTATCATAATTGAAGGATTCTATTGAGTGATTTAGATTCCCAGTCTATATTTTTTTTTCTAAACTTTGGACAGTACCTCAGCTGTAGACAGGATGACAGGAGAAAGTGTTGGCTTATTGTTTTACCTCATAAAAGGTCAACTGGCTTGTCTGAACAGGCACACATGTTATTTAACCTTTGGGAGCCATGAGTCTGCATCTCCCATGAGCTTCGCAACCAAAGAGTCAGACTATGTCGAATTGTAGAGCACCTGCTGCCGTGTCAAACTTTTTCACACCGCACACTTTGTGGATAAACATCCTCTCCTCAACCCTTCTCCACTCCTCTCCCTGACTTCCTAACTTAACAGCTTTGTCAATAGACGGAGCACTCTTTCAACCAGCCCTAGCAACAGATGTGCCAACTTTTTGAGCAGGCATCAGCTACTTTTTACCTCAGGTGCTTTCATCAGCTACAGCCCCAATTCACATACTGTAACAGCTGCTAGTTATGCAAGTTGGGAGCTGCAGGCTCAGTCGACCGGCCAGCAGTGTGTCTCCGCATTACATCTGCATTTGTGGGAGCCAGCGTGATGATCCGCCAATCACTGCTCACAACTGATTTCCTCCCTCACTGCCACCAGCTAAAGACTGAAGTGCTTTCTCAGCTATATTTACAAATAATTAAAGCTAATTGTTGTAAATTTGCCGCTAATTGATTCAGGCAGATTTCTGCAGTCAGCAAAACGCACACTCTGGAACTGTTGAGCAGTGCTAGCTTAAAGCACACTACAATACTACAGTATACAGTATGTGGCTAGCAGCTCACCCTTGCCCCGACAGAAATGTGGTTTCCCCATCCGTTTCCCTTTTCTTTACTGTGCTGACACGCTAATGCTAATACTTATGCTAATGTCTGTTTACGGGCCTCCTCTCTACGTCACCACACTTGCACGATTCCTTGCACGATTTTCCAAGACAGAGTTCTCTGGAATACGGAGTTACTAAGAAACTAGCCCTTTAAAAAATCTGGAAATCAGATGAGGAGCCCTGTTCGATGCTTTCATTGCCAACTGACGCTACTGCATGAAGCTAAAAAAGGCTAAACATCTTATATCATTGGATCGAATGGATCAAATAGGGATTTTGATCAATAACGTTCAAAAGGACCCCACTGACGGACAAGATGGTATTAGCATACTATTTAATGTGTATTGTTGCGCTTTACAAGCTTCCTTTGAGTGCCTGATTAAATGAGTCCTGGAATATTGGTAGACATTTTCAAACCTTACATTCCAATACCCAGGCTTGACGTCCAGGAACCCGTCATTAGGGGACCAAGCACTACGGTGCTGAAGCTAGTGGGCTATGCTACGTCCTTTAGTGTCTATATTTTGAATAGGCTGTTTAAGAATAAATCCAATGAATGCAACAAACTTAGGCAGGATTATTTAAAAGTCACATTCCTTCTTCACACTCTTTCATGTAAATATAACAAAAAATATAACAACAATAATGATAATAATGATGATAATAATAATAATAGTAATGATGATGATGATGACAGTGACAATGATTATATTAATAACATTGTAGAAAAGCATCAAGGATTAATGAGACCTTCGGTATAAATAGGATTATACTTTTTAGTCATCTGGGTTACCACTCTCAGTCCACCCCTGCCAATAGGTCCACTCCATTTGGATCACATTAACAGCAACAGTGACAGCAGGCTGCAGCAAACATGGCATTGCCAGTGTTTACACCATAACCTCTTCTGAGACCGTCAGTATGTGATAGCAGATGCGGTGGCAGAAAGAGTGACGAAATGATTACGTTTCCCATCGGGTTGTGTTTTCGGCATCTGTGGTCACACATTGTGACTCTTACAAAGAAATTGGTTACAGCAGCAGTAGGTAGCTTATGCGATAATATCTGCTCGTGTTAGCTTGAGCATTTCCCGTTGCTTGCATTTCTGTCTGCATATTGTGGTTTAATGTCTATGAGCAGAGAATAAGACGAGGTTTGTGTGTCTTTTTATGCTCCTGTTTTTTTGAAGTGTCTGGCAAGAAATGGAGGACTAAACAAAACAAAAAAAACAAAACTAAGGAATCCTTTCTAATAATAATGTTCCAAATGATGTGTGTGATATCTTCTTGGCGTGATTGGGAATGGCTGGCATAATGTCTTACTCAGTTCCCAGTTGTAATTTCTTTACTTGGTATCCAGGGTGGTCAACAACATAGAACAGAACAAGCACTTCATTCATGATAAGCTGTAATCAGCCTGGCGCTGAGACAGACAGGGCCTGCTAGGACGTTTGGAGGAGAAATCCAGATCAAGAGGGAGCGACTTAAGGCCTCTTATTGAGTTCTAGCCACCAAGCACATCATTTGTTATTTGGTAAGTAGAGCTGCGATGTCTACAGTGTGAAAAATGCATGCCAGACCCCAAGGTGACATCTTCAAATTTGCTTGTTTTGTGCAACCAGCAGAGCAAAGCCGAAAGATGCTCAATTTAAAAATGACATAAAACAATAAATTAGCACCTTTGAGAATGTGAAAGAAGAAAATGTGTGACATTCTTGCTTATTAAGTACGCTCACATCATGGTTAAACAAAATCAAACAATTAGTCAGTTGATTAGTGGGTCGGCTATGGTGTCATTTTCAAGCAAAAGTACCAAAGATCTGCTGGTCCAGTTTCCTAAATATCGCTTCTTATCTCTCGCTTTCTTGACTTAAATCCTGAACTGTCTTGTGGACTGATTGCTGGCATGAATCGAGACGTTCAAATGCATCCCCTTCGGCTTGCAGGGAAACCAAATCAAGAGTATAATCTGCGGAAATAATCGCAGACACACAATCGCGTGATCTTTTTTTTTTTTTTTTTTTTTCTCATGGGTTCATCCGGAGAGTGCACTGAGTTTGACCTCTGTGAGTGATGCCCCAGTTTTTCGAGGCAGATGCTCCGAATTGCCGCCAAACTGTGCGAGTAGATTTACTGAAAGAAACGGCGTGAAAGTAATGAACTTAAAGCCGCTAACGAGTCATTTGGTTCTTTATGGAACCAGCAGGTCCCCTGGAGCAGCGCGTATCGCACAACAGAGCCATAAAGACAGCCTCCGTGTCTGTGGCGCTGCGACCGAAATGCGGAGGTGATTATTTGATTGCAGGGTGCTGCTGACTTGCTCTTGTCATTTACGTCAGAAGCTTCTCCCCGTTGCCATAGAGATGATTATCTCTCATAACTGACACACAACGCCCTCTCCACATATTCGGTTCAACAACTGAGGATTGTAAATGTTTAAATCAGCAAGACATTCATTAATGCAGAAAATACTCTAATTAGCTTTTCCTTTTTCTTTTCTTTTTTTGACAGCGTGATGGAGCAATAGTACGTAGGGTTTTTCTGTTTTTTTTTTTTAATGGAGGCAGAACTTAAATGAGGCTTAGAATAGAAAATGAGTTACTGGCAGTGTTGTCAGCAGCAATATTCCTCAAGATTACAGATGCAATCTTAATCTGTCCTCTATCTCTCCTTAAATGCCCCGTTCGCTATCATAATGCCTTGCTCCTCATATCTGATGGCCGTGTTGTGCTTAATAACAAGCTACGACTGCAGGAGGGAGGGGTACGTTGGGAGATAAACAAATTAACAAAGCTATTCGCGGCCCCTGCAACACCAGGGGGTATGGGAGGAGAGGAAAGAGGGCAGTAAAGAAAGAGACGAGGACTGCCTCAGCGAATCACAGCAGGGGGGCATCCGCCGCAATCACTCAGGCACGGCGTTATCTCCGCAATCATGCATCGTCCCATTGTTGAGCTAATTGGAAACCTTAATTTGAGACATAGTATTATTACCTCATTATTCGCCGGGTTACTTTTCCCCAAATTAATAAACAAGTCGCATCATTTGCACAAAGAGCTTTAAGGATTTAATTCGAGGTGGGTATTAGGATACCGAACTGTCAAAAGCGAGGATCGGTGACAAACCATCAGTGTCGGACGGTGAATCATTGAGCCACATCAAGTGCTCGCGATCCACCGCAACCGAGGTGTTCGCCGTTACACCGCCGGTCACTCTGCGCCTCCCCCTTCGCCTAGCGAGTGAGATCAGACACCGGCTCAGTTTCATGCCGAAACCACGGACGACTGCGGCGAGCGGTGTACAAGTTTGGCCGAGCATCATGAGAAAACACGAAGATCCGGCCAAATGTAGCAGCTGCGTCAAGATGATTTTGAGGGGGAAGCGTCTCCAGCGTCCTGAAATGTTGGACTCCAGCTTGGCACGACTGCAAAGGAATATGTCGTATTTTTTTTAAATGTTGCAAATGTCTTGATTCAGTTAGCAGTATCTGCAGTATCATGCTGGTAATACATGAAATACTGGCATTCGTGCCTCCATAATGAGCTTAATTATTCCAGTCAGTTTTTGGGTCTATTCTGGGGGGGTTTTCCTCACTTGAATCTTAGGTCTAAGGAAAGGGGATGTTGAGGCAATGTGATTGTGTTTTTAAGATGGAAGTTTTTGGTTTAGTTAGCTCTCTCCTCATGTGTCCTCCCTTTGTTCTTTTCCTGCCATTTTCCCAGTTCGCCTGTGTTTATCTATCAATTAGTCGCTGTCTATGGTTCTTTATCTATTTCCTCTTTGGTGTGTGCCTTTTCATAAGGTTTGTTATAAGGCTGTAAGTTTTTGGACTTCTTGATTCTTGGATTCGCCTGCTTCCTCCATTTTTGTTTCACTTCGTTGCAAGACTTTTGTCAACTCTCTTTCATACTCGCATTTTGGATTTTTGGATTTGATGTCTGGGCTCTGGCTTTGTTATTAAGCTCGCCTTTTGTTCGTTTACCTGCCTGCCTCCTCGTTACTCACGTTTGGGCTCCGTTTTTGAATTAACCCTGACACCTAACACATACGACAAAGAGAAGTCGCACATTCTCAAAATCGAGAGGCTGGAAACATAGGAACAATTGGCACATTTGCTTGATAATTCAAAATGTTTTCTTGACTCTCTCATCAACTAATTAAACTAAAGGTTTCAGCCTTACATGCATCTCACCAGCATGAAAAATAAATATAAATAAATATGCGAAACATAACAACTGCCCGGCTTAGTTCAGTACAATAGCCGGCAGGAGCTGATTAAATTTGGAATAAAGCATGACTCATTAACATATTTTAAACAGTGCATATTATTTATTCTGTTTTGTATTCTAATATTTATGATAATAAGAATGAATCATCAATAAGAACTTGACTTAATGAGCGACCAACTCCAAATCAATAAATACAGCAAAAGTCAACATGGCTATTATTCTGTGAAGATGAAAAAGCGTAAAAAAAAAGAATTAATGGGGGAGAACTTTTTTCCCTCTTCCTGTCAGTGGCTGGTAATTAATTCATTAAAATTACTGAAGCATTATGTAATGAGAGAACCTAATCATCTGGTGGCCTGTGTCTCAACCTCTCCCCCTAGACAAAGACATTAAGCCCATGGCCACTTTAATCTTCCTGTTTGAATATCTTTGATGCACAGGCTAACATGTCGTCTGCGCCTGCTTCCCCGTACGTCTTTTGCGCCGTTGCCATGGCGACGTCAACATTGAGATCGATCATTGCCAAGCAGGAGTGGAGCATGACACCAATTAAAAGGTGATGTCGTCTCCAAGTCATCACTCACACTCCTCACTAATGCACTAATTACCGGGGCCGGGACATTAATGGAATAGCATGGTTCAGCCTGGGGATTAATCTGCATGGATTCACCAGGGTATGTGTGTGTATGATGTCTGTCTGTGATGTGTGTGTGTGTGTGTGTGTCTATATATGTGTGTGTGTGATTAATGCGAACCCCCGCTTGCTCCGGTGTGACCTTGAGCACCACCACAGGAGGGAAATGAACCGGCTGGGTGGAGGGTTGCGATATCTGCACTTGGGGAGGGCTGAGGTGGAGACGATGTGCTGAGGTGGAGAGCCGAGCCAAGGTTGAGCGTGAACTGGGAGTTTGGTGCAACCGGACGGGGATCGATGACTAAATTCGGTATGTGACTTTGACAAACTCTGCTGATTATCTCTCCGAGACTTAAAAACAGCAACCGGGACTTACTAATCATTTCATAATTAGTATCAATCACAAAGTCCGGGGGTTAATCCTCGTTCATCTGCAGTTAAAGCGTTCCGATTCACTTAAGCACAGGCACATCCTGCGACAAGTAAGGTGAAAAAAAGGAAAGGGGGTGGGGGTGGGGGTGGTGGTGGTGGTGGGGGTGGGGGTGTGGGGGGGGGGGGGTGTTAAGTAATTAACATATCACCTCAAAACAAACAAATACAAATAAACTCCTTAAAAAATACATAAACCACTGGAACAGGGCCACAGACAATGAGGTCATCAGCAAAACAAACCTGGATTGATTTGTATCATAACAACAAGTCTAAAAAAAGTCAGCGAAGTAATAAGGTGTGAGTGTCTGTGTGTGTTGCTGCGTGTGTGTGAGGGAGAGAGAAAGAAAAACAGTGCATAAGTTAGTGCATAATGTGTGTATTCATCACAGAATAATTACCGGTTTTGTGTGCGTCGGTTTCCGCGCAGCTAATTTACAATTTAGAGCATCCTACAGAGGGTCACGTTTTGAAACGCACTACCTGCTGTTTTTAAAGCCAGCTCCTTCAAAGTAAGAGTGCGAACATTTTCAGCAGTCCTGCTTTGATCCCCATCGATTTTCTCCTCCGCTTCTTTTGCTTTTTTTTATTTATTTTTTTTTTGGTTCCTGTATTTTTTTTTTACCCTTTGATGCCTGCAACATTTGGTGTGTATTCCAACCAGTGTCTGGGTTTGTTTCTGTATGCTTTATCGATCCTTTTTTTGAATTAATTAGGCAGTCTCTTGACAAGCCTCCCAATTTCCTGGCCCCTCCAGCGATCTGTTTTTGAGAGTGTTGATTCTCAAAAATATAATCAAAACAAACAAGGGCAAACCGTCTTGTGCAGCCGGACGGGACAGACGTGCGGCGCGCGATGGCCAGTGTGCGCGCCGGAACTCACCGATGACGTATGTGAGCAGCAGGGCCAGGGTGAGGGTGAGGAGCGACGCGGACAGGGCTGTACACTTCCAGTTGCAGCAGCGATGAGGCTTGTTGAAGGTAAACAGTGGTCTGGTCACGCTGCTGCGAGGGAGAGGCCGGGGCGGAGGCGAGTACACAGTTCCAGACGTCAGGGGGTAACCCTGCCCGGCTCCTGACAGCAGAGCCGATGAACCAGAGCCCTGCTTGAACAGGAAGTGTCTGTTGGAGGAAAACAAAGAAACACAGAGGTTAGAAATTTCATTCTAACCTGCAATTGACTGTTCACCCCTCAGTAACCGGCGCACGGCACATTAAAAAAAAAAAAAGGAAAAAAAAAAAGGTAATTGTGGCAGATTTACCACTCCAAATCTGAGTGGGCGACTATTGGAAACAATGGGTCTTGATTTTTCAGAGAGAGGCTGACAGAGTTGAAAACAGAGGCTCCAATGGGCTGAGTGATGTTAAAAGGGCAGTCTTACAACAATGGTCTTGAATATGCAAGTGATGGCGGAGGTATGGTGATTTCAATTATAAATGAAAAGTAAGTTGAGATGAGCTTTCACTTTCAATCATGGAATTTAAAGGCGGCATCAGTGATGACCTCCCCACCACGGACAAACAAACAAAACAACACGACGCAGCTGGCCGACCGGTAGCCTGCAGATGAACTTCCACGCGCACGCTTATGTGCACAACGACAGAGATCCTCTATTGATTTCTTTGAGAGGAGGGTTTACTCCGGACAGATCTGAAAAACGAAAACTTTGCAACAAACTTCAAATTTCTATCTGTTTGTTTGTTTATTGTTGAAAAATCCCGAACGGTGGTATTTTGTTGACCTCCGGAATCATTATTTTTGGTAAATAAAATCTGAACTTGAACTGCCAACCCACAAAAAGCAACCATGATACAGTCAAGCTGTTGTTTTTAAAAGGATTCCAGAACGTAACTGCTGCCAAGTCAGCGCTGAAAAGTCTACATTCGAATCGAATTATGACCTTAAAGTCAAAAGTCATACCGCGTTTCAGCCTTATACCCCTCTGACTTGATGGCTGCAATACATACATTACGCTGTTGTTGTTCTCAAAGGCGAAGGCTAAAGATGCGGACAAAAAGTCAGCATCCTCGCCAGCTGACGAGCCAGGTAGAAGACACGGAAAATAAATAAGTGTATTATTTTTCAGACAGTACGATAAATATGAGGAAAACTGTGAGACCATCAGGCTGCTTAGCTTTTGCCATCTTATTCAGGAAATGTGCTTGCACTTTTTACCTCAGTTGTTGATGATGTGCTTTGCTAACATAATTTTATCTGGGTTCACTGGAGTTTAAACTTTCCTGAATCCAATAAAGAGCAGGACAGCGCTGCTAATATCACCCTCAACAAATACTGCAGAGTGGATGTGCTAAATGTGAACAACAAAAACCTGTAACTACACAAGCTGAAGCAGTTATTCAATAAGGCTCTCCTTGGCCTCAGGAGCAACACTCGATTACTACTGTGGGTAATAAGCTAGTTAGAGAGACATGCTAACGATTGCTGCTGGCATCAGAGCAGACGAACACTGTTTAATCCATTCCTTACACCGTTTCTTACTTCTTTGTGGGTTTCAACCACCACCAAACTCTCTGAATGCAAAGTACCCCTCTAACCACACCCGTGTCCACACCACACTGGGCAGATCTAATGCTCGGATGCTAAATTCTGAGGGAGGGGTTCTGGCAACCATACAATTAATTGCTGCCCTAATCTTATGAGAGGGGAGCTGTTCTGCATTGTGTGTCCCACAAACTACCTGCCACCCCTGGGACCACTGTTTTTGTCTTTCGAAAGTAGATTATAGCATGAATTTGGAAAACAATCGAAGGCCTATCTAGGACAGGAGTTTCGTCGTTCACCAATTAGTTTAGCACCGCACAGACATCATCTTTTCTTAGGTATTCTGATTCTATTTATGCAAATATGCACTCAGAGGAATTCAGACTAACTCTGAACCATGCCTGACTGAAACTCATTTAAAGGGCCCCCAAGGTGGGAGATTTTAGAGACCCCTCTCCTGCTATTTTTTAAATGATGGATTCAGGATTCAGATATCACACGCAGGGCGGATTGCTCTAATTTGCCACCGCACGGAGCCGCAGTCGTCCTAAGCCTCACCCATCTCAAAAGCTTTCAATGTACCTTCTAGAATAAAGTCATTCAGTCTCATCCTTACTGCCCCAGTAGTTTGGCTGCATTTGTGTGCTTTCAATTTAAGTGGTTTCCTAAACTCGCAAGTAATGCATCATCAAAGATTCATCCAGAAAACTAAAATCAAGGAAGATAAGTAGTCTAAGTGCCTAAGCGCTGCAATTCCTCCTGCAATTTACATTATGTTCTAACATAACCTGTGGAAGGTGAGCGATAGACATGATGAATGTAAAACATGGTCATTATTCACATTTAGTGTGCTATAACCTGTTAAATGAGACCTATTATGCTTTTTTTTTTTTTTTTCCCCCTTTCCTTCGGTGTTTTATACATGTTCCTGTTCATGTTAGAGATCAGTAGAAAAGTTATAAGTTAGAAACGGTAAAAGTGCAAGAGAGGGGATTCAGGGCTACAGCACTGGACAGTATGAGAAAACCTGATGTGTTTTATGAGCACAAATACCTGTAAAACTATTCTAGCAGAAACCCCGATTAATATCATGAACCCAAAAATGAGGACAATATTTCTCCTTGAATTAATATTAAACAGTGTTGGCTGCACTGTTACACACCCACAGTACACTACAGATACCATATATGTGACAGAATGTTAAAGTATATGCTCTTTTCCCGTCCAGGTCTTTCATCAGAGATGAACCCAAATTCGACAAAGTGCCTCTCCGGTGCAACATTATGAGCAGCTACTGTGATGCAGAGCAGCACTGATATGAAAGAGAATAAAAAAAAGCCCTGGCAGCCAAGGATCAATGACTTACCTATTCCTTTTTTGAGTCATCAAAGCAACTACTTAAGTTATGCCGCCGTATTAGTTAAACGAAGATGAAGTTCATTTTCATTATGAAGAGAGAGCGCGTTAGATGGCAGATGATGATAGGAAGCTAAGCTGAAGGGCAATTAAATGAGGTAGCATTTCATCTATATTGTGTTTGGATAATGGAGGGCGAGGGGTTGGAGGGTGTCAGACGAGGAAGCAAAAATTTGGGGGCAAGGAAATTATGCAATTTGAGAAACGTGAATCTGGCGAGCAGGCAATTATAGGCAGTTCCAGCTTGCTGCGGCCATATTGACTTCCATCAAAAAATAAACTAAGGCTGCTGGTGTGGGCAAACAATGAATGGCTGTGTTGGGGAAAACATCAGAGGCAAAAAAAAAACAAAAAAAAAAACACAGGCATGACTCATTATTTTCCTCTCTGCAGTGTGTGTGTGTTTTCCATAGCAAAAAAAAAAAATATCCCGGAGCTCCTGGAATCCTCCAACAGCAATGACTGCCCCAGGTTACCTTGTTCCTTTCCGAGGGTTAATACCGGCTGTGAGTGTGATATGTTGGGGCAGACATGCAGCCCTGCCAGACTGTTATTCTGTCCGTGCAGCGCGGGGTGTGAGGTCAGTGGCTGCTGGTAGGACCGCGGTCTCTGAAGGGCCCTCGGAGGACAGGCCATTAAAGTGGGGCCAGACAGCAGACTGACAGCATCGTTGGACACCAGGCTGCACCCGCTCGTCCATTTGCCCTCATACACGGCAAAAACACATCCATCTTCTCAAGTGATTTTTAGTCTCATATTCAGCCTTGAAGATGGATGTGCCTATGATATGCCTTAAAAGCGGGACGGTGAGTATGGCAGGCCGAGCGGTTACCAATATTTCTTCCAGACTTCAGTTAAGGTATCACGATGTATGACTGCGGAATAACTCAGATCATAAACCCTGAGTCGCGGTAATTCCATTGCCATTAGAAATTCAGGAATGTTCGCTTTGCACAATGATTTGCAATGGAAACTAGCGGCTTTATCTCAAGGCAAGTTAATTTCGATAGGACCTGATTTGTAGAGGTTATTTAGAGTTCATTACAGGAGGAAAAATGTGCATCGCAAAAAAACGGGTTAAAAATAAAATGTTATCAAAAAAAGGTAAAAAACAAAATAAAACAAAACAAAAAAAATAGTGCCGAGAGTTTTTGAATTTACTGTTGATCTTTCTTTATTTAGGAGTCAATAATGTACTTAATTTCATTTAGATGGACTGGGGCCGGCCAATATAGCAATATTATATTGTTACTGTGATACAAGTATGCATTTGTCCATGTTGTCTTTTCCAGCTTCTAATGGTGGGATCCAAAATGCATTGGTCCACACATTCGGCTCTTGTCAAATTCATTCGGGGAAAATTCCCACATGGATGGAAAAAAAAACCCAAACCACAACCACACCACTCATAGTAACTAGTGATCGATGCCGGAATGCCAGGCAGCTGAGTGGATGTGTCTCAAACACTTTCCCCACAGAAAAAGCCCTGATCAAAGAGAGTACAGTAGGTAGGAAGAAGGGAAACGTGACAGGAAATAGGAAAGGAGGATGGCAAACGTGATCAAAAAGGGACAGGGAGAAAGAGATTAAAAGTAAAGGTACGGAAGGAACAAATGAACCCAACGAGAAGGCAGGGAGGAGTTCTGACTGTACGTTTTTACTTTCTCTTAATCTTTTGTTACTGCAGTGCCACCATTACATTAGATGGAACAACTGGGCATCTGATGACTGTACTGTGAAATGTGCAAAAGAAAAGCACAAGTCACTGTTGTTGAATAATTGTGTTGCAGTGATTTAGATATTAATTCAGTTTTTTTTTTTTGGTTCTATGTGTTAGATTTTAAGTCGTTTGCTATTTGAAATATTAGCAATTCTGTTTTCAGCCAAAAAATAAATTAATCAAGAGGGCTGTGCCATAAAGCTATTATAAATCACCATCAAATATTATGTTTTTTAATTTCTTAAAATATGTGATCTGGATAAAAATGTCCCCTTAACTAATCTCATGTGAACTTGCCTGACTGGTCGACTTGTCATAACGCTCGCCTTTACCCAGAATCATTAAAAAATAAAACTCTTATTGTGTTAATATTTTGAGAACCTACCAGCAGTCATCCTGAGCACTCATGTGGTACTTCTGAGTAGATTTCAAAATATTGAGATATCTTGTGTATCACAATATAGCCTGAAAATACTGTTGTTGTCCATCTGTCTGTTTCAATCTTTTCATTTGCTCAAAACCTCTCTTTTTTTCTCTCTCTTTTTTTTTTTTTTTCAATTTGCCAGTCATCCTTCGTCTCCGTCTCCCTCTATAATGTGGCCCTGTGGCTGTGTTCAACATGAGAGACAGATGACACCCATCCTTCACTGTCTGCCTCCGCTCCGCTCTCAATCTACCCATCCAGGGTTGTCTGCTGAAGGCTGTGAGTCCGATGGGGGGGGACACAGGAGGCTGCACATGGAGCAACCACACACCTGAGGGTCAGTGGTAGTTCAGTTCTGAAAGGCCAGAGATAAATTTAGGACCAACATACACGCACAAAGACACACAGAAACAGGGCCCGGCTCAGAGGTGCCCACGCGATGACAAGCACACACAAAAAGATGCCAAACACAGGTGGGCATTTTCACATTTTTGAGGCCAGTACACAGGTCGAGTCCACTGTGGTGCTTTTATTGCTCTGCTGAAGCCGGATTCGAGCAAAAGGGGATCAGAATCCAGCTGAAGAAATTGCATTTGTCAACGCATGTGAAACTCTAGTCTTCTTGTGCAGTGCTTTTAAAAATACTTCACTGTTCTTCCTGGCTCCCTGCCTTTGATCTTCTCAGACAATATCCAGAGGCGACGCCCAGGAAGCTCCGAATTCATATCAGAGGGCAGATTTCCCCTGAGACGGGAAGAAAATGAGAGCTCCAGCTCTTCGGGAGGTCGGAGTCTACGGCCCAAGGGCTGCTTCTACCTGGATATGTGGGAATGACTGTGTGTGTGGGTGGAGGCTCACGGGTTGCAGGTATATGCAGATGTGTGTGTGTGAGTGTGTGTGTGTGTATTAAACCAGATATGGATGTGTATCTGCACATGCACTGTGTGTGATTCCAGGAGTCGCACTATCAGCTATAAGAGGAAGGAGGGAAGGCAGGGCAACAGTCAATTTATTACAGTCCCAACATTTGTTATGCCTCTTAACACACCCAGTGTGAGACCCAGTCAGATATATTGAATATCCATATCTGCATCCTTCCACTTACACAAGCTGCCCTCTCCAGAAACATAACGGATATGCTGCTGAAAAGGAAATCTATGCACACTTCAAACAATCTTAATCTCTGCTGACGCAACGTCAATACTTTTCAATACAGATTCATCAAATGCGCATCAAGGAAAAGGGAAGTGCACTTGACAACAAGAGATATTATAGCATTTTTTTTTTGCCATTTATTAAGGTCTTTGCATCACTTATAATTCCATTGGCATGAGCCCCCGTGTCAAGATTGTAAATACTTGATAAATCTTTAATCTCATGCCTGAGATTGAGCCGATAGCGGCAGCGGCGGCAGCATCACGGCAAGCGCTAAAATATGAAATCATTAGATTAGTAGTGAATCTGTGGATGTGAGAGAGGGGAGTGAGCAGGGAGCCGGAATATTAAATCCAACCCAAAAACAGTTAAGCAGTGAAGACTTAGTCATTTTTTTTTTTTTCCATGTGCCCCCCACCAAAAGCTAGATAGAAAAGAGCCAATAATATCTGAATTATATCATGAAGGGGCACTATTCTATTGACTATGAATATGATTACATTTTATGGCTCAGAACTAATAGAGCACTATCAAATGAAACTTATTTGACTATAAACTCCCAAATGCAAAAATGTATTACTGCAAAAAGGCGCCATCCAATATACTGAGCCACTGCGGATATTGTGTTTTATAATCACATCTCTCTTTGGGAGACAGTTCTTTACATTCAGCAAATATTGATTTGAGCGATTTGAAAAACAGAGAGCGTGATGTTTTTGTTGGATTTTCATTGAAATCAGACACACACAGACACACACCGATAATGTAATTACAATGCACTTCTGACAAGTCCTCTGCATTAGTACTCATGTCTGGCCGATGATTAATTTAAATTGTCGCTGGATCTAATTTTATTCTCCCTTTCCTTTAAATGAGGTAAGATCTAATTATGGTCCTAATGCATAACTTATTAAAAATCTCTTCTTCTGGTGTGGCAGCCTGCCAATCTCACCCTCACTCATAATACCGGAATTCAGCTGCAGCACCGATCCCTCATTAAACATGCAAACATATTCTTTTGCACCTTGCTGCTTCCTCTCGAAAAGCAGCCTCAGAAACGAGGATCTCCTAAATAATTCTCTGATCAATTGTTACTTATGCAGCAAGCAAATGCTTAATTCCGTTTGACGGCGCCAGATTCCGGCGCTCGGGAAATGTCTGCTACCTGGAAGTTGAATCACAATGTGTTCCTGAAAAGATGATTTCTACAAAATATCAAATTTCATTCCTACTTCAGGTAGTCTAACTCAGATACTGCTCCCCTGGTAAAACTGTCTGCAATTGGGGGTAAGAGAATGAAAAGAATCCTTAAAAAAAAAAAAAAAAAAAAAAGCCTGATAGATTGGCTCTGACTTTGATGGTGTGCAAAGTCATGTAATAATACCCCTGAGGCCTGCATGGTGTTCCACTTTCTCCTTTCTACACGTGCAAAACATGTCCAAATCCTTTAGTCCAACATTCATTCTTAATCATTCCACTCCGACTTCTCTAAGAAAGTCTGCCAACTCACAGTCCTGATGAAAGAATTTCCTTTAATCTAATGATCCTCATTTGTGAGATTAAAGAAATGTCTTTAATCAAGTGACATTATGTTGAAGTAGGGCAATTTGCCTTGAAGATATTTTCATTTTTAAGGGTTTCCTTAGCTCGACTGTAAAGGCTCACACGCACCTTCAGTTTCTTGCAGACAGGTGCGTAGGAGGAAATATCCATAGGCAAGAGCAGAGAGAGTGCCTGAACTCTCCCTTTTTTTTTTTTACTTGCAATAAACTTTATTTTAGATGCAACATTTTGGTTCTTAGACCTTCATCGGGTAAAAGATTTAATTGCAAAATTACATAACTACCGTTTTGAAACGAAGCCAACGCATCTGGCTTTTGTCTTCAGCGCAGGGTAAAATCAGCGCTCGTTCCTGCGTCAAATGACTCTGCAGGTGTCGTTTGTACTGTATTATTCAGTGTCGGCTAATTTTCTGGTGCGATGGTGTGATGCCTGTTGAAGTCCTTTAGACTGCGCTGAGCTTGAAAGAGCCTGAAGGGGAGATATTAAGAAATGATCCTCTGTGATATAATCTGCAGACTCTATGTCAGTCCCCAGTGGGCGGGGACCTCTTGACACATGGAGCGTGTACACCTCTCAGCAGAGCTGAGAAAGAGGCGAGATGTCGCACTCCTAAGCTACCTCCATCATCTGCTCTGGAACTCAGAATGTTTAATGGAGACATGCTGTGCTAATTTTCGGGTTCATAATTTAGCTTTAGGTTTACAGGCTTTAATGCTCAAAAAACACATCGCCCCCTCAACCAAATTCCCAGTCTCTTCTGATTGGCCAGCTCACAAACACCTGAGCCAGCACCGCTCTCCCTGCATACGTGCGTGATGCAACAAAAGTCACAGGGGGCAACCGACGAGGTGTTTTCAGGCGTTCCAGGAGCAGCGTTTTAACGTCCTCTGGATGCAGGCTGATGTGTACCGTCTGCTGCTTCCTACCGCTCCCTGTTTTCCTGCATGTTGTTGATGTTGAACGTGACACAAAAAAAAACTTCCTACTGCTAAAGCCAAGGGAGTCAATCACCTGTTAGCCCGCATTAAAAAAAAAAAACCCTGCGTATACACACAATTTCAATGCACAGATGGTAGTTCTTAAAAAAAAAAAAAAAAAAAAACCACCAGTGTAAAAATAACCTATAAGGGCACCGTCAGTGGGACTTCTTCATTTGTTGCATTCCCTTACCTGGTCTCTAGGGGAATGTTGCTGTTGAGCACCCAGCTGTTGTGAAGCTGCGCCTGGTCTGTGCTCGAGCTTGTGTCTGCCCCCTGGCTGCCCTGGCTGGCCTGGCACCGCGTCGGCATGGTCTTCCTCTGCAGGCTGACTTGAGTGTAGGGCGCCGGGCGGGCACAAGTGCAGGCGTGGGGCGGAGGGGGAGGAGGGGGCAGCGGGCGGAACGTGAACTGACCACCTGGACTGCTGGGCAGCTCTGCGCAGAGAGAGAATGAGAGGAGCCGCAGAGGAGGAGGAGGAGGAGGAGGAGGAGGAGGAGGAGGGAGTGATAGAGAAAGAGAGAGAGAGAGAGACAGGGGAGAAATAAACATAGGTTTATTAGGAGCGCTGTCCCATAAATTACAAATAAAAGTGGCGTGTTAGTTGACAGTTTATTGTTATTACACTGATTGAAGGGCATAAATCAGCTTGGAAACTGTGCCTGTCCAGTGTCTTCCCTTCCTACCTGCTTTGATACACTTCCAGCTGCCCTATAAATAGGTTCTTGGCTGGCTGCAGCATTGAGCAGTCTTTAAAGAGCTAACAGCTCCGGCTTAATCTGCACCCGCCAGCCCAAACTACCCATGTGATGTTTATTATGAGATCTGTAGCTCGACGGAATGAGCTAGCCAGCTGTAACTCCCTCACACTGGTAACCTGGGGGTCTAGCTAGAGCTCTCCCAATTCATCATTTATCATTCTCTTTCACTCCCCCTCCCCCCATCTCCTCTTCTCCCCCCACCCGCTGCGCTCTCTCCTATTTTCAGTCTGTTTTCTGAAAGTAAGCATAGAATAATTACGGCTTTGCCAAAAAGAAAAATGTTTGTTTAATGTGTGTACGCGCGTGCGACTGCAGACGAAGCCGCCTGGCGCGCGTCTCCGTGCGTGCGCGTCGTGTCGGTATGTATTCATGAGTGTGCGTCAAGCGTCCTGGGACATTAGTTATGAGTGTTTAGGGGGACAGCTCATGCCATATGGTTGCCGCATGGCTCTGTGAACACGGCAAATCCCTCATCCCAAAAGACCAACTCTGTCCAGCTGTATTGACAATGAATGTAACATTAGCCTCGAACCCGCTGTACGGGACAAAAGGAGTGCAGAATCTGGTAGACAGGCCGTATTGGCCCACAACTCTATTATGCTGCCAAAATGTCAGCAATAATTTAGTATCTGGAAATGTAGCTCACCTGGGAGAATACCACGGTCTTCCCTATTCAAGTGTAAGTATTACACAGACAAAAGCAACAACAGATTTTATGATCCCTGCCAGATGAAAACTGCAAAAAAGTGAAGCACTGAATTATCTTTTGGGTTTTTTTTTAGTGCCTATTGCTGGCATGAAATCTTCCATGTTACCGGTATCTGCACTTCACCTACCGTTATGTCTGAAACTGTGGCGACATCCTTTTTCTAAATATTGCAGGGGAACGGTTATGGAGCGAGTCGTCATCAACATTTCCATAATAACTGAATCTGAATCTGAATCACACGCATTTTAAGCAATGCAAAAAAAAAAAAAAAGCAAAATATTGGTTTGATCTTTTCACATGTGCGTGTCGTATCCACCAATGTTCACTGACACATCATATCAGGTTTTTACGACTGTCTCAGTTGTTTGAAATTCACATTTACAAGATCTATATATTGTTGCAGTGTTGTTGTATTGCGACGACAGGACAGGAACAGCTCTCTTAATGGTCTATAAACGTTTCCATGGTGATGTTTCCGTCATGCCATCTGTCCAGATGAAAAAAAGCTAGTCTGAACGCTGCTCCAGCGGCGGTTATGAAGTTTCTCTCTGCTTGTGTACATATATCTGCATGTTTGACGCAAGTATTTCCAAAATCATAGTGTAAACTCTAAGCTCTCTGAACACATGATCCAAAACACATCGCTGCTTATTGATCTTCCAACATAGCCGGATCGTCATCCAAAGCATGTGACAAAATATTTGTCTCCACTCTCTGCATACTGTCACAATGCAATAATGTCTCCCTTACCCGTGACAAGCCATTACTCACAAATGTTTTTCCTGGTTTCATGGAAAACACAACTGAACATTGTCCTCCCTGCTTTGTTGTTTATTGCTCTGGGCCATCTGGGATGATGCACATTTCACACCCGCACATAAAACGTGATATTTTTAGCATGTTTTACATGTCGTCCTGTTGAATAACAACAGCTGACACTGTTTGTGTGTCAACTTGTGGTTTGGGAATCTTCTTAACTGGTGGATTTGTCACATTTCTACTCACACATCTGTAATACACACCGCTCCATCCAAACCTTAATAACTGATTTCCTCCTGAGACAGTATATAATATTGCATCGTCCCATATAGACACACAGGCTGCTTGTTATCACCGCAGTAAATCACTGGGAGATTTGAAAAGCTAATCAGACTGTGCTGGAACTGACTCCATATGAGACCTGGTAAAATGACAGGAAATGTATTTGTGTCATCACCTGGAGGTGCTGTTTAGTCTAATCTAATGGATGTGGAAAATGAAAGTTATTTTGGTCTGAACCACCTCTGAGTATTAAAAATTACATGCTTAGGGAAAACTGCTGGAACATTTTTAGAGCAGCGCTGCATCGTGTCACTGTAATACACCGGGAGCTTTAAAGTGGTGCCTCAGTTTTCAGCTTGATTCTTCAGCAACTGGGAGTCCTTTGAGTCCATCAAGAAATCCCTCGTTTGCTTCTGGCTTTTTTTTCTGGAGGGAGATGTTTCGAGGGTGCGCTAAAATCTATCTCACATATTTTCTTAAAAACCAAAACAAAAGGCAAAACAAGATTCGGTCACGCTTGAGGCGCTGAACAACTTTAGATCTGACTTGAATATGATGACTTGAGGACTCTCTTTCATTGTGCTGAATGACTTGATGCAAGGCATGCAAAAACTGTAAAAGCCGCTGTGAACGATTCTGCCAAAATAAAAGTTTTAATTTCAACAACGCTGCCAGATTCTCTTACACATCACAGTGCGAGGATGCCAGCCACAGGTGTGAATCAAAACACGTCGACAGTGTTGCCAACTTGGGTTTATTACAAATGCTCGGGCTTGTGCTAAATGTTGCCAGACGCAAGTATAGAAATATTTCATTATAAGATAAAGACCTGTTTGAAAATATTATCAGCAAAATGTCCTTCAAGTACAAGGAAAGTTAAAGTACTCATTATGCAAAACCTTGTTATATTATGGCACTGAGATTAGATTATTACTGAGGGGTTTACATTCAAGCAGCATTTTAATTATAGAGCTGGTAAAGGTGGAAATAAACTGAACTGCGCTACATAAAGCATATTTTAAAATGCACTTTATAAATTAATCTTTTCCTGTCCTGTCAAGAGTTTCAGTTCCTTTCCACAGATGGTACTGAAATGATGTCATGTGCTAATTTGTATATGTGGGATATCACTGTGGGGATTTGCATGCCAAAATCTGTGCTGGGCTTTGTGTGGATCTGATAGAAACTATGTATACAAAGCAAAAACAAGCCAATTAATTTACATATTTCATTTACATTTACATGCCAATTGGCTGCTTTGAAACAACTTGAGCGAACAAGAACAAAGAACGTGCTGGAATAACAATGATTACTTCAAGGTTACCACTCTCCATTTGAAAATGATAGGGGCACTCCATCAATTTAGCATTGTACTTTCAACCCTCAAACAATTAGCACAATTTTTGGGGGTGCCTGACTTTTCCTGTATTTATTTCCTTTTTTTTTTTTTTTTTCCTACCCTGTTCCATCGGTCAGCATCAGGAGAACATTAAGTTTCAGTCTGGCTCATTTTAAGTTGCAATTTGACATTTACTCAGTCTGAGAATGGGTGAATTTCCCAGAATAATTATAAAAAGAGCTGTCAAAAATGTGTTATTTTTTTTTTACTGTGAACCTCAGGAAGCTTATTTTATCTGTTGTTATTCATCAGAGAGTCACATCCATTCAGTCTATTATCACCGTGCCTTGGAAAACAGCTTATAATCCTATATTTCCTTTACCAATAAAGGTCAGAGAGTAAATAGAAATGGTTGTTATCACATGAGAGCACACTGCAAAGAAATATATCCTCTGAACACGAACAATAAAAAGTACCTTAGCTACAACCATCGCCCGCTGGCCCAGAGGAAGAAACCTAGTGGGTTTCCTGGAAGAATCATTACAGGGGAACATGATGGCGTAATCACTTCACTGTGGAGCTCCACGATGTCCAAACAAGACATGTCTGATACCAATGAAAAGCTGAGAAACTCTGCT
Source organism: Acanthopagrus latus (assembly GCF_904848185.1). NCBI lineage: Eukaryota > Metazoa > Chordata > Actinopteri > Spariformes > Sparidae > Acanthopagrus > Acanthopagrus latus. The sequence goes on from NC_051056.1 coordinate 13,894,981, forward strand.
TTAAATTAGTTTTTTTTTTTTTTTTTTTTTACAGATAGGATCAATGGTTCAAAAGCTGTGAACGATTTTAGAACAATAACTATTTTGAGCCGCCACTGGCTCTTTAGGTAATGAAAGCCACACTTCCCATAATGCCTCTCTGCAGCATCTTTTTTTTAGACGCCCCGTTTGATAACTTTCAACATCTTTCAAACTTACATGTCCCAGTTGTTAATGGAGGCTCCAGGCCAAGATAACCCCGGTGACATCATTATTTCCTCAGACTTCTATAAAGCTCCTTATGAGCCACAGAAGACATTACATAATGTTTCGCTAAGGCTGAGCAGTAATCTTCAAGAAGAGTAAACTGATCTGTATGTGTGATAAGTGAAATGTATTTTGTATTTTTCCATTGCCAATTCTGTACGTATGGGATGTAGTTAATGCGCAGGGACATTTGCAGCAATAGCATGAGATACGTATTACTATGATACATGATATTGCAATAATATTCTGCTCAGGCTCGCACAATATTTCTGTCAATTCCAAACATTCCTACAACGGGGGCGAGTTGAGAAAAATGAAAAAGAGCTTTTCACCCCAAACGGCTCACAAATGCTTTGAAACCAAAATAATAAATCCAAATTATTTCTGCCTTGAAAGTCTCGAATGGATTCTAGTTTATTATTAATTTAGATTTTTTTTTTAGAAAAAAAAAAACAAAAAAAAAACCCAGTTATAACAGCTCTGGGTATACAGCCGTGTCAGTGTTTGCTGGCAAAGGAAAAGGAGAAAGGGTGTAAAGTGGACAGGAGGGGAGGAGAGAGCGAACGGCGATAGAGGGGCCAGGGGGAGAATGTAATCTTGGTTAGAAGGGTGACACAGAGGCCCGGGCAGCCAGATGGTGCTTTAGAAGGCTTAGCGAAGGCGGCTTTGGGTCTCCGCTCCCAAAGATCCACAAACTGACTCGATTCCTCCCGTCGCGCGCAGGATGCTCAAATGGCAGAGAAACACTTGCTAAGTCGTTCTTTATCTCTCACCGTTCACACAAAGTCGCATCAAACACACACGCTGTGATGTTGTGTTAAATTGTAGATGTAACCTAAATAGGCCTGGAGATGTAGGGCAGGGGCCGTGCAATTTGGCCGGCATGCCAGGAGTTCAAAAACATCAAATCAACTCTGTGGGGAGCAGATAGAGGCCAGGGGAGGGGCCGTTACGGCTCCAGATGACAGTCGTGACAGTGTCAAACAGCCCCTGCCCCGAGGTTCCCCTGGGACTTAGCCCTCTAGAAAAGACACTTTTGGAAAGTCGCTTATGAGATATTTTTCCTGGAATCATCAGCTTTTTGGTTACATAAGCGAGATGTGAGGGAAAGCGTTTTATAGCAGGCGGAGGGAAGATCTGGGGGGATTTACTGGGGAATGTAACAGGTAACAGGTATTTGGAACAGGTATTAAAAATGCATTACTGTAGGTGAGATGGACCTAAAGTAGCACAGACATTAAGTATTTATGACAATTCAGGCGTTTAAAGCCAAGTCTTACTAATGAAACGAGAGGGGGAGCGTAGTAAAAAAAAATGACTCAGGCATAAACACACACGCATTAATAGTCGCCTGTGTAATGAGTTAGCTGTCATGATGGCGCAATTCTCTTTGGGAGGGATATTAACAAGCAGGTATAAAACTGAACGAAAGATGAATCACGTGCGCAAAAATAATCGTGTTCATGAACGCTCGTCATGCTCATCATGAAAATGTTCCACTACCAGTCTGGATGTGCCTGCCAGATGTTCGGCTGTACCTGTACATGGCGTTTTAGTAATTGGGCAGAGAAGAATTGAGGCGCTGCCGAGGGAAATGTTCAGGGAAAAAAAAAAAAAAAAAAGAAGAGGAAGAAGAAAGAAAAACGGAACAGTTTGAAATTTAGCAACAACGCAGGACTGTGCGAGAATGATTAGACGGGAAAGGGGTCAGAAGAGGTGGAAGGTTGTGTTCTTTTCCTTTCTGCCGAAGGGAGAGTTGTGGGGCTTTTTTTTTTTTGGAGAGCAGGAGGGAGTCTAATCTTTTCTCTTTTTAGATTTTATTTCAAGCGCCTAATGCATTTTGACAATGCATTAAATGTTTGCTTATTTATTTATTTTTTTAACATCATCCATAATGCAGCATCTGCTGCCTTGAGGAACTGTGCCACACTTAGCACAGGAAAAAGCAACGCGAGCCACCAGGTCATCCTCTCGGAGGGAACGCCGGACTCAAGACATGAGATCTTTCACTTTCATGGCTATAAAACAATGGAGCAATCATCCAAAACATTCACAAATTGGCATTCTTTCTGCTGACAGACAAAACATTTTGTGCAGCAGTGTGATGGAGGTGGTTGGGTTTAGTTCTTCGTCTGTTCTTAAGGTTTTGTAACGTGATGACGATTGTGTTTGTGTTCTTTCTTCAACTATCGATGTGTTTTGTACAATTTAAAGCCGAATTCTGTCCCTAGTTAATTACAACATCCACATGCCCAGGGAATACGTGTAGAAAATAGCAATTCATCACATCACATCTGTTGTTGGGGTTAGGTGCAAAATTTAAGAATGGATCACCGTCACACAATTTATAATAATTCCTAATAAATTTCAACTCCTAATAAATAGGGGGCAGCTTAACACAACAGTAACCCTGTACTGCTGATAACTATAGCTGCTCTTAGCTACTTAGCTCAGTTAGCAGTGCAGCTAGCGATCCTTTTTAGCTGACTGGAGTCTGGAAGGGGAATGCTTGGGTTTTTTGACCGCTAGCACAGGAGCTTCAGACCACTCAAAGGAGGAGGTCTCTCAGGCCGGGAGCTGGTCAGCATTTTAACTTCAATGATGAAAAACGCCACACTCACATAATTTTGGTTCATTTTTGACAATGATATTAATATAAATATGTCTCGTGAAATCTCATTAAAAGGTTTTGGGCTGCAAGTGCATCCTTCCGAGGGGATTTTCACTCTAAAAATGCTACATTTCGGTGGGCGGCAAATCAAACCTTTCATTCATCCTCCTTCATATAGACCTTGCAGTTGCAGTGAAATACTCCATTCATTTTCGGGCAAGTCATTTTCAGAGAATTTTGCATTTCTTTTTTCGGCCATTTCGTACGGGGATAATGATTTGTATGTGTGTGTGTGCAATGTCCCTGTTCAACTGAGGAAAAATGAAACAGTTTATTGTATGAAAATGATTAAATAGCTGCATCAAAGAAAATGACAGCTATTGCGAGAACATTTTCTCAAAACCTGTTGTTCTGTCCACTCATTCAGTGGCAATTTTTTTAACAGCTCTCCATCCCACGTAGAAGAATGGCTGTATTGTCGCCATTTTGTGTCACATTCTGCTTCTCTGTCCCTTCCTACAGCCGTGTTCGCACTTCCTCAAACCGCTCCTGTTCTCTTCTTCCCTCATAAATCCTGCAGCTATTTAACAGGCCTGTTTTCATTCACCCCTCGACAGCTTATCCCAGACGCGATGTTGGCTTTGACCCGCCTTGCTTCAAAGCTTGTGTAACCTGACCTTTAACCTGTGTCAATACCTGCCTACCTGGACCTGCCTGTTAGCCTTGCGAATCATAAATAATTGAAATCATTCCGTCTGCCTGACTGTCTTGAGTCTTTTCCCTGTTGCCACTCTCCATCATCGTTGTGACAGTTTACTTAAATTTGCAATAAACTGTGCATAATTCAGAGATGTTTAGTTTCTGCAGCCAAAACAACACACAGAGAATGTATAGCTTCCTTAATAAGAAGAGACCACCAGGTTTGGTGTGTGGCAGACCATGAAAAACACGAGCCACATTGATATTAAAGCCTGATATTTAACCAGGTTTTCTCCTCGTCTTCCCTCCCTGTGTTTGCTCACGCCCCCTTTCTCCTCCGCTCTCTCTCTACATTATTGTGCCTGGCGCTCTAGTGCTGAGTTAATTTCACTTATTACAGGAAAGCCTTATAAAATCCATAGAGCCTGACCTCAACAATATCAAACCTGCCTGTCTGACAGAGGCATGCGATCACTTTAGAGAACATTTAACGCTATTGTTGGACCAAGCCCAGCAAAAAAAAAAAAACACATCATCCGCCCCACTCTAAAAATAAAAGCTTAATAATTTCCCCCAGGATAGCTTTTCATCTATCTCGCTTCTTAATTGACTTGCATTAAATTGCCGCAAAGTTTATTCCACTGCTGTGCTTCGATGAAATAAATAATTAACCCTATAAAAAGGTCAGACAACTGAAATTAGAACTCACTGGTTTTGGTTCTTTTTTTCCTGTGGTAATGAGATGGGATCCTGCCCTCGCTGACCATCTGACGCTCTGTAACAATTTGTCTTTGTCTTAACGGAGCTCCTGACCAGAGATAACACATTATCTCATCAGACGTTATAAGTTCCAAAATGACTCCCTTCATTGGTTGGCTGCTGATGAAAGTTGGTGTGAACGATGGTAATATCGATAGCAACAATGGCCTATGTATGATAACTGGGACTAATATTGCTAATGATCATGGGGATGATGGTGACGTTGATGAGGATAATCTCTACTCATTACAGCGATGGTGCCTGTGATGAAAATAGAAAGATAATGGCGATAACATCGGTAATAACAGTGGTAACAATGATGATGAAAACAGCAGCGATGGCGACAGAAACATCGGTAATTACGTTGATGACTGTGGGCTCTGAGACGGCAATTAGAATAAAAACAGCCATTGATTCATCTGTGCAGACGCAGGGATAAACGGTGGGATCTCCATTTAACAAAGTGACACAATCATGTTGTCCAATTAAAAGCAAGAAAATACAAATGAAGAAACTGAATGCTCTAAGAGCTTTTCCCTCTCATACAGAACCCAGTCGATTTTCATACAGAGCCTGATAATTAGCAGTCATGCATCATCTGACTTTTTCGTACCGGAGGACAGACTCGGTGTGCATGCAGCCCCGTGTGTCTATCGGTAACGCGCGCATGCGTCTACATGAACGTGTGTGTTTATATGCATATTTGTGTAATTGCTTATTTGTAACCCGTCTTCAAAAACAACTCTGGAGCAGCCCCACAATCATGTTTAGGCTGCAGGTGATTCTGAAAGTTGCATTTCCCTGGAGAGGGCATGGAACCTCCTGAGTCTAGCTCCTCTGCTCTACAGCGAGAGGCTTACCATCACTCAAACACTTCACTGCAGGGGCCTGCGCTCAAATTACATTTTCAGAAGAGCACCCTCCTTCGGTGTTGCGCTATTTAAATGATCTGTTTAAAACTTGTAATTAATCAGCCGACGTTTCGCCGACATGATCTACCCGACCAAACTTTTGATGTTAATGAATTTTGGCTGCTTTGCTGTGGAGGTTGCTGCAGGTTTTGCCTGGGTGTAGCCTTTAGTGGGATAGCAGCTAGATGAGCTCAGCTCATCTCTCCTGAGAGCACAGCAGTGTCCTGATCCCTCCTGACCTTGTCAGAGCTGCAGGGTGCACGGTCATTGCCACCTGCCACGAAGCTATGCAGGCGTGTGTGTGTCTGTGTGTGTGTGCATATGCAATGGCGCATGTCATAGGTCCATGTGTGTGCATACATGCATGCATTAAAAATGCACTATGACTGTCCACCAAAGCACTTGAGCATGCGCAGTATTTGTGTGATGTCATATGAGTTATTAGCCTTGGTAGGAATTTGCAATTTGCATCATCAGGAAGAGGGCGTGACAAGGTGTTTGAGACTCAGGAGGTGAAACGCCACAATGGCCATTACGGTGATTAGTGCGCACATTCATCTTTTACAAGGCTCATGATTCTCTCCCTCCTTCCCCCCTCGCTCGCTCTCCGATATATGAACACACACACTGCATCTCCCTCCATCCCAAAACAATCTCAACAAGCACACAGAGTATGGTGGAGCTTCGCTTGCACACACATGCATACACTATATTTCCTCTGACTCCAACACTAAAACACGAGAAAGTGCCTGGGCCTGACAGCAAACAAACCAACATGAAGAGATTCCTGGCAGGCTAAAGAGAGAGTAGAATCAAAGCTACAAGAATGCACCACCAGCAGCCCATTTTTTCACTGAGGGAGAGAGTATGCGCAGTGTTGTAGCAGACCTGAGCTGCTGGTAATTAGAATGGGCTCTGAGGAGAGACAGGCAGTGGAATGAATGCAAATGAATTCACTGGCTCCGGCACAAGGCTCCACAACCTCACTTTTTTATATAGCATGCCTTACCGACATGAAGCCACTGGCACAAACAGAGCAGGGATACACTGTAAACACTGAGTGACATGACTGCGGACGTGCTCGTGCCAGCACGCGGGCACAAACATACGCGTGTGAGCGTGTGCAAATAAAATGTGAATTTGCGAGCCTGAAAGAAAATACAAAGCCTGCAGTGCACAAGGATGCACGCACAGATACAAAACACATACACACACACACATTGCACTAATCCCTGCAAATGCCAGAGTGTTGCTTGTGAAAAGAGAACGGGGGTGAAAACGCTCGTTCCAAGCGAACATCCACAGTACGTCCCACAGCGGAATAAACAAACCCTTCTTAATTGGTGTCGATTTGGAATGAAGTGATGATTCATCATGCAGAACTCCCCAGTAGAGTATTGGAAACCCAATCATTTCTAATCCATATGACCTTGACGGAGGGCCAGAGTTAGACTCTAACTCTTTCCATACGCATTGTCCGACGGACAAAGTCAAGGCATTGTAACTGACTTTACAACTCGTTGGAACTGTAATCCACCAAAGTCAGATCACTTCACTGATTACTCCATCTCAGCCAGCGGCAAATCTTTATGAAGCACTCAATTCTCCACAGCAGCCATAAATCAGGGTACTATAAGCTTTCCGTCTCGATGATGGCACACCAGAGACACTATTTCCATACCACGCTGCTCCAGTCAATAATTCCTATTCCCATTACATCCACCGCCGATGCTCTCGACTTAAAGAAGTCCACTGGCACCACCTCGGCTCACCTCCTGTTCCCTGGTGGTTTGCCATGTGAAACTCTGATCGGCAACTCTGTGGCTCTTCTCAAGGAGAAGCGGGTCGTCTGTGAAGGGGTCCTGCTCTTTACCAGCTAGTGCTGTAAATGAGTCTAATTAACACATCTCCCTTCGTATCCTAACCAGGCATCAGGGGCCAACTAGAGTCTTATTATAGAGTAGATTATGCGTGTAATGTCCCCTTCGAGATTACAGTATGGAAGGCGAAAGCGTTCAGAGATGGGCGTACATGTATGCACGGCGCACGGGAGGACAGGTCTGCGTGAAGATGGGAAGACGGGGGGGGGGACAGGAGAAAGGGTGAGGGGCTGCTTGGTATTCCGACTGGGACGTATAATAGATGGTGGAGGGAGATAGAGATACAAAGAGCGCGCAGAGGAGAGAGGGAGAGAGCAGGAGGAAAGAGATGTGTCTTCAGCACCACCTGCAGCCTCGACTGGCGGCCATCTTGCGGTCAATGAGGTGAGCGCAGCCACCGCCCCCGGGTCAGCATTAACACAGACCAATGACAAGTCGGCACTTGCCCTCTATTGCAACAACACCTTGCCGTTCCACTCCACCGACCGCACATATCACACCGATCACAGCGCGCACGCACGCATACGCTTTTCGCACCCTTCCAGCGCTCGCCGTCTGCCTCTCTCTTTTTTTTCCTCTCTCTTTAAAAATCGCGCACACACTGACCCGTGCGCACACACACACACACACACAAACCGGGAGAAGCTTAACAAATGTGGGAACAGATGCCCCACATCAGACTGCAGTTGCCCTCTGCTCCCCGCTCGCCTCTAGAGAGACAGAGGAGTACCGTTAACGAAGATAAGACACCGCAGTCCTCTGCTGTCTCGACACATGCCGACGGTGAACGCACACTCACACACACACACACACACACACACTCGCACGTTTTTGAGTTATTTATTAATGTCCATATCAGTGCAAAGCTGTAGCGATGCGATCAGAATATCTGTACGAACTGCCGCATGTGCTCACCCCTCCTCCCGACCACGTCGCCCGTCTTTCAGCAAAAAACACTTAAGGCCAATACATCTTTATTCTTCCTCTTTCCCTCCATTCAGGCACACCACTCACTTATTAAACCCAATTAGCTTCTTTGATAGGTGAAGAGGAAAACAAGACAGTTAGTCACCCGCCTGTACTCACACATTCAGCTGAGGCTGAAAACACGCTTTTTTGCTGCCGGTCAAGGTAAAGGTGCGCACGTGTCTCCCTTGCAGACAGTTTGTTATGTATCCAATACAAAAATTACACAGTTAAATCTGATACAACACTACACCACTACAATACAAAGGCAACACAATATGATTTGATTCAGCTGTGATTCATTATTGATTTGGCCCAGATTCGAGAACTGAAAAGGTTTTAATTTTGATTAGGAAAAAAAAAAGATCAATATTTATTCATTTTATGTGCAAGCACGGGCTCAGAAATGAAGTCTACTGACACACTATAGTCACTGAGGAGGTGATACGATGTGCTCCGCTCAGCGAGCCCCAAAGAAGATTTCTCTTAAAACCAATCAACTAAGTGCCATTCCCCTCAGTTTCCATTTCACTCACATATCAAAATGTATATTTTATACAACACTATGCTTGTGGATTCAGTTACTGCATTTAACCAGGGTACTTTGGTGTCAGTAGACATTGGCACAATATTTGCTTGACTGCTGCTGTCTGTAACTTAACTTTGTGCCATATTATCTGTCAAGATTTGTTATTTTGTTTTGTAATTTCCTGTTTAATTTTGTAGATCATATCCCTTATAAGTCATTTGTTACTTTCCACTTCCTGCCTTTGTATTTTCCGGCCCTTTTCTCTGGGTGCACCTTTGTTTCGTTTGTTCATTCGTGCTTTTAAGTCGGCTAAAACAACAGCTAAATGTGTTTTTGAAGAATCTAGTTGCAGAATCTATTTATTTATTTATTTATTGAATCTATTTTAACTTGACATATTTCAGTTTGCATAATTTTGAATAGTGTAGTTTTTTATAGGTCTTCCTGAGTTTCCAGAGGCATTGTGTTCTGCTGGATGTTTTTGTCCCTTGAATTTTATGCTTATGTTGGAAGGTGACTGCTCATAGACACTGCATGATTGAAGAAATGTAGCAGTTAGCAGCTAAGGGGAGGGGCACGCATCTTTGGAGACAGGACTCAAAATTTTATTGTATTTGATTTCTGATTAAAGTGAAAAATGTAGATTTATCTCCAACTGTTGCATCATTTTTTCCCCCAATATCAAACAGCTAATTCTGAAATATATTCTAACAAAGGAAAACTGGGAATATTCATACACGACAGTTCAGACCATATCTATTTAAATAAAGCCTCATATGTGCACGCTTTGATGCACAGGACGGTTGGTGCACGGTATCAAAGTCTGTGACATTTAGGGAATACTATATATAGAGTGGAGTCTATTGAGGAGAACTGGCTGGCCACAGGGTCAGCCAGGAGATCAGATTAAATAAACATCAGTGAGACAGAAACACACAGAGACCCACACACACACACACACACACACACACACACAATCGCACACACACAAATACACATACACACAGATAAACAGGAAATGGTAGCTCATGAGGTTGATGTTTTAGGCCACAAATTGAGCGGCAGCTTTTCATCTGATCGTTGGTGGATCAGACATGTAATCACTTAGCTCTCCAGACGAGGGACCGGCGCTGGGGATATGGAGATGGATCAAAGGGTTTAGGGTTGACGCTCTCTGCGTTGAACTGACTGACATCAATCTATCATGTCATATGGTGTCTGCTCTGTATTTTACATGGCCCCGGATTTCCCTTAGGTTTCCCGAATTACATGAGTAAAGATCTGTCAGCGTATGAAAAGCTAACCCTTGGGCTGACAAGAGTGCAGTGGCCCGCTGACCATGAGACCCCTTTCACAACGTTCTCACTCTTAAAATACCACAGCAGACTGCGGGGCACAGGAAGGCCTTACTCTGCAAACTTGTCAAGAATATGCGGACGTGTCTCAACGTGATATGCAAATGCAAGATTAAACCATGCATAGAAATCTGAAATTGGGAGATCGGTCAATACTCAGTCGATACGGAACGATAGCCAAGTGCGCACTTAATCATAGCCAGGTAGAGGGATGTTTAGATAGCCATTAGCTAACAACACTTAATGACTATTCAGAAGCCACTTACAGGACACACACTTCCAGACACTTACAACCATTAGCAGCCATTAACATTTGTGTATAATCATGTGGAATTATGTGCGAGGGAGCCTCATCGGCAGCAGCAGCAACAGGCAGCTTGGAGAAAATGTAAAGTCCATCTACGAGACGATGACAATTCTGCAGCAGAGGAGCACGGGGCACATTACAGGTGTGTACACGACGCATGCAAACACCAGTGTGCCTCCATCTGACATAGACACAAGCACACACTGTCACGAACACAACTGCTGTACCCGACAATCCACAGCTTGGGGAGACGCAAAAAGTATATGTATATGCGTCTACATTTTCATACCAAGCAGCTACAGAGAAAATATGACACTACTGCAATCCGCCTCACCCGCATCTCCTTCGCTTCTACAACTGTGACTAAAAGGGCCACTAACCTCTGACACTTGAGACGTAAAAAGAAAAAAGACACAACAACCAGAAAAGACTCTCAGTGACCCCTTCTAAAAGGGTCAGCTGCTCAGGGCTATAAAATCTTAAAAAGCAAAGGATAATATTCTGCCTTAGTGATGACTGTGGAGACAGCGACGAATGGCGAGAGAGGGGGAGCTGAGACAGGACCCCGGCCTTAATGTAGTTTGTAATTGTAAGTGTTGGTCTTTAATAAAAGCCCAGAGTATTTGGTCAGGCTAATAGACTGGGCTCTCTAAATCCTGCCTGCCATGCATTATTCAACAGCCATTAGCTATCGCCTCATCTGGGAGGCTTTATGAGTCCCATCATCGGCCGGGACTCAGGCGAGGCACACCAGAGGTGTGTGAGGAGGGGGCGAGGATGGGGATTAGCTGGGGAGAGAAGGAGAGAAAGGAGGAGATGCAAATACAGGTAGGGAGGGGAAAAGAGGGAGAGCTAAAGAGGATCCCGCGGCGAAAAAAAGAATCAAAGAGGAAAGCTGACGAAAGATGGGCACGATGTGGCATAGGTGAGGGCCTGTGATATGGAAATGACTACAGGGAGATGAAGAAATGGCTGGATGAAAGCCAGAGGTCACCTGGTGGACGTATGAAAACGGGAAGATGTTGATGCAGGGAAATGAGTGCAGGGGAGACCCGCTGGAAGGTGTGGGAGTCAAGCCCGGGGTCAGAGGGAGGCTGCGGAGAGCAACGGAGAATGAAGGAAAGATGCCAGGCCGGAGTGGCATTTTTCTGTCGGCCAGGAACATAAATGTCAGATGCGTCCTCCCTCTCCCCTCTCAACCTTTTTCTTCTTTCAATCTCCCTCACCTTCCCTCTCAACCTCCCCCTGCTCCTTCCACTCCACCTCCTGCTGCCCTTCTCAATCTGCCCACCTCTCCCTTGCCTCTTCTCTGTCTCCCCAGAGTAGTGCCAGTGGTAATTTTGCTTTCAGAGACGCGAGAAGGCCATGGAACACATGGAGATGCAGGCTGCTCAGTTACCATGGTATCACCAGCCAACAGGAATGGCGCCAAGTCCGGGACGCGTATGTGCGCTTGTGTGTGCACGGGTGTGTACGGGTGTGGGTGTGAGCGCGCGCTCTTGAGTGCATCTACACGCCTGGGTAATGGGTGTTTAGCGGGCCTGCCAGACTTGTCCCAGCCACTGCTCTCCCAGACTACCAGGTTCTCCTGACCCTCTGCGGCAGCCCAAGGACACACTCCTGTCTCTCTAATTAAAACACAACCCTGACACACACACACACACACACACACACACACTGCACACTCGTGCACCACACACGCGCACACACACCCCGCAGGTCTGCAGCTTAAAATAACCTTAAAAGGAACAAGCAGAGCCATCATCCCCTGCACTCAACACCTCTTCAAAATCCACTCAGTGTTTTCTCACCAGGCAGCTCCCAGGCAGACTCTGCCTCAATCCGCAGGAAGATTCGCGACAACAAACAGCATCTTCAAATGCAGCACCCGTTTATTAGGGGAGCCATCAAACGAGCTGCATTTATTATTGCAAGGTCTCCCTGCAACAATAGCACTGCAGCACCGTCACTCCGCGCTTGAAAATAATTGTGTGCCGAAGTGTTTGCAACCATCAGAAAAAAAAAACCACAAAGAGGCTTCTGGAAGAACTGTCAGTGTGGCTGTGGTCTGAGGAGCAGCCGGTTATTTCAGAGGCACAGTATTCAACGCATAAAATATCACTGCATATGTGAGTCGCACCATTTTCAGATTGTAAGGTGTTTGCCGTATTATACCTCACGATCCTCCGAGGAATCGGCCGTTTCTAACCATTCCAACCACAATTAAGCCTTTTGTGTTTGCAAATAGCCCACACATCTGAGTCCATTCTCTTTTGTTGGCAGCACACAACATTAACTTTAATGTTGTGTTTTCTCATAATGCTAAGGCACAGTATGTTTTTTTCTATTAAAGGAACAAAGATCGCTCTTAGCCGTGCATGCTCGCTGTGCTGTGCGCACCGCTTCCAGGGAGGAAACCAAGATGTGCGCGGGCATCGCACGTGACGCGCAGCATTGAGACAGCCTCTTCACTTCATCTACAACAGACAATTTAGCATGTTTACTTCCTCGTTAAGCGCATGAGAGACCCTGATGGAGGAATCTGGGGGGGGCGATGGCGTCCTGTCACCGCGGGTTACCACTGCAGCATGATTTAATGGAACTGTCTGTCAGAAGGCCGAACAACAGCCTGTCAGCCAACAAGCGGAGGTAACATACACACATACACACTCACGAGCACAGTCAAAAACACAATGGAGACAGACTGTCAGAAATTCTCCCCCATCTCTTTCTCTCTTACTCCCTCACACGCACAGACACACACACGCACACACTCACAGACGCATAAAATAAAAAACAAAAAACAAAAGCACATATGTCCAAAAAGGTTCTGGCAAGAGCTGAGACAGGCGGAGATGAACACAGAAGCGCTCCGAGCACATTCAGAAATCAACGGTTAGAAAAACACACATCACCGGCAGCCCCCCTACCAAGTGAGGAGATGAGTGCCAGGAAAACGCTCGCTGCATCAAGAGGCACAGGTGTTATCAGAGCGGCTTGCAGGAGATCCCGCCAAACAAAGTACCACTGTCATCTCGACGGAAGTAGCAGCATGGAAATCGACGCAAACAAATGTAATGAAAGGTTCACAAAGTATTTAGCAGATTAGGCGGACAACTCCATACATGATGGGGGCCCAAATCCAAAGCTCATTACATGTGGCACCGCATTAGGAGCTCACACAAGCCTCTGTGCAGCCCTATCCCCCAGCCCCGGGCTGATTTCTATCCCCCGCTACCTGGTGAATAAGGCAGAGAGCAATCACATCAGCCCGACACTGGGCATCTGCTATAAAACCTTTTCAGAATTGTATATCTCCACCATCATCCCAAACTGGCAGGACAGAGAGCTCTGATTAGCATCAAAGCCTTTGATTGCCCCACTCAACAATCAGTGCTGCTCTCCTGTATGATGCCTGCTGTGATGCATAAAAGTGTGTGTGTGTGTGCGTGCGTGCGTGCGTGCACTTTGCCGTGTGTGTGAGACAGAGAGGAGAAATCATAAAAAAAAGAAATCCTACAATTCGCATCAAAAATGGCTCCTGAATATGCAAGAACATTTGTGCATTTGCTTGCGTAAAAACAAAACAAAACAAAAAAACAACACACCCGCATTAGACGTTAATGTCTCCAAATGAACCGTATGGGTCCTCTAACAAGCGCGGTCTCTGAAGCCCATCTTTTGATGTTGCACACTGCAGCACCATCCTCTGGTCTGGACAATTCACTGAAAATAGGCTGCTTCTTTAAAGATACCTCTCTCTGCGGCTAAATATGATTAGCTTCAGAGGACATTGTAGCTCTCTCCACAGCTAATATATTTAGTATGGATTGTCTGAGGGCTAAGGATACAGCGGAGCGGAGGGATCAATATTCTAAGTCAGAGTCTGTCTGGAGAAGAGGAACCATGCTGGGAGATGGTTAACTGTGCTGAAGCAGTGATGCTGTCTGGAAGCACCCAATGCCAGGAATCCCACAATATTGAACACTTCTTCAAAAGGTAATGCTTAATACTCAAGCTGGGCGCTGGTTTATGTTGAGTGTCTACATCAGGCGAGGGGCTTGTTGAAGATTTGTTGTGGATATCTCTGAGGATGAGAGATTATATAAGGCAAATCTAGATGATTCCTTATAGTCTATAGTGCACCACTCAAGCCCAAAACCCCCACAGGGCCTTGCATCCATAGGGCAGATGTCAAAGTGGTGCTCTAAATAGAGAATAGGGTGTCCTCTGAGATAGAGGGGGAAAAGGACCCAGATTTAAGTGGCTTCATTTGCATGCGTGAATCCCTCACTTAAGCCCATTTGAATCGCACACGCGAGCAGCCGCAGACACAAACGGACATGCGCGCGGCTCACACGAATTCCCAGGCACACCAGTGCACACACTTAGCACAGACACATTCTCCCCCTTTTTTCTTAGAGTCAGAGGACATTAGCACTGCATCTATTTCTGGAGGCCCATTAAGGCCGTAAAACATTTAAGATCCACACAGAGTGATTCCGACTGTCAGAATGACCCGTTCTTTCCCCATTTCTCCTGCTCATGTAAAAAAAAAGCTGACACGAAGCTTGTGACAGAAACATGTATTTGGTGCCGTTCCGGATTCGGCTGAGTGGGCTGGCACGCCGGCTGGATGGGGCTGGGTGGGGTGGGGTGGGAGGAAGTGGGGTTGAGAAGAGTTAGGCGGTGGAGGGGGGGGGGAAGGGGTGCAGTCGTTCGCCCGCCAAATGGGTCCATTTTGCTGAAATGTGAAGCCTGCACTTTCCTGACACGCTATAATAAATCTATCAATTGTGTGTGGGTGTGTGCGTGCGTGTGTCTCATGTGTGTGCGCGCCATGCATGAAGAGGAAATTGGTGGCATATAAACAGGAAATATCCCCTTCCCTTCCCCTCTATAGATGTGACAGTCACAGTAACAGCTAACAGCTCAGCTCACCGTAACACAAGGTGGCATATGCCTTATAATGGAAATGCATTGTACCAGGGAGGGACAAACATACACGCACAAGGGCACACATGGATCCATACACACACACGCACATAGAAGCTAATGCGGGATGAGTAGGCAACCTTGTCTGCCTCCCATCTCAAATCTATACATAAATATATCATTTGCAGTCCAGTGAGGACTAAATCCATGAAAGCAGCAATGCTAGGCTACTTTAATGCGAAATGACAGGCTTCTAGGCAGCTCTTAGAAGCCTAACAAGCCTGAATAGTCTCTATTTCGAGAGGGAGAGTGAAGAATGCTAGCAGAATGTTAGCTTTGCTATATATAGTTCATTATTGCGCACAACCCTGAACACCCCCTCAGTGTGTTTCATCCACCATCCGGTCGCACATTAGAACTTCTCGGAAAAAAAAGCCCTTTGCTTTGGCAGAGGCTTTGGGTCATTTGCAAAGCAATTACTTATTGCTTTAATGCATTTGTACACTAATAGTTACATTAAGTTTGCATGTCTGTGATCCTCGAGTCTCTAAATGCTTCGTGATAAATGTCGGCTGAATCATCGGTTTCAGCTCCTACATGAACATAAACGAGAGAAGGATTTTCAGTTGTGATTTTACAACTTTGTGAAAGTTCATAAAGTGCATTAAATGAGGTTTTTTTTTTTTTTTTTTTTTTTACCTTTAATGACTAGGTCGTTTTAGAAAAATACCATTAACACAACGGATTGTGGAACATAAATGGCAATGATAGTTAAATCACAATCAAACAGAGAAAACAAAGACATATAAAGAAGGTCAAACATTACTGCACATCAAACAGAGGAGGTATACAGTCGAACCGAACGTGTATTTTATGGTAACATTACAGCAAATGTCAAAGAAAATCAATAAAATAAATCATAAAATCACAATTAAATTTCTTTCGATGAAGAATTAATGTAATGTGCGACCTATAAAAAATATAGATGCAGAATTCAATTCTGTCTTCTCCTAAAGAAGACTTCTCATCCTCATTTTCAGGTTCATTCATTGATCTTGATTTACTACTAGAATATGTTTACAGGCTTTATTGCTTAAAAAACACACCGGTTTTCTCATAATGTCCAGTGCTGCAGCTCTGTATCCCTCCTCTGTCTCTTTCAGGCCCCGCTCCCAAATACCGTCTGCTCTGATTGGTCAGCTCACACACGCCTGAGCCAGCACCGCTAACAACAACGGAGTAGCTGCACTGAATCAATTCTTACGTGCCATACTAGCCGCTCTGCATTAACTATGCGAATATGTCACATGGTGATGTAGTTTGTTGTCACAAAGGCGCAGAATTAAAGGCGGGGCTGCTGCCGATGTGTTAAAGGAGTGTTCTGTGGGAGAGAGGAGCTCCTGTTTGTGCAGACTTTTTTAACTCTCATCTTTTACATGCAAAAGAACCTACTGTATATGAGCATCTGGTCTTTTTTAAAGACATTAGTGTGTAGGTTGTGTAGAATTTGTACAATTGTGTAATCTCTCTCGTTTCCGAGCTGACCCAATGGAAGATCAATGCAACCCAGTTAAACGCATATGAGGTGTAAGACTTCTGCTTTAAGGCAGAGCTGTGAGCTCTATCAGCTGTACCATGTTCCCGACATGCTCCACTAGTGAACACTTCAGACGGCGACATCAGCTAGACAGTTAAACTGGAGCTGCCTCACATTCATTTAAGGGATTTATAGCGGCATTAGGAGTTAAATAATTAGGACAATGATTCGGCTGAACTTTGAAAGCCCTTTGCGTCACGTTATCCATTCTGTCCAGCACTTTTATTCTCTTTAATTAATATCTCAAGGCCATGCAGAATCTGGCATTCTACACCAAGCGAAGCTGTGATGTGTATCTACTGTATATTTCCCAAGCAAACTTTATCCAGCCATTATTTCTACAGTATTTTTCTGCTGGACAAGATATTATCTCCGAGGAGTTGAGCCTATGCTTTGGCCAACATTGACCCACACCTCGGTCTCTCCTCATATCTCCTCATGACTGCCTGCCGCTCGCAGAAAAAAGAACTGGAGCACAAAAGCTTCTCCCGGGGGCAGTGCACTGTACAGTTACAATACTTTGCTTTTTTCCTGTGAGTCAATGTTCGCTACCTCCAAAGGTACAATTGTGTACCCAGGTGAACAACATTAACTTTCTGAAAAACATGTTGAATTAGGCAAAAGTGAAAGATATTAGGATGATCCCCTTTTTCCAATTTTCATTGGACATTTTCCCTGATGACTTTAGGAGGGTGCTGACAAACCAATGCGCTTCTCATTGATATGCTGCTTCTTTTAATCATGTTGGTGGAGGTACTTTCCCCAACCCCACCGTTCAGGTGACCCTATAGCCGAGGCTGCTGACAGGAACTGTCCTTTATGCTTGATGGTGCGTTCAACCAAGCCAGTAGCTCTTCAGCCGCCTTTGTGGGCAAGTGCTTTATGCTTCCGTGCATGTCACTACAGGTAGGAGGAAATATTGATCTTAGATGCATCGTGATTCTCTCGTGAAATACTAAGCCCTGCTTCGGGAAATGGATGGTCAAGACATTTAAAAGACATTGTCAACATTACGATTTCCTGTCATGTTTCTGTACAATTGGGTCAATCCTTACTTAAACCGTAACAGAAGTAAGACACATGCCATTTACCTTCTAAGCGACTGTGTTAGCCTCGGTGTGTGTCAAAAGCCTAGTAGTCATGTTCTTTGGTTTGTACCACTTAGAAATGCATTAAAGTTTAAGATTTAGATTGTAGCAACATTTGGGCGAACATCTGTGTTACATGAGACAGTGGAGGTAAATTGAGGTGGTTACTTTAATTACGGCTCACTGGATGTACGCTGTGTTTGAAAAGAAGTCACACAGTGAGAAAAAAAATAAATCATGGATAGAGATGAAACCAACATCAGAAATCGTTGGTAGTCATCTCAATCAGAATCAAATAGGATTGTAAGTTGTGTTGTGATTCCAAACTCACTCCTGCAGCGACTGGCTATTGATTTCTGTCTGTGTGACTTAAAATTACATTACATGTTCAAAGTGGGCTTATCAGAAACGAACAAGCATTGTCACTGGAGGAAATATCATCTCTACACAAGGTAGCTGTTTGACACCATTAATAGTCCAATAATGCTCTTAAGCTTTATATTAACACAGCGAAAACCTCAGCATCAAATTACTACATTGCCGTACAGAGGTGGGTACATACATTAAACCCCTCCTGTACACCGCTGATGAGAGTGGTTTCATGTATTGACTGCGAAAACGAATTTCCTCTCAGACGATAATAAAGTGTCTGTGCAGGGCTGTACTGACTGTGTCAATTATATTTGTGTAGATGTGTCACCTCAAAACGCCTTGCTGCAGCACCGGGGACCAGTCAATACGCCACCACGCACCTCTGACCTGTGGGCAAACCTGCCTCGCGCTTCTTTTCAACTTCCGATGGACATTGATTTTCCAGCAACTCCCACTCATACATAAATGTGGCAATTGAGATGTGAACAGGGACGTATTCTGAGTACGGATCAGGGGCTTCGAGCCGATGAGAAAGCAGAGACGGATATTTTGTCAGACACAGCTATAACTCACAGCCTAAAAAGAATTGAGTCTTCCTAAAGAAACCCTAGACGAAGAGTCTGCCTCTGATGTTATTGTTGTTTTGATCACAAAGTACAGTGTGTAAGTGTGAGGAGTGTTACACCATGGATGTATGATATGCGAGGTGCTATTCGAGGGTGAAAGTGTGTGTATGTGTGTATTAGTGCGAAAAGCCTCTATCTAGGTCTTTGTGATGAATCTGTTTCAGTGGGAAGCAAGGTGCTGCGAGCAGCATGCCGTCTGTTAATTCACATTCGCCGCGGGGGGTTTGAGTCTGGCTGATGATACCGCTAGGTGTTGAGAAATGGAGGGACAGAGGAGAAGGAGACTTTGACAAATGAACAAAAGCTATGTGTGGGGATGATCCCTGATGTCAACCACGGGCAAAGCAAAGTTTAAAGTACAACTATACCTATGACTCCCTGGGACTCGCTTAACAAGCCGGCCCCCCCGGCTGCACTGGGTAAATAATTGGACTAAATAAATTCTACGAAAATTGCGACTTGCAAACTGCAGCGTGAAAGATTTGGCTCCACAAAAGACATATTTCAGCTCTATGTGCCGGAGTGTAAAGCCACTCTGTGCTGTGCTTGCGTACGTAAAATTAGCTCGAGCAGCGATCTCAGCTGGAGAGGTTTTGATCTTCGAGCCATCACGTCTTCATTAAAGTATTAACCGATGATTGCAGCACCACCAACCAGCCGTGTTTATTCCAGCAGCGATTACAGCCCGTGTTGCATCCGCACAATCATAACCTTCATCTGCGATAAACCCTCCCACACAGTGCTGCCTCTCATGGCCGTACAACAGTCACAGGCATATTAATCTATAGATTTCCCTCTCTCTCTCCTTGTCTTCCCTCTCTGCCTCTGGCCAAAAAAAAAAAAAAAAAAAATCACACATCATCCTGCATTAATTCCGCTAATGTAGCACACAACTGTAGATCTGCATTTGATATATTGCACTTCTCACCCGCTGGCCCATCTCGCTCCTTCTTTAACTCCCCATGCTTGATATCAGGGAAAATCCATTCAGCTAACATGGTCCGAATCTAAATAGCACTTGCATAAGCCCGGCCCACTCAAGATCACACCAGAGGAAAAGAGGCAGCATTGCCCTGGGAGAATGCAGTTAGTCCAAACCGAAAAAAAAAAAAAGATTTATATTTAGTTGCTATTTGGATCATTCTGTGTTGCGCAGGTAGAAATACAGCTCCAGACTGGTTTATAGTTGTTGCCCCCCTTATGTTTCCTACCTTGTAAAGCAGACAGAGAAGATACTGCCGCATCACCCACATCACATAAATCAGCCGTGAAAGCATAATGGTGAGAATTTGACTGAGGGCAACCAGGGGCAAGGACAGACATGTGAGATATTACTCTCATTCATTCTGCCACCCTCGGTTTCCTCCACTCCCGTATGTGAGCTGACCCGTCTCTGGTGCTGACCCAAAAAGACTGGAGAGAAGAACAGCAGCCGCCTATTGTCAGACGCGCACCCCATTATCTCTCGCTCGCTCTGCGGCTGCGCCAGGGGCTCGCCTCGTGCCTCCCCTCGAGGTGATCATCTCTCAACACGTCTTGCGTGCTAGACTCATTTCAGCTTGTTGGCAAATCGCGCAGGGATCTTCCCTGCTCGGGCAGGGGCCGCAGTCCTTCCCTTTACTCCGCGACGGACGGGAAAAAAACAATAGATGAATGTAACTCGAATGTAACACCAGTTCCTCCGGGGAACGAGGAGACCTCGGGAGTTGGCAGAACACATCCACTTGGTCTAAAATGTATAGGTGTGTTGTTTCTCAGACTGATTATAATACACCCTGAGGCTCCAGACAGACACAAAGAGCTTACAGTGTCAGTCAGCGTTGGTCACATTTATGCTTCATCGCGAGTGCTGCTTCATATTTTTACCCTAAATTAACAAATTAGATCTGCCATCAGCACTTGCTCAACCCTCCCCACTAGCAGCAAATGCCCAATGACAGTGAAGCAGCAGGCACATCAGGGCTCCACATCCTGAAGTCAAGTACACGTGGCTGTGATACAAGTGAATCTAAGTATTTGTGGGGCTATAGCCGCAACCAAAACCACAAAAAATATTCTATAGTAAATAATTGGCACGTTTGGGGTTTCTGGTTCAGTTATTTCCTGTTTTATTTTGTAGGTTCTCTTCCCATGTGTCATGTTTTTTTTTCTTTTCTTTTCACTTCTTGTCTTTGTCTTTTTTCCTGCCTTCTGCCCTGTTCCCCTGTGTTTCATTTGTTAATTAGTTCTTGTGTGTTCAAGTCGTTTTTTGTCCCGGTGTTGGTTTGGCTGCGCTTGCTCCTTGCGTGTCCTCTGTGTTCCAGCTTTTGTTCCCTATGGCTTTCTGGTCTGTACCTTTTCCTTATTTCATTCTTGGATTCTCGTTAGCATTGGTTTTGTTGCCTGATTTTTACTTCCTGCACTTTGATTTTTGGATCGCAGCTTTGCTAATGAAGCTCGTATATTGTTTTTTTTAAACCTGCCTGCCTGTGTGTCTGCTTTTGTGTCCTCACGTTTTTGCAAATGTTAACAAGTACACCTCAAAAGGTTCGTCTGCTCTAATGGAAGATTCAAATGTTAGCATTTCTGGCTAGCTTATTACCTGCAGCAGTAGCCTGACCCAGCTTTACTGCATCGGCCAAGGAGCTTTTCATCAGCAGACTTAATTTCATAAGGTTAAGGTCGCATCAGAAAAAGGACAAGAACATTCACTGTCCAGCCGGTTCTGATCTGATCTGTATGTCAGAATACAGGCTCAGTTAAAGGCACACTCTTGGGCCCTCATTTATCAGCATTATGTCCACAAAGATGTGTGTGTAATGAGTGCACATGATTTGGGTCTTATGTTGAAGTGAGAAACTTAACGCATGAAAGCCATTATTGGGCACATAAAAGTCCTGTCCAACAAAACCGTTTTTTTTTTTTGATCAAGTAGGATTTATCTATCCTCATTACATACTGGTGATTACAACAAGCATAGGCATGTTTGATGAACGCTCATTTTTTGTATTTCATTTAATTTTCTAAAGGTTTTTTTTTTTTTTTCTTTCATTTTTTCCTTTGTCACTTTAACTTTTAAAAAGCCTCCCGTGGAGAGCTGTTGTAAATTGGCATTTTGCTATAAACACAGTGCAGGGCATCTGGGGCTCGTTGCAGCACATACGTTACTGTTTCAACTAAATAAGGGCCGCGATCGTCAGCGAATTAACACAGAACCACATCCAAGCGTGTTCTCCAATATATGTTGGTTAGTTCTCCTCATGAAAGCTTCTTCTTTCTAACTGTAAAAGGCGAAACACACGGTTTGAAAGTACCTCAACAATGATCCATTAATCTGACCTTTTCCACATGATTTTTAAAACTGACATCCTTATATCTTAACTTGAGGACTAACTAGTTCCAAGCTGCAATGCAAGAATAATCCTATTTTATTTCCATATCCTCTACACCAATTATAAGCTGTTGAGGATGTTGACCTTTTACCTGACATGTAGCTTTAGCTACAGTGTTTCACCACCACATCACGGAGCCATCAAGGCATACTTAAGATTCAAGGGTTCTTGCTGTGAAACAAGTCAGCTAGAAACACTGAAAAGTCAACTGGTGACAGCATTCTCAACCAAGACTCGTACAAATATAGATTTTTATTAAGGACTATTATGTTCCGTGCTAGAACAAAAAGCCTGACAGGTGTAGAAGCTAACAAAAGGGAGTGTTGCGGCACAGGTCCATTACAAAGGATGAAGTACACAAACACTTCCACCACCTTTTCACTTTTATTTGATCGTGCACTTTTATTTCCTTTTCTTAATGACAGCTTAAAATGTCCTTATTGCTGTTACTCGAAACTTGATGATTCATGTTGAGTTTACCTGCTGTTTGCACAAAGAAGTCAGCTAATGCTCATGTTCAATATTAAGGTTTTGCCTGCATGGGCTCTCTCTACATCTTGCTCTACGTAGTCTCTTCAACTTGCGTGCCTGTGTGTGTTTGTAGCACTGGCCACAGGATGCACTGAATATTATCCACCTTGGCCAGACTCACTGCACCGGCTGGTGCTGATCTGATTCAGCTAGTACGCACACATTGGAGAAAACATCTGTTTGGAACTAAACACACTCGCACACAGACACGAATACAGCGCGCACACTCACTATCGGAGGCACACGGGCGCACAGGAAACAGTCCGTGCACGTCCATTTACACGCCCACGCTCGCTCACAACGCCCACCGCACTTGCACACACATAAACACTATCTGGAAATGGCATTGAGCATCTGTTTGGACAGCGCTAGCACATTCAGTTTTTTTTTTTGCGAAACACTGGCAAGAGCCATGCATTGGCCATGAGAAGCTGCTCCACAGCAGCAGTGTGACCGGGTGACCGAGCAGCCGTCCAGTTGTCTGCCAGCCTCATCCATACACACACACACTTTAATATACACCCGTACACACACTTTCAACCGCAGACACTGCAATGCATATTCAGTGCCGTCCCCTCCCCCTGACACCACCACTCTCTTTTCCCAAGTTGCCCATAAAATGCTCATGCTTTTAGCAGGATTCTGAAGCATTTTAAGAAGCTATTTATTTAACAGCATGATTATCTAACCAGTGTTAGGGTGATCTATCTGGCAAAGTGATTGGGTGTGCTATTAACGCCCTCTCCTCCGGCACAGGTGGCAGCTGTTCAGAGGACAAAAAAAAAAAAAAAATGGGAAAGAAAAGACTACATTTTGATGTATCTGTGATATTTTCCATATGTACACATCGCAATCCCTGCCACAGTCTGACAGCATATAAATGAACCTTTAGCGCAAGGAGAAAGTGGTCAATCATACGTGCTGTGATGAGCACCAGTGGGCACACGCACACAACATCCTCTCAAAACACAAAATGCCAGAAACAAACAGTGCCCGGCTTGAATGTTGTGGGCCTTGGGATAATTCCATGGATTGTAAATATGAAGGTGATGTCTTATGCCAATCTGTCATGTCTCATCTTAACTGATGCATCTCTTCAGGGAGAGCCAGTTTAGCATTTAGCATGTACATACATCACATCAATGTCACTTGACAGAAGCGCCCCATTTGTATTGCTGACAGCTTGGTTGAGGCCAAGGTGTGTGGATCAGTTTGTGTGTGTGTGTGTGTGTGTGTGTGTGTGTGTGTGTGTGTGTGTGTGTGTGTGTGCGTGGTGGGGGTTTGCCTGCATGCAGAAAAAAAAAGGAGAGCGAGAGAGGAAGACAGTGACAGAAACACAGGAAAATAAATAGAAAGAGAGAGAGGGAGGGAGGCAGAGAGAGTATAGTCGAGGCCGGGAGGAGTTTTCGGTTATTTACATATGCAGATTCTGGTCACCCCAGATCCCTACCCTCATCACGAGAAACCAATTAAAACTCTCTTCATTTAATGTTTACCTTAATTAACCGTAACAATTAATGGCTGTCCAAAGTCCTATTGTGGCTTTTTCAATTAAAGCTGTGTGTGACGAGGTTGCAAGCCAATACTATCAATCACAGAGACAATTCTCCAGCGACTAAAGAAGCCAGTCCCAGTGAAATTAGCTTGTGTATCGTTTAATTTCATTACTTTAAAAGTTATTCTTCTCATAATAGCTGTGGCCAGTTTGCACTGTGCACGTGCATGTCAGCGTGTTCGTGGGCATGTGTGCGCGTAGGTGTCCAGCCATCCAACCAGCAGCGCTCGTACTGGTCAGCAGATTGTTGGGTGAGACCCAGTGGACCATTAGCTGTCCGAAGCTGCCAGGGCTGAGAGCTGATAATGACAGGTGGTGTACACACCCTGGAGGTCTGACAGGCTCAGGGCACAGTGCCATGTAACAACAGCCTTTACTACTGGCACCACGGCTGTGATGGCAGCCTTTAACACTGGCAATGGCGCAGCTATGGCAGAAGCGTCGCTGGCAGTAACACGGCGGCTGCGACGGAGGAACAGCTATTACTACATGCAGTTAAACTAAAATGGCAGCAATTGTTAATGGCGGGGAAACCACTGCGCTGTCATTACCATCACTCATCCTCTTGGTAAATGCATTTGAATCCCTGCGAGGGCTCAGGTGAAAATTCCGATTATCGGAATAACAATGAACCTGTAGGTCACATTCATCCGCACTGAGGACCGTATTGTGCCGGATGTTACGGTCCCGATGTGCTTACTTTTCCTTTCCTTTTTCCATCATTGTTCAAGTACACTTTCGGCTGCCCATTTATCGAAGCCTTTTCTTTATCCCTGTACAGCCGCATCTCAGGTAGAAAAAATCTATTTTTAAGACATTTCCTTGTCATTCCGGCTGTGTTGTGGCTGCATCTTCCACCACAGACCCCTCACACTAACTAAAAACTGAACAGCGTGAGCATGTGTGGGCATCTGAGTGTGTGTCCATACAGTACCGGCACCTCTGTGTCCTCCGCCCCCTCTCAGCCCTTCTCCCCCAGTGCAGAACACTCTGATTTGCACTAATCTCTCGGTACACTCTCGCGGCTATTGTTCCCTTCTGCTGTGAGCTTATTCATGTGCCACTCACCATGCCTCTCCTCTCATTTCAATACTCCAACAGCGCTGGGAACTGAAAACAGTTTTAAGCGTGCTTATTCTGCTGTTTATTACAAAAAAAAAAAAAAACATCTGCTTGCCTCTCGCCCTCTCTACTGTGTAGGTGATCGTGGAATCATGCTGGATGTGACCGCTTATTAAAATGGCAAGTAGAGGCCGGACTCTGTGATGTTTCCATCACGCCGTTTATGTACACAGGCAGCCTGTAGGCAGCCGGTGGACAGCGCGAGATGAAAGCTACCGCTGATGTTCCGATTTGATGACTGTGTTGCCATGGAAGCGAGATGAGGATGGAGGAGGGGCGTAAGCGTTCACAGAGAGACGGAATACAAAATTATCTCTTTCTTTCTCTCTCTCTCTCTCACACACACACACACACACACGAACAAACATCCCAAAGCCCCCCCCCCATCGAACAGTAGTACAGTCCGGTTGGTCTTTCTTTGGATCAGTGAACTGTAAAGGTCCATCATTAGGACAACAGGGTGGGGTCTGATGTTCTGACAGCTTGTCAAGAGCAGAAGCATGGCTAACTACGTGATGAGACTGCTATTAAAGAGACTGAAACCACACAACTGCGCTGCTGCTACAACGAGGCACCTGGCGGATTCATGGTAGCTCTTCAGCCTCTGCGGGGCGGCTGAGCGGCCGGTTCAATAAAAACGGTTTCTGGCTCCAGCGGACGTGTTTATAGCGTTTCCTCTGGCCAAGCGCAGCACCAGGGTTAAGTTGATCATCTCTCACTCTGGTAAAATAGCCAGGGGAGTCCGTGTACCACTAGATCAACTCTACAACTTAAAGACCCTAAACGTTACAGCTCAGATGATCGATATGGCACTGAGCAATGTTCTTTACGAGCTAATAGACAAATCCATTCCTGCAAACCCCCTCGGGCCTTGGGAAGGCAAGAAGGAAGTTAGAGAGCATGGCTTCTTTGCCTGGTGTTGCCTCTTAGACCTCTTGCCTGCACGCACACACGCGAGCCCACAAGGGAGGCGAGTGGAGACACTCGGATGCCGCTTGCGTGCCTGTCCAGGTCCATATGGCTGTGGTTGCATTGGCACTTATGCGGATGTCTCTGTTTCTGCGGGTATTGTAGTCTCCCGATTCCTCCGAGGTTATCACAGCTGCGGAGCTGCCAAAAGGAGATTTGTGTCTTCTGACACCAGCAGGAGCAGAAACACGTAAAACCCATTTCATTCACAGCGCTTAAATGCTCCTCGCCGACACTTTTGAGTAGTGGGAGCTCGCATGAAACATTCGTAATTCCCTCACTTTCTAATTAAACGTCCAGATTGCCTAATAAATGTCAGAGTTGCATCATAAAGTGGAGAAGTCCTGAAATTCTGATTCCCATCTGAAATCTGAATCTGATCCTGCGTTAACACCTGTTGCTATTTCACCAGGTTCCATCACTCCGCCTAAATGAGGCACACATCGAGTGACTGCTGGATAAAAATTAAAACAGGTATTGAAGCTGAACCTCGCCAGGATTTTTTCTGATCCTGCGCAGTGTCTTTACTTGCCAGCGAGCCTCTCTGCCTTCCTATCTTCTCCGTGCCCTCCCTTTGTCTTTCTCCGTGCCGTATGCTTGCTCATTAAACCGTAAGGTCAGCGTTTCACTCCACTCTACCACCCTTTGTTTCCACGCCCTTGCTAACCTTCTGCCACACTTACTTGAACACAACTTGGCCAAACTTGACTGCAAAACTTTGGCACATCATTATAAAAATAATGGACCATGTTTATAAAGGATATGAAGAACCTCTGTGACATTGCGCAGTCCCCCAGGCCCTCACACAACCTAGTTTATAGCCGGGATGTAACATTTATGTTTAAGGTAACATTCATGCTTGTCTAATTTCAAGGCAAGGACAACAGCTACACTGTGAACACAAAATATATATATATTTTAGATGACTTTATTTGAAGGTCTAATGGCAGCAATCTATTTTGGGGCAATATGACTCATTTAGTGTTGGTTAGCATGGACCTGGCAGGCATCGACTACCCTTTCATAGTGTAACTTTTACACCCTCATTCACAGCAGAGAGCCTTCGTTTTGCTTATTCTACACGCATTGCACAAGCACTTTATAAGAAATGTAAATGAGTGAGGATAGATATGAAAAGAGCCTTCTGGAGCCTTCTTTCTGTAGCAATAACGGTACATTTTTAGTTAGAAACGTGTCTGGAAAACATTGCACGGAAATAATTCCAACAAATGGGGATTTGACGAGACTGCCATCCCCTTATGTACCGTATACATCTTTTTAATTTGGCTATTTTCATTATCAGACAAAAATCAGTACATTTCAATTATCCACAGCTCTTTGCGATGTCTTCCACATGCTTGTGTAGTCCAATCAACGCTCCGAGTCCCAAATGTACGATTCACAAAGATAATGCAAAAAGTGAAAAAGCAAGCAAAGTTTTTGAAGTTTGAAAAGCCGAGTTAACTGTTGGCAGTTCTGACGCCCATCTTGGATGATTCCACAGTCGGAAAAAATGAATATTTTACACATGAACAAACGAATCAATACTTGGAAGAAGTGTAGTTTGAAAAATGTGCTCAAAAATGAATTCAAGAGGCACAAGCTGTCAAGTGTAAATAAATTCATGCTTGATGACAATTAACAGGGAAGGGACTCGCTTTTCTCTTCAAATTGCTTTGTCCCCGCCGAGTGTTAGATCACATGGTCCTCGGGTTTTAATATTCATATAGCAACAGGATGCTGTGAAATATTCATCTACTGTCCGCCTGCTTAACGGGGAATAGAGATAATAGCAAATAAATACTTAACACTAATGCACATACTGTTTATTTATTTCATTTATATGATGTTTCATGCCATTGTTTCCTGTTTGTTGGACCCTAGCATTGACGCAGTGTCACCGCCCAGTCACATCAGCAGATGTGCCCTGACATGTCTCGTTGCAGAGGGATCACATCCATACTGAGGGGTGTTTTTCAGTATTACTGCTTTCATAAGGCTTGATCGCTAACTCGGCGACTCTAAATGTTTGAGGCAATTTGAAAACCCATCTTCTTCATACCATTATCTGCAGTGTATGGCGGAAATGGAACACTCAAACCTTTCTAGTGTATTAATTTAGCGCCGTGATCAGACAGTTATAAGGGAGTTGTCAAGTTTTTAAAAAATAATGGACATCCCGCGGCCAGTGGGAATCAAGAGCTTACTCAGGCCATGGTAATTACACAGATATTTGCATTTTAGCGCAGAGCGTTATCTGCCATAATGAGTGATAGAGCCTGTCATCGGACCGCTGTTTGCATTCGCCTCGGAACCCTTTTTTGCTCGGACGACAATGTATGAGAAGTGCACTGATGTAAAACCAGGAGGCCGTCCGCTCTGTGCCAATGTGTCAATCCCCAAAGTGGAGGCAAAGGAGATAAGCGGAAAAGATAGACAAAAGCCTAGAGTAAATCTGCAACTGATTAAACTAATGAAAAGTGGTCAATTAATTAGCATCTCATTGTAAGACAGTGCTGTAACCCAGATAATAAAGCTAATGTAGTTTTTTTTTTTAATTGTTCCACACTGCAGTAATTCAGAGGACTGACACCGCATCTATCTGCTCTCCCTCTCATCAGCCCTCCTCCTCTCTTTTCTCAGAGCTTTTATTCCAGCAATCAATTGTTCAATTCAGTTTTCACCGATTCATTCTGTTTCAGTGTAATTGAAATGAAAAATGAAATGAAAGATCTTCGCAGTGATCATAGGTATAGTTCATTATTAAAGGAGACATACTATGCTAATTTTCAGGTTCATGCTTATAGTTTGGGTTACTGCTAGAATAGGTTTATATTCTTTGACGCTCACAAACACATCAGTTTTCACATACTGTCCGGTGCAGCAGCTCTGGATTCCTCAAACACTCGTTATAGCTCCTGCATCTGTAGGGTCCCCCCGCCCCCCGGATAACCAGGTATGCTCTGATTGGTCAGCTCACACATGCCTAACCCACACCGCTAACAGAGCAACAGAGCAGCTGTGCTACATTAGTTCTCATGTGCCATACTAGCCGCTTGGCATAAATTATGCAAATATGTGACATGGTAACTAAGTGTGACGTGGCGTTAACTCCTCACGAGGCGTTTCAGGAGCAGTGTTTTCTCTGGGAGAAAGGAGCCTCTGTTGGTGTGGACTTTGACCATTTTAACTCTCAAGATCTTTTACAGGCACCAGGAGTAAAAATCTGCTTCTTTGCTTTCTTTGTGAGAGTTAATCATTATTACTCTAGCACAGGTGACACAATCACCCAGGCTCTAGCCATAGTTTAAAAAATAAATAAATAAATAAACTAGGATAGTATCGGGGGCAACTGTAGTTGACAACTGCAACTGTATAGGTTCCAAATATAAGTTAATTGGTCTCCTGATTACAATAATCAGTATTGGTATTGATCATTTAAAAATGAATATCAGTCGATCCCTAAAAAATATTTATAGTAACCTCTCTAAAGCTCATTTATACACACAATGCAACACATTTAGTTTACGTTCACATTTTCTGCTTGTGTGCTGTGCACTTACAAACGAGAAGTAGCTAGTAAAGCTAACTTGTTTCTCCCTCCCTCCTTGTTTCAGATTAATGAGCTAATTGCCGCCCAGCTCCTGCACCATACAGACGGATGGACAAACAAGAGAGTGGTATCGATCCTCTTATCTAATTCTTGCCAAAGTGTATACGTTTATTCCTCCACTTATATCCACTATGTGTCACGTAGCTCTTTAATGTTTTTCTTCTTTTTAATGCTTGGGTCTATTTTTTTTTTCTTTTTTTTTTTTTTCTTTTTTATTGGGGCCTGTGTGCCACAATCAGTTCTCATTGCTGAAAATAAAATGATTTTTCAGACAGTTTAGCTGAGGCCCAGGTCCATAAAGGAATGGTGGTCCAAATTTGGTTTGGATGAAATTGACCGATTTCCACAGAGCCCTGACCTCCTCCACACTCCACACCTCCATAAAGAACAGGAAGGCTGAATGCAATGCGACCTCTCACTAAAATGATCTTTTGTGTGAATGGGAGCAAGTCCCTGCAGCGAGCAGGCTCGAAGCCTCGTAAAAGCTTCCCCTGCATAGACTCATATCCCCGCACATGCTGTTGAATTGTCATGCAGATGCGCATGATTGTCCACATACTTTTGTCGGAGTTAAAGTGATGTGTGTGTGTGTGTGTGTGTGTGTGTGTGTGTCAGCAGTAAACTCTAGCTGAACTACATTTTGTCTTTCTACTGCCAATCTCCTCTGCTCTAACGGTGCACTGTCGTCAGCTCAGGGTGTTGATGTTTTCCGGAGTTTGTCAGCAGGTCTGACTGGTGCTTGAGAATGCCTACAGCCCTCCTCAGGGGAGGTGTCACAGTTGGACATGCACCCCCCACCAACCCATCACAGACACTCGCTCACACACACATGAAAGGGGAATAAAGACAGAATCTGGACAGACGTGGCTTAACACACAAACCGAAATCTGCTCCCTGCTTTACTCTTTCTTAATCTGTCCCTGCCCTCCCTCTATTTTTCTCACACTCAAATCCACACACGCACACAAACACACACACACACACCGACTAAATTGACTTGTCAGCTTCAATCAGACCAGGAACAAAAGGATTCCTGCCAGTTTGAAGCTGACATCATTAATGGGTTTGGGAGGGGGCGAGCTCCGAAGACAAAGGGAGAGCAAGGTCGGGCCGACTTAAAATGCACTTTCATTTTGGCAGGGACGTTAGTTTTTTGATTTCAGCCCCTTTACGCCGACGTCTTTTAGCGAGTGGCTCTAACTTTCATTATCACTGGGAACAGAGGGGCGTGTGAGACTTTGTTGTGCTGATGGAGAGAAATGTGACATCCATAATGCATTTCCTATTAGAGGATGCCACGCATGGACACACCTGGCCACGTGTCAGAGAAGAGATGGACAGGAAGAGGATGAGAATAAATGGGGTGTTGGCGGTGGAGAGGGAGAAAGAGGTTGCCAAGTAAATTATACCAATGCGAGTGGAGACAGGGAGAGCTGCGAGGGGTGATGCTTGAGCGGAAGGGAAGAACATGTTCTTGAGAGAGATTGTGTCGGGGGTTTGGAGAGCCATAGAACGCACTGTACGGCTCTTCATGTGACATGTGAAATCTGCACATAAACCAGCTTTCCTGGTGCATTGTAGCGGAGAAGCCAAATGCTTTGAACATTCAAAATCCTTTCCTCTCACTTCTGCGACTTCATCCATCCTCATTTCGCTTCTGTTTCCTCTGCTGCATGCCCATCTGCCTCTCCACTTTTTTTGCAGCGCTCATTCTGACCCCGGATAGAGATGGAGTCCCTCATCTCAAATGGTAATAACTTTGGTCCATATGCACACAGCCATCACAAATTGATTACTGTGTAATGCTGCAAGCACTCCCTCCCTCTCTCTCTCTTCCCTCTCTCTCACTCTCTCTCTGCCTCTCACGCTCGCTTCTTCCAATCTTGTGATTTTGCATGAGGCTGAGTCCATGTCCAATCCGTCCGTCATTAAACGGCGCCCCTGGGTGCAACCCGGACGTAAACAAGCACACCCTGAAGCCTTCCCCGCATGATCCCTCTCCTCCTCTGACTGAGCCCTCGCCTTCTCCCACCGTCTTTGTCTAACACTCACTCGAAACCAGCTTCTCCTTCACCTGTTTTACCCTCAACCACTCATTCCCTTTTATTCTCATTCTAATTATACCATTACATTACCATTTCTATTCTCTCATTAGCATTTTCGCTCTCCCTGTCTCTTATTCTTCCCCTCTCTCATTCTCTTTTTTTCACCCTCTCCCGCTTCCTCTATCACCCTTCCACTTCCCAGCTGCTGAACGCGTTCCACCTTTTTTGCGGCACATAAACAGACAGTGCCCTTGGGGATGGGTTGGAGAGCTCTGTCTTTGTTTGTGTGCACCTCTAACTAACTCTCCATCTGCGGGGAGCCAAGCCAAGCCCAGCAGTGCAAGACAGATAGCTGGCACCATCCCAGACTCTTCTCTAGTTGGCCCCATATCTTCACCCCCGCCTCTCAACTTCTTCCTTCCTCCCAGGCTGCAGTTCTCCCACAGAGGAGGGTGTCAGCTGCCCTCAGGCAGCCAGTCAGGTGCTATAGATGTCCGACCTGACAATTCCTTTTCCTCGAAGCTTTAAACCAAAATCTGCCCTAGCTTCCGATGGATATTCAATCCTTTCCAAGCCGTATGCTGTGGATGTTCATCGCCGGACTATTCTCGGGCTCCATCCCCAGTCAACCTCAGGTTCACCTCCCACACGAGCTCACTTCAGAGAGCAAATAACCAATAGCACAGCTTCTGTATTTAGTCACATCAAAGAGCTTTCAAAGAGAGAGGAACTTGAGCATTAGCATTAGTTAAAAAAAAAAACCTGAGACTTTCAATCATGTAAATGCCCAAGGCTGTAACTTAAAACTTGAGAAGAGTTATAATTTGTATGTTGTTTTTCTTTGCATTAGTTGGTGGAAACTTTATCCACTTAATAATATGAGACTGCAAGGATGGAATGTGAAAGCACAGTCGGAGTGAATAAATGCACGAGCGGCCCGCCTTCTGCACACGTGCACACAAACGAATCATCAAAGGTGCACTATTATCCACTGGGCATTTTGCATACCGATGGACAACGAAGAACACTTGACTCACCATTGTCAGGCTCTGACTTCCTGTCGTGCTCCGTGTCGGTGAGGGAGAGGGCAGAGTTGGCGCGGCTCGTGAGGCACGAGCTCTGCTCCGACTTCAGGCCGCGCATCCACATGTGCTGCAGGCCGTGATTCGGAGACGGGTCCACCTCCGGCTCGGTGTCCACGTCCGAGCTGACCCCCAGGGAGTAGCCGCGGCCGTGGATGTGAGCGGCGGGCCCGGAGCACAACGCTTCCTCCTCCTCCTCCTGATGCTGCTGCTGCTGCTGCTGCTGCTGTTGGTGGATGTGGTAGTCTGGGCTCCTCATCTGCCCAGCCTTACAGAAGTCTAATTCTAGAAGAGGAGAGACATGCAGATTGAGATCATGCGGACTCAGGAGCTGTAAATCCTCTAATGCCGGCATGTGTTTTTATTTGCTTCGGCAACTAAGCTGACCAGGTGTTTGTCAGAGGCAGGCATTTACAAGCCAAACACCGAACACTTCCCAAATTATGTCAAGAGACAGGCTGTTATTTGAGCAAGCATATATTAAGTTTCGCAGCGCACCTCCACATCAAAATGCCACCCTCGATTTTTCTTAACCATTTGCAGTGGAGCTATATCCTGTTCAGGCTGCCTGACGTGTGTTATCGAGCTCGAGATGTATTGAACTGCTGCTCAAACAGAGCACTGATCTCATCTATATTCTCCTTGGTGGGGTGAAGAGATCAGATAAAGATCAAACCTTATTAATATTGACTCAGACTGAGGGAAAAATTGAGCCTCATATGCTTTCAGGTATTAGAACGCCCTCCAATCCGAGGCATCAACCTGTTATCTGAGAACATCAGATATACTGTGTTAGTCCTCTGGTTACACTTCAATTCAATTCAATTCAATTGAGCTCCATTTTTTTTTTTTTTTTTTTTTCTACAGAGGCAGTTGAGTAAATTTTCTTCCTCACCACCTGACTTCTCTGTTTAGAATGTGCGAGTGGAAGTGAAGGGAGCTGATGGAATAAATTGAAATCTATACAGACACCACTGTAGCCTGGAACTCTACAGATCTCGCTGAGGAGAGAAAAGAAAAAGACTTCCTCTTCTCACTTAGTGCAGTTAATATGTGTGTTAGGTCAGGTCCTTTGAACACAAACCGCAGTGTTTCAATAAAAGCCACAGTCCCGTTGACCACTCCATTGACCAGCGATGTGTCCTGCTGTGCCTGTTTGATGGGGTCAAGACCAACTGCGGCTCACACACTGTTCCACTGGAATTAAACCGGCGCAAGATTGGTCAGCACCATCCACCACTGTTTAGCTCAAATTGGCTGCAAGAGGGCAAGGCAGGAGCAAATAGGCTATTTCCCCATAGCAACAAACATGAATTGACTGTACGCTGAAGAGCAGAGTGGAGATTTTGAAGTGATTAGAGGGAAAAACATTGTTTTCTTTTTTAAATAACAGCCAATCTCCTGCCATTATTGTCAGCCGCTACAGAAAAATGTATATAGTTAACACCACTTCCACCCAGTGTTGCTAGCATTTGTCATAAACAAGAAATCAGATGCTGGTAACACAGTCTGGGTTATAATTTCTCTGTCAGCAGCACTGGATGTGATCGAGGATAAACACATATAAATTCAGTTCACCCAGTGGTGTAATTTTGATTGCCTGATTGATTTGTAATCACAAAGTGAGCAGCTAAGCAGGCAAAACAGGCTTAATAGTATTGCCTAGCACTGAGGAGGGTCCTTTTTATTATAGACTAATATAATTTCTTTTTTGTCCAACAGGTTGATTATTCCTAAGAGATTCCCTAACTGTGGCACGCAAGTACCGACTGGTGGTACACGAGAGCCTTGCTTAAACTGGACTCCAAAAGACCATATCCGTCATTTGATTTGATTTTGTTACAGACAAAAGTTATACATCAAATATCTTAAATTTCAAAATAAAATCAACTGTAGGTTGAGTGCAACGCCAGCACTGGCCCGGACAGCTCAGATGACTTTGATGCCGAAGATAAGCTGGAGTCAACAGACGAGCCGCTGGGGCTGGGCGCCGCTGCTTCTAGCATAAAAAGTAAGAAGACTTTGCGAGGCTAGCTGTAGCTATCATACGTAAGGTAGCTCTTTCAGTGTTTTCCTTGGTGTGTACAGTTGTTGGTAGTTAGTGAAATTAGTGGTACACAGTCTAAAAAGTTTGGGAACCTCTGTCCTAAATGAATAAAACTGACTTATTTCTGCACTCCTGGGTGGCGCGTCACATTTAGTAATCTATTTCCACTAACAGATTGAGTTGATATTATATCTATAAACATTGTAATTTTACTGTCCAACCACCATAATCCATATGAGCGTGGCTGTGAGTGGTTGACACGCTCATTTGAGGCGACTTTAATTATCCTCCTGCTCTTAGCAATAAGCTTTATGATCAGTATTAATTGCCCCGAGCTCTGTCTCTCAGGCTACATTTAGGGTGCCATACATTAATTGGTGCTGATAAAACATCCTACTAATCATCTACTAATTAAATAAGTTCTAATTTTTTGAAAAGTCTATTCAAACATGCAATACAATTTATTTTAAGTTGTTATTTTACACTGACATCAAATTATTACTTTTATTATTATTATTATTATTATTATTATTATTATTATTATTATTATTATTATTACAGTGTCACAACCACAACTGGAACCAAACCAACATCCTTGTTTTTGGCCACATGTAACCATTTATGTAAATATAATTCTACTTCATGCATTAGGTGGTAAAAAAATGTCCATACATATTCAAATGATCAGCCTCGTGTCAGGCTTCTACTTTCGAATGATTCAAACATTTATGCCGCGACTCAGTTGTGATTTTTTTTTTTTTGTAATCAAAATGTTGAAAGGCGTGAAGCAATTCATTTGAGTTAATTAATAAGGCAAACAAAAACGTAATTATTGTGGTCAGCTCTCTCATGCGCCGTAGAGCAACGAGTTGGCGTGGGACTAAATGGATGGTGAGGAATTTGTAATATCGGGAAAAATAAACAGATGGGAGTCGGGAAGGGAGGGGAAAGAAGGGAGGAGAGGGCGAGATGGGCCGCTTTAAAAGATGAAGGGAAATGCGAAGAACATGGGAGGGGAATTAGAGGAGTAACAAATTGGCTGATCTTTGTCAAGAACAGCGTAATCCATTAAAAAATGTCACTTGAGGCAATGTCCCCCCTTAACAGTTGGTTACTTAGGTAGGGTATACTATATATAACTCTGGTGCCCAAAGATGAACAGATGTGCTTCGCAGAACCGGCTGCCATTGACATTTCAAAGGCTGCTTTGGGGGGTCTTTCTGCACCTCACCATATGACACTGATGGCAGGCGATGTTGTTTGTTATGGAAACAGAGAGCCAGCGTAACCGTTAAAAAAAGGAAGTGCTCTTTGACACCACGTCGTCGCGCGAGCCACTGAAGATGCATGACGATAGCTCATGGTCACTGACGGGCTGCTGCGTGGCGAAACAATACGACAAAATCCATAGAAGGTGGCATTCAAAGCATGAAATCCCCGGAGCGGCCGGGTTGTCAGGAGTTGTAACTGTTATGAATGGATAATGCCGCTTGTTAGCATGGTGGGTCGGTCTTGCAGAGTAGCAGGAGGTTGGGGTAGCAGAAAAAGTATCTATTGATCACTGTGAACCCTGCACAGCGGCGTCCTCCTGATGAGGTGCGGCTTCTCTCTTAACACCACACATGACCCGCATAAAGGCCATCCATCACAGCACGCGCTGGCCCATTTCTCCTCCTGTCACCGGCAGGGAAGAATTTTTCGGTGTGTATGTGTCAGCGTACGACTCCATGTGTGCCTATGTCCGCCCACGACTGTGTCGGCGAGTGTGTGTGTAATGAAGGGTGGTTTTCCACCCCAGGTGAGGCCAGAGAGGTTTGGGGTTGACCTAGTTTAGCTGTGGGAGAGAAATATCACCTCCGTGGAGAAGAGGTAATTGGCTGCCTCCGACTGTCCTTCTGGCTCATTGTGGACTGTAATAGGTAATTCACATAGGTCCTTTTAAAGACCTCGGTGTGCGCGTGTTTGTGTGTGCATGATTGTGTGTCCACCATATGTGTGCCAGTATCATCTCTGTGCATACACACTGACATTTGTTCAGATTCAGTTAAATACATCCAGCCTAGGCATGGCCCGAGTGTGCTACCTGGCTGCGGCTGGCTGTAGCTGCTTTGTCTTTCCCGGTGGGAGCCGAGGGTGAGGCGTAGCTCGTGCGTGTAGTCAGGCAGGGTTTCGCGTGAGGTGTAGGAGCGGTGATGGGCGCGGCCGTCCTCGCTCTCGTCAGACGAGCTGGTGTAGGACATCTCCATCTCATGGCGCCCCTTCGACAACGGCTGGTAGGGTTTACTGTCCATCTCCTCCATGGCTCGTAGGGCTCCGCTTAGTCACTCAGCACAGCCACAGCACAGAGCACAGAGTCTGGGGGTGAGAGAGATGGAGGGGGAGGCATAGCAAGGGAGGGAGGCAAAGACAGCGGGGAGGACGAGGAGGACGAGGAGG
This sequence comes from Acanthopagrus latus, assembly GCF_904848185.1. NCBI lineage: Eukaryota > Metazoa > Chordata > Actinopteri > Spariformes > Sparidae > Acanthopagrus > Acanthopagrus latus. Next base: position 13,932,633 of record NC_051056.1, read on the forward strand.
AGGTGGAGGGATGAGCCAGCAGAGGAAAATGAAAGGAAACGGGGGATTGAACAGACAGGGTAGGGAAGAAAAATAGCACAAGAAAGTCTGTTATTGAACACAGTGGAACAATATTGCAACATCTGCTCATTCCAATTACAGCAGACATTCATAAACAGTATTTGGCTCCTTTCATATTTCACACCAAAGGTTAGTTCCAAATCAATACACTCAGAAGGGACCGCGATGGTGGCCATTATGTCCAATCGCGTTTCAAGAGAAATTGGCCAAAATCAAGCACAGCTCTCTGTTCTGTCACTTGTTGTTTTTGTTTTTTTTCCCCCGCTACTGTAGTCTTTATCTGCCTTTTACAGACAACAAGTGACAAGTTGCGGATGAATCAACAAATTTGTAGCCGGGCCCCACGTCTGTCACTCTCATTAAACACTGTGACTCACCAGATTCTAAAGTACCGATGAAACACTGTTAGACACAAGTCTTCCCAGTGTCACTTGTTCCAAACGGAGACGTGATAAATCAGCTCTCTCAGCCCTATTCAGCTCCGATTCCCCTTGTTCTTCTCTCATCCACATCAAAATCTACTTCTGATAACGTCCGGCGCGAATATGCTTATACCGCCATAACCGATGATTGATTGGGACAACGATTAGAGCACAGAAGAAGTGATTAGAAAATACTTCATTCATATTAGTTCTCTTTCAACGTGCCCTGCCCGAGGCCTTTCCAGCCTATTTCCTGCAGATATAAAGCTTCTAAATGGAGCTTGAGAGGGTCATTGCTCATAGAGACAAAGTGCTATGGTATTGACCTCTTCAGGGAGTCCTGTAGTCCATATATCAAAGCCATTAGAGCGTGCCTGCTCAATACCTCAGAGATCTGCAGCACAGGGTGATCACCACTAGTCTGATACAAGTTTACAGCTGACCTTTCTACCACCGCGGTAATGCTTTTATTCCACCTGAAAGACTCTTTCCCCTGGCCTGGCGTTCACCCGCCTCATTCCCCCGCACGCATGCACACGCACGGGCCGGCGTACGCGCTCACACGCGGACCGCCGGCCGACCCCTGACGGCGCGCAGTCAAAAAGTGGGCCAAGTTGCTCGCACGCTCATCCCACACACGCCCTCGTCCCCTGCAGACATTATCATAGCGCAGATGATCTGTAACAATCCTCGCTTGTCTCCCTTCCCATCCATTTCTTGTGTTTTCTCCTCAATGATCCCACAGAGCGCAACAATGCGTCTAAAATACACGACCACATTTTGCATCCAATCATCTTAGTTGTGGCGCAGCCGGCATACTGTAAGCCCCTACGACTCGCACGCATGCACACAAACACACACACACACACACACACACACACACACACACACACACACACACGTGGTTCCCCTGCAATCACGATGCCTTTCATTTTGATTGGCAGGAGTTATTGCTGGGAATCAAAGCCCGCTATTATCTCAGCTGCCCTGTCAGAATGGGATTGACTGGTGTCACCTTCTCTCTGGTACGGCGAGGAGCAAGTATACATTACCCTGTGAGCTCTGAGCTTGCTGCAGGCACTGACTACTGTCTGCCTCTACAGAGGCTCTCTGTCCCGTTTTATGTCTGTCACTCGCTTACATGCGAGAATGAAAGCATGCGATCCTGCACACGGGAGCACCATCTTGTTCCCTGCACACACGCCGACTGTCTTGTGAACATTTCGCTTCGTGAATGTAGTCCTGCTTGTAAATCGACGTTTGCGATGTGAAAAACCGCCTGGCCCTCCTTTAAAAACACACCTCTCTCCTGGTTAATCCCTTCCCCATCTTTCACTCCTCTTTCACCATCCGTCCACCTCTGCTCTCTCTCCTCTTTTCCTCTCATCCTCCCCTACCTTACATGCTCTCCCCCTTCCTCCACCTCGTCCTTCGAGGCCCCCGCATTTAGAGAAGTAAGCCTGCTGGCGGGGGTTATTCGCGCTAATTCTAGCCCACAGTGGGGTGCCCATTAGGGGGTTTGATTCTTGGGTTTGATGTCAAAACCTGGAGGTTGTTTCCTAGAGCCAAGCTCACTTCAAACAAAACACATGGGCGTTCTGTAGGACAAGTCAGCATGCGCCACCTGAGCGCAACACCAGCCTAGATTTGTAATTGAGGAATCGCCACCTCGGGGCATGGCGGGCACGAAAATCTAGCTGCGGGTCGCTAGGCATAAAAAACACACAAAGACGGCCCTGGAAGGTTCTGAGGATGTTGAAATAATTAGCACCATGCCAGGGGATATTTCTTCAAACTATTTCTTCAAAACCTTCGCTACAAGATTTTGTATCATTTCTCTCATCATTTTTTTATGTATAGGCGTGGAGCAGAGGACCGCACGGCGCTCTGAGGGATCCCTGAATGAAACTAAGTGCTTAACTGATTGCATCACTATATACTAACAACTGATCTTAATCATCTCCACGCAAGACCAAAGTATGTAAAATTCATAGACTGCGATGATTTATGCATGTCCTACCTACTGTATTAACAGCACGGCACTGTACTGTACATGTCTCAGTGAGGCTGTTATTTATTGATAGACTGCTGTGACAAAATGCAGCAAAGTACAAAAAAAAAAAAAAAGGGAAAAAAAAAACCTGTTTGAAAAATTTGAGATGCATCTGATGTCGGTGTGTTTGCGCTTCGAATGGATTAGCGGTGAGCAGCCTGCATGCGGTGACAATGTATGTATATGTTATTGTGTGATTTTATTTCTAATCTAATTCTAATCTATAATTCATCAGTGTGTAATGAACTCTTCACCGCTCGGTTTAAAATTAATACAAAGTGACAACACTGAGTGAAACACATGCATCGCATTACATTGTTACCCTCCTCCTCCCTTCCTAACCCCGTTCTTTCAGTCTCTTATCACTTTCTCTCTCGCACAAACACACAGGGAGTGATAATCCATGGCTACACAGTAACAATAATATCTAATGGGACTCATCACTCACTTGATCCCCTCCTATCCATCCATTTGCTCAAACACTGCAACCGCAGACCAGTTGCCTGTGTTTTTTCTTTTTTTTTTTTTTTGCAAATCTGCTTAGAGAAGTGATAGAGGCTCACATACACAGTTGCTTTAAAACAGGATTTACGCTCCCAGTCATCTCCAGAGGGGTGGAGTCCCTCAGATGTCCAACAATAACAACAATGGCAAAATCGGCGAGGCGGAGATCGGCATGTGTAAAAGGCAAGGACCATGAGGACACGTCGAAAGCGATTTACACTTTTCAATCTCAAACGAATGTGGCGAAAAATCATGACGAACGGGAGGAGCGAGAGCATGCAAAATGGGAAAGAAAAGAGAAAGGCTGGGAGAGGATTGGGGCCAGGCAGTGGCAGAGAAATTGAGTTTCACATTGGTAAATAAACAAGGAGCACTGGGACAGCAGAGTGCCATCCAACAATATTAGCTTCTCCGATTATTGATACAGTATAGTTCCAGGATTACAAATGCATTTCTGCCATGCAGAGAAGGTCTTATTTTCATAACTGCCTGTAGACCCCCAGTGAGTAGGAAGCTACTATCGTAGTTAGCTCTGGCCTTTACACATTTCCGAGAAGGTTGTTTGCACAGGGTTGAGCTAATCCCGCTCACTAAACACGCCTTGGAAACCGCAGGAATGTCGATGAGGAACCTTGAGAGATATATACAGCATCAACCCGTCACCGCTGCAGATGCCACGAAAGTGAAGTCATGACAACACCGCTGTTGTTTGCAGGTTTTCATTTTGTCTACCATTATGACGGCTTAATCATCAGACGGAATCGAGGTTGTGTGCAGTCTGCTGCTGCAAATGCAGATCCAGGCTACAGGTCCTGGGGGAGTAAACAGTGAGCTGTCAGAGAGGGATGCCTCTCCTCGAGTCAGGGTGTGTGTGATGCAGGGATGGGGCTTAAAAATAATCTATCTGTTCTATTCGTTAGCGCCACCACGGCTCCTCAGGCATATGACAGGGGCACCTCAAAGCAGAGGTCCTGAAGGACCCACAGGACCGGGTTATACCTAAACGACCTGAAAGACAACAAAACAGCACGGTGCCCACTGGGAGCCCTCAGTGCCTGCAGAGAGGAGGGAGGGAGGGATGAATGGAGAATGAGGATAAAGAGAGTGATGGATAGATAATGAGAGATGGAGAGATTTCACAGTGAAAATGGGGGGAATTGAAGGATAGAGAGATTGCCAAGTGAGACATGGAGTGATAGAGGGTTTTAATTAGTGGATAAGGGCTAGCTATCTGTGGGCGGCGGCAGCGGCAGCACTCTCGTCACGTAGTTGTGCTTTCATAGCTGACCAAGCCTGAAATCTCTTGCTGCTAATGCCGAGTTTACCGGCAGAACACATAATGTAGTGTATTCCCCCACACACACACACACACACACACACACACACACACACAAGCCTGGAAGTTTACCATACATACAGCATCCCTGGTAAGATTCAAAGATGAAACACATACTGACAATCATCCACAGACAAACACACACTCAAAGGCCCTGCGCCCACACACACTTACAGCGTTTCACACTAATCGACAAACAACACACTCGAACACCCACACGCCATAGAGAATCAACACAGTTTTCCTGGCCTTTTTCGGCAAAGCGTGCCCTTGCACGTTGTTTCTATGCGCCGCGGCAGTGTCTTTACCATTCAGCCTCCAGTGCACTGCCTACCTCCATTATTCCTCACACAGCAGCACCTCAGGTTAATGCTTGTATGCACAAATCAAATCATATAGGTGACACAAAAGCCCAGCGAGACTCAGTGTGTGCCCACTGGAGTCAGAATGAAAGCGTGACCAAGGAGCGGAAGGAAAAAAAAAAAAAAAAAAAAAAAAGTGTGCGCGCGTGTGTGTCCTTCCGCAGAAGCCAGATCGGCTCTTGTTAGGAGCTGTCAGGAGCCCGGACGCCATCCTGGACCATTTGACTATTTATAGTGGACATGGGTCAAATCCCACATGGGCACAGCATGTCTGAGCCGTGTGGAGAAATCCATAAGGTCCTACACTATTCATGCCCTGTGACTGTGGCCTGTAGTGAGGGAGTTGCACAGCTTTAACTTTTCAAAGGCCGTTTTTGTATCTCGGCCTCAGCAAAAACTGTTCCTCTTTCTTTTAGATCTTGACTAAGGTATGGATTTTTTTTCCCATTCAGACGACCACTTTCTTTTCATAATATCCACTTCTGCTCCCTCTCTCTGATCTGAAGCTGAATCGCTCCACAGAGGGCAGAGGAGCAAACAAAAGGCGCAAAAAGGGACGAGAATGAACCACGCGTGCGTTCACATGTTCACTTGCGCGCTTGACCGCAGACACGAAGACAAACACACGGAGCAAGGGACACCACCCAAAACCACTTAATCAATATTCCTGACAAGGCAAAGCCTCGTTCAACACATCTGATATTCCTCCTTCTCTCGCAAGATAAATTCATGTCACTGTCCTCCTAGCAGGACTAAAAGGCTGTTCACACTAACTCGCTTTGCAAATAAAGCTTTACATCAAGACTGACAACCTCCTAAGCTCTCTGCATCAGCCACTGCTTGGTAAAAAGCCTCTTTCAATAATGCATTTGACCGCTAAAACCTCCGACACCCGAAGCAAAGCTGAGTCGCAGCGCTGCAGATGCAGAATTAATTGATGAATCAATGGCATTGATTCGAGAAATTGGATTTGGTGATTAGCGATTTCGACAGCATTTCCTGCGCACCTCCTTTATGAAGTTGTTGATTACAGGGAAATGAATGAGTAAAGAGCATTAGCCCTGCAGAGGAGTAGCTGAAAAGATCTACTAGTAGCTGTTGAGTAGCATTGCAGATTGATTTCTGAATGCTAAGTGGGCTAATCTCCCATCTACACCACTACGATGAGACGCTTGTCATCTGGAAAAACTCAGAAGTGCACGAGAGGGGGGAGGATTTGGGGGGGGATGTTCCCACTGCGAAAAAAAAAAAAAAAGTCTCCCGAGCGCTCCCTGCAGCGGCTCCTCCCTTCCCTTAGATCTGTTCTCAGTCCTCACCTCCTCTCTGATTCTCCTGGCCTCTTGCAGTTTGAGGACACAGGCGGCATTCAGCAGCCTCGCTCAGGAAAAGGCTTCTCTACAAAGAGAGTAGCAGCCCTCACAAAGGCCACAGGACTCAGTCGGGAACAAACTATCGTGCTCTTTTGTGAGATGATGAGACGGAGATGTGTGGGGGCTGAATACATTCTCTCCACTCGCCTGTGCAGTGTATAGACGCAGGTAAATGCAACTCAAGGTTGTGCTGTAAAGTTTAGTTAACTATGTTGGCGGAAAAATATGGCTAATTCACACAAGTTGTTAGCGGTTAGAAATCGAAATGGTGATTTCAGCCCCGGAGCCTTTCGCCTTCTGCATGTGTGAGATGCATAACAGCGAGGAGAGGAGCCGCAGTTTTCCAGATAAACAAATCATTTAAGCTTGAAATCAATAGCACATACTGTAAAATGTATTTGCAGTTAAGAAATGGCGGTGAGTCTGTTGAAGCACTTTTCTCTTCAATATGTGTTTGTATCCCCCCCCCCCCGTATCTTATTTTCACTGCAGCCTTTTTTCTTTCTTAAAATTTGCCTCAGCGGAACCGCGTCGGGCATGTTCCTCAACAATTTGCATTCCTCATTTTGTTGCTTGTCAGACGAATCATTGTGTCGTCTGAGCACATTAAAGAGAACAAAATGTGAATTTTCCAAACAATTCCTTTTCCAGGCACATCGGGCCGGGATGACATGCAGCGAATGCTGCAAAATACAGATTTCAGGATTGTTACATCTGGAGACAACATATATTCGGTGTGCTTTACTTGAGAAACGGCTGCACACTGCTGCGACTGATTTTCCCGGAGTAGATTTGGGGTGTTTCTTTGCTCGAACCACTTTTTCTTTTGTGCAGTTTGCCTTGGCGTCTTGGCTGGCAAACAGCGGAGAATATGTGTCTCTGCAGTCAGAAGTCAATTTGGGCAGTGATACGCACACTTGAAATACATCCCAGAGTTCACGCTGGATCAAGACTCATTCTGAAATTAAACCCCGACAACAAAACAGCTCCCCCTGCAAATACACACAAAAAAAAAAACAACACGTTGAGCTGGATTGTACTGTACTGTACTCTACTGTACTGTATTGTATTGTGTGCATGGCTTCCAGCAGAGATGCATCAAACACCGTTTTGGAGCTATTCGTCTTTTAAATGAGTTAATAATTCATGATCATCTAGAAAGTAGAGCTATGAATATTACTGATGATACACATGAGGCTATTTACCAGTCAGCAGGAAACAGATGAACTCGTTTAGAGGAGAGATGTACAGTACACCGTCACTGTTTTTTATGTTGCGAAATAAATCACTTCATAGGCGTTCAACAAAGCTGCAGATGCGACTTATTCATGGCGAGGTATTAATCACGGTCTTGAGGTGTGCAGTGATGTTTCGCCTGGAGCTCATGCGCAGCAGGTGTACGGTCAAGTTGCCCCCAGATCAATCACCTTGCTACAGAAGCTACTAAAGGAGTCTAATTGCCAGCTGTCTAAATGTTGATGATGTGCAAAGTTTTTCTCAATATTCTCAGGTGTGACTTCGACAGAACCCTTCCCCAGCCATTCTCCCGCATTGATTCGGCTAAAGGTGAAAAGCTGCCGTACGTCTTTGTCAGTAAGCGCCGGCCAGCGTCGACATCCCTTTTGTCCTCCGTGTCAACAGGAGCGGGATAAAATCAACGCAAATATAATGGATTTTAACTTAATTATTTTGACAGCGGAGCCAAGGCGTGCACTTTCAAGTGAAGGACAATTTATGTGGTAATAAATTGGGGAAGAAACAAAAATTGATTTTTCTTCTTCTTAAGTTGTCCACTGTCCTGATTAATAAAAATTTCACGGTGAGAAATGTGTCCCTGTAGGTGTGCTTCGGCTTTCTCCGTGTGTGTCTGAGAGAGATACTGTGCCAAGAGTGTGTGTGTGCATTCGTACCCGAACCTGTGTGTATATGTGTGTGTGTGTGTGTGTGTGTGTGTGTGTGTGTGTGTGTGTGTGTGTGTGTCTGCTTGGATATTAGTGCACACAGGTTTTAATGATAATTATTACTCTTTTCGTCCCCTTGGGGAGATTAATCTTTTCACTCATATTAGGGTGTTTTAACAGCGAACACACACAGAAACCTACACGCCTGCGCACAACTGTTATGGAGATATAAGAGTGATGGGTTGTTGCTCAGTGGCATTGCAGTAGTGAACTGGCACCTCCTCATGTACCTGTCCACCTCTGTATCCGACGGTCCACGATGGGCACACTGCGTACTGAGCTGGCGGCGCCCCACTTTGTTGTACACATGTGTGTATTATAAAACAAGAGGTTGGACAAAACAAAATGAACGCCAGTGCAGCATGAATAAAACAACAGAATAAGAATAACATTGATGTGGGTGTGGAATATTTATAGAGATGGCGGACCTGATGAAAGAAACATCTTGCAATTTTCGAGCAGCAACAATTTGTCCATTAACTGCGACGCAATGATTCAGCGATGTGGCCTTAAAAGCGCACTATTTAGAAAAAAAATGGCTAAAAATTCAATATCAGAAAGTTCACTTGCAATATTAATGAAGTAATAATACAAACTCAAATAGCAATTTGATTTCTCTCCATACAAATGAGCTGTCCTCAACAGGAACAAGGTCCCAAAAGCATTGTTTAAAGCAAAAAAATTTTAAAAAAGCAGCTACACTGAACACAAAGGTCCTGCACATGAAAAAGAAACTAAAAAATCAGCATGAAACTATGTTGTCCTTTGAGGACAGCTTGTTTATTCAGTGGTGACCAAACCCAAACCCACATAATGCACTTTTAAAATAACACTGCAGTATTTTAGGGCTGTATCGCAAAACACAAAAAAAAGGATATCTGGATGACAAAAATCAAACATCACCATATTTTCTTTCACCAAATGCCTGGATATCGATACTGCAACCACAGTGCAGGGATGACTATTGGTACCTTGACAAGACATGGACACAATGAAATGAATATAGCAGAACAGATGTACAACCGACTGGTGAGTCACTCTCAATAACCAAACTGTACCGCAGCGTTCAAAACCAGGAACACTTCTAGGATGATAAATCGTCTCATATCACGACAACAGCACAATATCAATATTTTATGCCCAGCCCTTCTGTTACAGTTTTGATAGCTGATTAAAAATTAAGTCACACTTCAAGCAAAAACAGCATTCATTCACAAGTTCAAGCTACTCTACAGTGAATACTACCCGAGCCTTCTGCGACAGTAAACCGAACGATCCTTGGTTTTTGGGCAGCTGGTTGCACAAAGAGATCTGACGACATCATCTTAGACAATGGGAACGTTCGCTGGGCATCTTTTCGCAATTCGCTGACATTTTAGGCCGAGCAGTTAAACGATTGACTGGGAAAATATCAGGGAGAGGAATCCATAATGGGAAATAATTGTTTGTTGCAGCCCCACGAATTAAACAGTCCGACACAAACAACACAAATGAAGTCCTCAAAAATTAACGTGTGTTTAAATTGCTATCAGTCTCCCGTATCAGCCCTTTAGCTAGGTGTGTCCCATCAGCACTGCTGTTCGCACATAAAGACATGCGCACGCACGCACGCACACACACACACACACACCCACACACCCCTCTTGACAAATTAATCTCATATTTTTTAAAGAGAGGTAGAGTGGGCTTGACCAGTAAGCCTCTTGAGGCTCTGATCCTTCTGTCTTCTGACTGGAATATCAAAGGACGGGGGGGGTGGAGGGGGCCGCGCTGGTAGTAGAGTTTGAAGTTAGCGAAGAAGAGAGAGGGGAGGCTGTGGCTGTGAATTTTCACAATACAAATCTCACATAACATTTCGCTTTCTTTCTAAACCGTATATATAGTTCCTGACTCTTGCCCATAGCCCAATGGAAGAAGACAAGAGAGAATAGAGAGCTGGAGATGCCAGTTGAGACATAGCCAAATGCTTTAAAGAAGAACGCCTCGGGCATATACTGCTTGTGCGTGTGTGCGTGTGTGTGTGTGTGTGTGTGTGTGTGTGTGTGTGTGTGTGTGTGTGTGCGCAACATTGGTGACTGACGGTGATTTGGGTTTTGATACTATTTCTGTCCCTCTGTCTGTTGCTGTTGGTTCTGCTTTTGTTTTTCCAAAAGCTAAAATAAACAGTGTGTTTGGATACTCCATCACAGAAAAAAAAGAAACCTAAAGGAGGCCTGCATAATTTGATGGAGACATATGTTTTATAAACTGAGAGCTATATGTGGTGAACAGGGCACCAAAAACTGAGCCAACTGTTTCAGACAAGTGGAGTCTATGGCAAAGAATTCATGTCTTAAAAACGAGTTCTTTGGAAATGCATTAGATACACCATGAAACACATATTCAAACAATATCAAGACTTTCGTTTATAATTTGCAGTCAACACATGAAAAATAATGACTATACTTCGGACCAAAGCTTTCTGACATTCACTGCTTGCTTATCAGCAAGAAATGTCACATCGCCAAAAAACGCTCTGCTAAGTGCACTAATTGTAGACACAACTGTAAACACTGCCTATACAGCCATATGAGATTTGTACAGGGTCATTTGGTGATATTATATTGCCTGTGTATTTTTTGGTACTCGCAGCCCTGGCAATTTCCTCACTGCAGAAGAAGAGGCCGGCCACAGACGGATGAATGGAAGGGAACCCTAATTAGCACTGCAGGATTTGTTAAACAATTCCTCTTGAGGATGGAGCACTATTGCAGCAAGAAGGTAAATATTTGAAGTTGTACAATGGTTACATCTCCGAGTGTCTGCGAGCGCGCGTGCGTCAGCGTGCGCGTGTGTTTGCAAGTCTGGCGGTCCAAGCAGCCTGATTACCCCGACTGGCACGGGCTCTTTTACTTTGAAATTATCAGCGGGGTGGCCACCGCTCTGACACATTTTATGCTTTTCCAGCAATTACACTCTAACCATATGATGGACATGCAGAGAAAGGGAGGGAAAGAGAGGGAAGGGGGAGAGGGAGAGAGAGGGAGAGAGCGAGGGATAAAAACTCCCACTGGGCCTCATGGTGCCTGCGAGCTTAAACTCTGACTGCAGCACTAAGCGCTGTACTCAATATTATAAACAACCTTCTGATGCATTTCACATTGTCCTCTCACTAATTCATGACCCCAATTTTATTAAGGAAATTTAGTTTTGTCGAAGAAACTTGCAGGGCATGAGGGAAGTGTGGTGAGCGCTTCCATGGGAGAAGGGAGCATTACAGTGCCAGGGGCTACTGCATTCCTGGAATGAAAATTCATAAATAATGCAGGCCTGGATAACAAAAAGAAACTCCCCCGCTGTCTCGCACAGCTCTGCGCTATCCAAAGGCCATGCAATATCACTCAAATCTCAGAAAAACACAAATTATTAGACACAAGCGAAGATTTTGTATTTCTTTTTTTCGTTTTCTCTCGCTAGTGGTTTCTTGACTCAGGACAATGGAAGCAGCTGACAGCAAAACGGCAGCTTCCTCACAGTTGGCACTCTGGGCCTTTTCGATTGTCAGGAAGTTGACGCTGAAATAATGATGGGACTCCACGCCAAGCAGCTCGGCGGCTTCTTTTTGGATCTCCCGGGCGCCATATGCAGCAGACGCTTAACAACAACAAGTCTGAAAATTAAAAAGTGAGTCTGCAACAGCTGAAAGAGATAATTAGCATAGCTGGGACCGCTGACCACTGAATGATGAATCCAGAGTGTTCTGGCACGGGAGAGCATGTAAAACTCCGAATATCTGACTGATTGATTAGTCATGTGCTCGGTGGGCTGACTGACACAAATGCCAGTGCCTTATCAGCGGCATGTGCGGGTGCAGAACATAATTGGTGGATTGACATTTCAATTCAAAGCCCCTCTCCTCTCGTTGTGAAGGCGTTGCCATAATGCGTGTGCCATTTCAAAAAAAAAAAAAATGCACTTAATCGCCGCTCATCACCACCTCCAGTCGGTGCAGCGGCCCTGCAGGGCCCCCGGAAAAGCACCAATCCAACACGCGGACAATGACAACACACACACACACACACACGCACGCACACACTTCAGCAGACAATAGCACGAGCGGCCCCCAGCTATGACACACAGCTCATCAACGCTACAGTAGCAATACAGTGGGAGAAATGAATGTGGGATTACAATCATCAACCTCCCTGGCTCCCATACATCATCCCCTTCTCCTGCTCCTGTGTGCATGTGTCTGTGAGTGTTTGTGTGTGGGGATGACACAGAAGGAGAGAGAGAGAGTGTGTGTGTGTGTGTGTGTGTGTGTGTGTGTGTGTGTATTATCTAACCTCCATACACAGATGCTCTCTATTAATCACAAAGAGCAAAGAGAGAAACTGCCTCATTTTTATCATCACTATCAATAACGCGCGAGCCGTGGAGGAACTGAGCCCGGCGCCCCGCGTCATTGTGAGGTAGGGCAGCGACACACAATGCCACACTGACACAACATTCAAGTGTGTGGTGATTAAAGCGGCTTCTTTTTTCTTTTTTTTTCTTTTCTTATTTTATTGTGGATCTTATATAGTAAGGGAGGGCGGGAGAGGGCAGAAAGCAAGCATGTCTGATGTCTGGTGAAACAATCCAAACATCAATATAGCCTCTGAGAGATGGCTGGAGTGCAGCACGGTGCATCAGATGCATGTATGTGACATACTGGCAAATGCAGCTTCTGGTTACAATGCGTTTGCATTTTCAAATACACCTTCATGCCTCTCCCTTTACATTACCACAGGCAAGAGAAAGTCTGGGATTGCTTTTTTTTTTTGGAGAGTTTGTCCTTAATGGAAGAAAAACAGGCTCGGTCAATTACTCAGAGATGTGATTTATGTGGATATTTATTTATTTGTTTTGCTTATGTAATATTTATTTATTGGAAATGTGCCTTCAGTGCTTTACCCCTGAGCAATTATTTATAATCTAGTGTGAAGGAGAGGAGTGAGGGGGGTCTAATTTAAATCTATCGGAGCATATCCATCCCGGTGCAATTTTCCCTTGCCTTCACAATAATTATGATTTATCAAAATGCATTGGCTGGTGTTAATTATTTACCCCTAGGAGAGGAATACCACGCAGTTCAAATGATCTAGTGGAGGGAGATGGCTTCAGCCTCAGCAGCATGAAGGCGTGCGAGGAGAAGAAGCAGAAGAAGAGGAGGAGGAGGCGGGTGTTGGGGTGAAGCAGGTCACAGTGTTGACATGTGTGCTGCCCTGACGTGCCTGTTGGACCTGTGCTGCTGCTGCTGCTGCTGGTGGTGGTGCTGCTGGTGCTGCTGGTGGGCAGCAGCAGCAGTGTCTGGCCCGGGCCCCGGCAGGCTGCGTTCAATGTTGGAAGACAGAAGGCGCGCGTCAGAGAGATCTATACCCCACTGGATCTCCGGTGGCCTGCTGGCATCATTAGGCTACCTTCTAGCTGATCGAGATGGAGTGTGCGAGCCACAACTGGAGCAACAGCAACTCTGCGAGGCTGCGAGAGGGAAAAGCGTCCGCCGAGCTCCCGCGAACCGGACACGACACTTGCAGCACACACATGAGCGCTTCCAGCACCCTGGGGACCGTCACTGTTTGGCACTCGCACGAAAAGTCCGCAATCCCCACACTTCATAAAAAAGGAGGCGCAATCGTTATCATTAAAATAAATAAATAAATAAAAACCCGCATACACACACGGTCACGCAAACATACACACACACGCGCGCGCGCGGGGGGGCCGTAACACCGCACGGGCACATCCGAACAGCTGATAATAACCGTATCCTGTGAACTCACGTTGTCTGAGGCTCGTTTAGCCCGGCAAGATAGTGGCCGATCTCAGCCCGGAGTGAGCCCAGCTAAAGAAGAAGAAGAAGAAAAAAAAAAACAGGCCAGAACTGAACGTGTCGCTTACCTTCCCGACGTAGAGCCATTCCTTTAGTCCGATTCCATGCTATGTGAAGCCTGCGGAAACGCTGAACTGACTTGACTGTGCCAATCCCCGCCGGTAAGAAATGAGGCTTGAGACGCGGTGCTCCTGCTGTAAAGAAGAGGGAGGTGGTGGTGGTGCTGAGGGGGGAGAGGAGGAGGAAATGTGAACGAGACACCTCTCTGTGCCTGCTGGTCTGGGGTGTTTTTTTTTTTCCGAGGCGGCGGTGCTGATGCTGATGATGCTCGCTCTCGAAATGCCGATGGAGGACGACGAAACGATTTGGTTGCGCGGGGAGGAAGAAGAGGGGGGCTGGAGGTGGAGGGGGGGGGGGGGGGAGAGAGCGCTCTCCTTGCAGGGGCTGTACGCGAGCCAGCTCCGCTGCGCCGTGTGACAGGGAGCCCGGCGCGCTGCGTTTAGCCGCAGTTGAACCCGAGGACGCTGACGGGGTGATGCTGTTGCTGGTGAGGCTCGGTGCCGCTATAACAGCATCCCCGGATCATACCACCGCACCGAGGAGAAAGGGGGTGTGGCACAGACCGGCCGCAGACACAAAACGCGCACAGGCTCCCTCTCGTCGGGAGGTCGTCTGGATCGCTCGTTAGACTCATTCAGGTGATGCCATATGGCCGCGCCGTGGTCCCGCGCCGGAATGCTGACTCATTAATATGGCTTCAAAGGGGGGGAAAGTTTTTTTTTTTGTTTTGTTTTGGTTTGGTTTGGGGTTTTTTTTTCACTGCTTTTGGAAAACCTTTTAGATGTATCGGAAGCAAATTCATGTCAACCGGCAACAGGGCCTGAGAGCTTTCTCAAGTGGCATCTCCATCGCCAAACCACCATCCAGGTGATAAAATGTGAGGCGGGCGGGCAGGGCTGAGGCTGCTGAAGCACATATAGGCCGGGATGATGAAAAAGCGAGGCAAAAGATGGTGTTCACAGCTGATAGAAGATGGAGTTTGACAGTAATTTATTGCTGCGGTGGGCCCGGTTGGTGATTGCACCTGCAGATCATCTCATCATATCTATTTTCCTTTGCTAAATTAGCCGCCTAATGACTCTGACCCGTGCTCTCTATATGTGTGCGCCTGCATCCGTTTGGGGTATTTACAGCCAGTCTGTGGCTGGTACAAACAACTTGTGAATGACAGGGGTTCTAATGATGCAGTTTATTATTTCCCCAAAGCATAGCACGCGCGGGGCTACAAACAACCATTTTGACAGCTGCTTCAGTCTATCTGCCTCTCCGCCTGTCTCGCTATATCCCCAACACAACACGGCAGCGTGCATCTCCTAACCAACAATGGGTTTTGGCACTTTCCATCAGTTTCATCACTGGGTCTCTTTAATGTGGGCTGCGAGTCCAGCGGTTCATGAAAGAGGGGAGCACAGCGAGAGAGAAAGGGCCTTCTAGAGCTCCTCTGACATACAGTGTTACCAGTGTATTTGTCATGTGGATGTGGGTTGTCAATACTGCCAGA
This sequence comes from Acanthopagrus latus, assembly GCF_904848185.1. NCBI lineage: Eukaryota > Metazoa > Chordata > Actinopteri > Spariformes > Sparidae > Acanthopagrus > Acanthopagrus latus. The sequence goes on from NC_051056.1 coordinate 13,948,116, forward strand.
CTGCTCCTTGGAACGATGACTGCGAGGAAGATTGTAATGGATTTTGATCAGGAGTTCAAAGACCTCCCGAGTTCCTGAGAGCGTAGCCCCACGGTGGAGAGCCGCGTGTTCCTGCGACTCCATGTTTGCCTGCAGAGTCCTAATGGCAGGCACATTACACCTCCAGCAGCCGGGTAAACGCTGTTTTAAAAGAGCGGCTCCTCTCTCTGCCTCGACACATCTCACTGAGACATCTCCTTGACAACCGGCTCAATACAGGGATTTGAAATGTCACAGTTTTTACTGTAATTCTTTTTTATCATCGTGGTCTGTAGAGGAGAGATAATAGATGTGGAGAGGGGGAAGAGCGGCGGCCTTGCTGTGAGATAGACATAGACCTTGCATATTATTTTGAGGAAACGTGACAAATGGAAAGCGAAAGTGACGTTTTGCATCATGGGAGCGCATGTGAGACACCCAGCACGGAGCTCCCATGGCGGGGAGGGAAAGTTTGCGGAGTAGAACCAGTCAACATTTTATTGGATAATAAGCATCATTAGAGCTGCAGATGCTCTTAGAGTGCATTGCAGACGTAATGTCAGCTGCATTATATCTGATGTCATCAGATTAGAATGTAAATTGCATTAAAATGCCATAACCTAAGTAAACAGTATCCCATCTAGTCAGAGGAAACAAATAGGAGACCATATAATAAGACCACGTTCGCTGATCCAATTATTCCTGCCCTATTTGGATGACATGGAAGCACAGCTTGAGCGTGTTGGGAGGAATGGGGAGCACAGAGGTGGATTTAGAGCCGGTACTCCATAAAAGCGGCGCGAGAGTGAGGGGAAAGCTGCTGTTGCTGCTGTGAATGCTAAAACGGAGTCAGGTGAGAATAAGTTTGACGGGAAGCCGACCGGATATCCCTTCCTTCTTCCCCGATTGCGAACAACCCACGCCTGTTCCGTGTGACACGTCTGTTAAGGCCCCGACTGATTGGGATGTATCAGACCTTGGGAGACAGATCAGCGATGCACCCGCACCTTAATGCCACTTGGAGCCTTCGCAGTAATATCGGATTTTAAGTATCCCTGCACTACTTCACCTCACAGCTGGAGGCAGTTTTCGCTGAGCATCATTTAGTCTGGTACACGCAAACTGCAAAGCCAACACAGATTTTTTTTTTTTTTTTTTTGTCTCCACGGAACTCTGCGTTCCTCGTAGGCTGTAATCGATTGGACGCTGATCAATCCCTCCGCCATGGAACACAAGGTGAACGTTGCATTTCTGTAACTACAAACTAACAATCATCGTCTCCTCTCGTCTGCTGCGCTCGTCTTTGCCGAGTTTTCTTGCCATCTCCCTCTTTATTTCCTCCTCCGTCCCTCGCCTCCTCCTCTAAAAGACTCCCTCTATCTTTTGCCAGTCCTCGTTTTTTTTCATTTCGTTCTCTCTAACCCCCCCCCTCCGCCTTGCCTTGCCTAGCTCCATCCCTCTCCAGGGTGACGTTGCTGAAGGGGTTTCTCTCATTCTGTAATGAGGGATCTTGGATCAATGCTGTCAACAGTGCTCACCAGATGCAGCTCCAGCATTACAGTATTATTCTGCCCTCGCAGTGGATGCCTGATCTCCAGGGGTGTTAAGAGTTAACTAGGGTATTCTTCCACTGGAAGGGTGTTAGGGATGTGCTCCATCACTCTCTCTCCCTCTGTTCTCCACCAGCGCTCCGGCTCCACCCAGTCAGCCGAACAGCTCGCAAGTGTCTCACAGGAGACGGAACCGACCATTTATTGAAATCTTTTTTTAAATGACAAAGCTATGACCTTTCCGATGCACGCACTCCTCAGCCATAAATTCTCGCAGATTTCATTTTACATTTCCTCCAAAGCATTCGCAACCAAATTACACCTCCACAGCCTTCAACCTACGGGCGAGGATCCAGTATTTCCATCTTCAATTATGACTTTTTTTTACTTTCAGATGGCACTTTTGGAGGCAGATAAGTGTTTTGGAAGTTCTAAAAAGGGTGGTATAATCTGTCCCGGAAAACACACACATTTTGACAGCAGTTTCAAAGGCTGTCCTTTTCTAAGCCTGTCATCAGTTTCCCATATGAAAGAGGAAAGGGAAGAAAAGAAGCGAGCATGGAGAGGTATCTATTGATTAATCGCTAACGGTAAGAGCCCTGATGTGCGAGCGATGTGAACCAGTTTCAGTGTGTTGACAGATGAAACAGCTATATAACCTAAACCCCGTGACACATTCCCCTTCAAGCCTTTCTCTTGTAATTAGTCATATCCCTGAAAGGGCATGACATTAATAAATTCTGCATTCAAACCACATGTATAAACTGAGGGGGATTTGAAGGAAAGCAATATTTTTAACCAGCAGCGCTGTGACATTCAATAGCTAGTGAAGAGCAGGTGGAGATTGCACTACAGAGGACACAGAGCGATACAGGGAGAGGACATCACTGCACCAAAGACAGGCAGCGAGCACGTGATGCAGGAATTATTGATTTATAAGGCATATCTTTATCCTTACAGTATGCATGAAAGTGAAGAGAACATCAAGAGCACCACTCGATCACCTTGAACAATGGAATCAAGTCTTTGTTCTGAGCTTTAACAAAGCACCAACACACACTCACACACATGCTCTTTGGTCCCCAAATCAGGGCTAAAAAAAAAAAAAAAAAAGCTTTTTCCTTTGGACCCCTAAAATCTGAGGATTGTTCCTGTAAGGATCAAAGTGTATGTGTATGTTTCAGTGGCTTTTGTATTTAGGTGTGTGTAGCGCTGAGTGCTTTCCTCAGTCTGTGCAAAAAGCCTTCAGATACCGCATGCCACCCTAAGGCATGGGCACTTCTCCTCTTCTCCTTTTATCACCGTACACTTCTTGCTCTTGCTCCCCTGCTTACCTGTGACAGGAGCGCCTTTCAAACGCACCTCATTGCATTTCAAACGCCAGTGACTCCCACTCCCGTTTCTAAGACTCCCACACACACGTACACGCACGCAGCTGTCAGCTGCCCAAATATTGTATATCCCCTGGCCTTCTCTCCCACCCCTTCCTGAACTAACTCCTCCACAACCTCGAGTTGTTGAGAAAATAATATTTTATGCATGCCACAGCAGCCCACACACAGATACAGCTTATGAAAGACATACCGAACCTACTTCCCTGCCAACGTTTGTGTGCGTGTCGTGCATGTCTCTCTCTCTCTCTCTCTCTCCACGTACATTTGTGTGCGGCTCGTTTTTTATATGCTAAATTAAGATAGACTTAAATGCTGCTCTTGTATTTCAGTGCAAGAACGCATAGCACGTAGCTTGTTTTGCTGTGTCTGAGGGATCAATATGCATTATGTAAATACGCTCTCTATAAAACTTAGGGGTACAAAAGGCCAGAGGAGTCTAGTTTTGGCATAGGCAACCCGATCTCGAGAGAATTAATCGCAGCAACAGAGTCGAACGGATTCTGCCTACATACCTAAGCATTTGTCAGAGCAGGAGAGGACACAGTACAATGAATTTGCATCTGTTTGAAGTGGTATTATTAATTCATGCCAATGAGACTTTGCAACAGGGAGACAGGGGAAAAAATTTTGAAAGGGAGTAAAATGTCCCAGTAAGCAGAGGGAGTGTTTGATCTTGTTGCGTCGTCTTGTTCCTGCTCTGCTCTTGGAAACCACATTGTTGTCCAAGTATCTTTAGGCGGCCCATATTGACTGAGCGCCGCGCGAACAACAGGCTGCCATACGCGCCGGGCCCTATCTTATTTAATCAGCATGCGTCGCGCTGAACGACGAGCCATTATCACCGACCACCCATCGACTGCTGCTCAGCTTCTCAAACAGCCAAAGCGAAAGGTCAAACACTGATAATGAGTAGACAGAAAGAGCTATTCCTAATTAGACATGAATGTAAAATTTGAATGGGAAATTAGGCTGGCATGCACAAGTGAGAGTTGCAGCACGTCCATCTGGCAATTTATTCCAGCTGTACTCAATATTTACTCTTCTCTTTGTTTTTTCGGCTCTCAACAGGTGCTCTCGAGTGCATGTGTGTGCGGCGCCAGGCAGAGAGAGAGAGAGAGAGAGAGCGTGCGTTTGTGTGTGTGTCTACATTCACATTTAAGCATCCACGGGGTGTGCTTGTGGATGTACCTGCATGTGGATAAGGTTGCAATTGCATGTGGTATCCCACATGTGTGCGTGCTGCGCTGGTGTGTAGATGCTGGCACAGCCGTTTCCCCTCGGAGTAGGGAAGCGGGTGGTGTTGGGGGGTGTGTGGGGGGGGGGTGACAAATATACCAGTGGCACATTATCAGCAGCAACACAAACACGGGCTGGCAGTAGCCCAGCTGTTAGAAGGGGTCTTTATTTGTGTATGTGTGTGACTCTGCGCGTTTGAATCAAAAGGGAAGAGGAGCAACAGAAGGGTAATGCCAAGGAGGGAGGTTTTTCGCCTGCGGGGAGAAGGGTAATTACATGAGAGCACATAAAAGATAAAAAATATTAATGGTATTACTGGTCAGCGGGTGCTGTCCTTGGGGTGTCCTGAAGACACATATCAAGCATGGTCTGGTAATGCTGTTGATTTAAATCTATCCCACAACAAATACTGTAATTCCACAGCCCATTTTCCGCCAGTTTTCTACATGATCTAATAAAGCAGTCATTGCATTCTGAGTAAAGTAGCCATCTTTCAACCGGAGAGCTTTAGCTCGAGCCCCAGTGACAGCAAGCATTTACCGTGCTTAAGTGTCCTTGAGCATTTTGCTTAATCCCCACCTGCTCTAGGGGCGCTGTTGTGGTGCTAACCTGTGCTCCGTGTGGAGGCAAGTGGAACATGAATTTCTCTCCTCCAGGAACCGGAGCTCCAGCAGGAGCAGCCGCACTCTGAGAGCTCTGTCCGTGGTGCTGATATCCAACGGCAGGAATCCAGACATATGCTGCATCTCGCTCCATTTCACACTCTTGAGTGCAAATGGTTCTCAGTATGCAGAGCATTCGCACTGATAAAGTGCTGAAATTAAGCATACTCAAAGATAACAGAATGCATACTAAACTCACTTGTGTTCGAGTGTGCTGTTGATGGACACCATTATCCCACAATGCACTGCACAAATGAATTGGAGGAGCTGTTTGCGGTCGGAATAAAATTAAAACAATTTGTGGTAGAGCTGCAAGAGGATCCCAGAAAAGCACGTGTTTTTTAAATGGGCACTTCATCGATTTTTACACATGAAGTTCAGTTTACTCATCACGAGGAGTGAGAGTGTGAAAATAGTTGAATAATCGCTCTATGGCTCAGGAGGAATAGCTTTCCACATTTAGAAAAAGTAACCTTTATGATGCCATCGGGGTTATCTTGGCTCGGGCTTGAGATGTAAGAATTTATTAGTGTGGAGTGTGAAAGATCTGGGAATTTAGGAAGCAGAGGGGGGTTTAATGAAAAAGGCTGTTGAGTTGCATTATGGGATATTTAGCATCCAGCCTTTCTTGAGCTTGACTCTTACTCGGGGCAAAAAGTCAAGATATCTCAGTCTTGCTGTTTCAGTTTTTACAGATCTTTTATAAAAATGCTCCTCTCACAAGCTCTATGGAAGTGACATAAAAATCAGTAGGTGCCATTTTTTAAGTTAAATGTTTTTTGTGTTATATTTGATGATGGTTGTTTGGTCTCAGTTTGACTGATGACTGATTGATGTGAATCTCTTGTTTGTTCAGACCTCTTAACAATGTGATTTTCCTGTATACCACCATCAAAACCACTATGAAACTCCACTAGTCAAATACTGTACACTATGGGTATTGGGTGTGGAATTAGGACAAAGCAATTAAGTACTTTATTTGTGACTATATGATACTTAACAATTCTTAAAGGCAGCGTTTTTTTTTCTTTTTGCTTTCTTCCTTTCAGTGTGTTATATTGTTTTTTGGGCATGTAAAAGGACTTCAAAAAGTCGATGACGACACTAATGGGAGCTCGTCTCTCCCACAGAGAACACTGCTCCTGAAGTGCCTGAAACACCTCAACAGTGGTCCCGCCTTTTCATTCTGTGACATCACATTATGACACATTGGCCCTTTTTCTGTCTTGCGGCTAAAACCCCCAGACCTCCGTCAAAAAAAAGACTCTATCTGTGGGCAGTGATGCCGGGTTGTGTTACCTAATCTGACCACTTTTTTCAGTAACATGTAATCTAACAGTATTTCCAAACCAGTGACCAGATTAATGTTAATTTTTCAGGTCGCTGTGTGTTACTAATATTTTTGTAATTTTCCTCAGTAAAAATATATAGTTTTGCTTTCTTCTTCTAGTTTTGCTACACCACGCAGTGACACACACACAAACAACAATGGAGGGAGGAGAGAGATGCGCGTTTTATAGCTGGAAATACAGTCATTATTTTTTTGAGTTCGTGTCAGCTAAAGATGAGAACATTAAGGTTCGCTGTACACTCTGTGCAGGCAACAAAGTACTATCAAGCTTCAAAAACAAGACATCAAATGTGAAGGAACATTTGGAGTCGCAGGACAGTTAAGCGTTATTGTTAAAAATGCACTTCCAGTAAAGTGACTATTGGCAAAACTGGTGGGGGTAGTCGGCAGTTGCTGAATGTAACTGATAAAGTAACTTGTAATCTAACTTAGTTACTTTTAAAAACAAGTAATCAGTAAAGTTACATTTTTAAAGGAGTAATCAGCAATCAGATTACTCTTTCAAGGTAACTGGGGCAACACTGTCTCCGGATGTTTTGCACTCCTAGCGATGCGCCTGTGTATACCTATTGTAGTAGTAACCCTATTCAAATAAAGGAAACTGAAAATAAGGAAAATATGCCTCCTTTTACATATCAACATTTTAAAAGGTGAATAGAGAAGATGATCTTGAGAGTGACAGGTATGGCTATCATCAACTCCTTAACCTGTTTTTTAAAGACCACCAATTGCATGTAAGGTGGATTTTCAGTGATATCAGATAAACCACCGGTCCTTGAAAGAAGCTCTATGACTCAGACTGCAATTTCTGTCTTTCCAAGGGATCAAGTTATTCAAGCAGATTAATAATGTATTGACCAGAAAGTCACAATTCATGTAGTTTTATAAAATTCTAGCTGTGCCTTGGTCTCTGGGCCAGACTCTCAATAAGTTATTTTTGCACTGTTTGTCTATTTAAATGTATCACAAAGAGAATTCAGCTGTGACTGCCTTTGGCTCCGAATTACTCAGATGAACTGAGAAGAGTGTGGATGGGTTAGAGAACAACAATAGTTTCTTGACTTACGTGACTTATCAATTCAGCTCTGAATGATCATGTTCCCACTGCTTACAAAGCCTTGAGACGGAGGATTTCTTTTTCTCTCTCTCTTTGTGTTTAAAATTTCTTCATATATTAAAGATAAATGCGTCTGCTCAAATGTTTTCATCCCTTTCACGAAGAGGGCTATGAGCCAAAACAGTTTTGAGTTCCTGCTTAAAGGTCCCGGAAACACATTTCCCTCAGACAGCTTATTTTATTTTTTCATAAACTTGGTGAGGAGCACATTAGGTTGTCTAAACTTTGAGATTTGTGTAAGTGTGTATTTATTTGTGCTCTTATCTATGGATTGAAGTGGGTAGGCACTTCTGTACATCAATCAAAATTTGGCAACATTTGGATGAGAATCTGCTGACAGCCGTTGGGTTGTCTGCTGATGCTGCAGGGCCACGGAACCTAATTGAACCACAACCGCACACACCAAAGTTTTGAAGTGTTATAACGTCTCTGTTTATTTAATTGAGCTTTTGTTTCTTATTCAATTATGAGTATTCATTAATAGAAAAAAATAACTCTGGATTTTTGTAACCTTGGCACTTCTATTTTCATGCTTTGGTGTGGAAAGGATTCATATTCACCCCAAGTGTTCACTCCAGCAGATCGCCTCAGCTGGCAGTCGTGACAAACCTGCCAGAGCTGCAATGCAATCCTTTGGGGCAACCGCGACTTTTCAAAGTCACGTCCACTGAAAGGCGGACAGGAACAGGTCCTACAGAGGGAGTCCCTTTCTGTGAACTAATGAGATCAAGGATCAAGGAGAAGTCTCGTTCTGAAATCTCACCAGAGGAGTGAGTTGCTGCAGCGATGCAGCTCTGGAAACGTGAGTCAGCGAGTTTGAGAGCGGAGTTTGGCGTTTACTTACAGGAACTGCCAGAAAGACTTTGTTTCCAAATTCATGGCTAGATATTTAACTGATTTTGACAATCTAGATGAGGCAACAGCTGTAAATGCTCACCTCGCTCGCCGACCGAGGCGATCTGCTGGACCGATTCCAAAAACTTTTGGCAGAATCACTCACACACCAAAACATATAAGTACAGGGCCCAGGTTTAAAAATACCGCAAGTCTCCTTTAAAGACCTGTGCACGTCTTTGCCATGTGAATCATATAAACAGTCCTTCTGGTCACATTGTTCGCGTTTTACGACGTATGTGAAGATGACTGTGGTCCACAGAAGCTAACAAAAGGTTTCAGCAGTCTAAGTCATACAGATCAACTGGATATCTTCTGAAGTTACTGTCCTATTCATCAGGATTCCATTCTCTCCAAACATCCACTAGATTAAGGTCTGCTATAAACTGGTTCAGTAATTTGAGTTTTGCCCACTGAGTGATCTATTGTCGGATTTAAAGCACAGCTGAAGTCCCCTCCTAAAATGAAAAATCCATTCATGGTCGACAAGTCAAGAAAGATGTTCCTAAAGAAACTGGGGTTATCCTCATTGCATTGGATGATGACGTATCTTCGACTTAGGTCTTGAATAGTTTTAACAATCTGCAATGGTATCGTCCGGTGAATAAAGATAAGCACTCCCCTTGCATAATTATCATACCATGCATATATTACTTGGCCAGACCATCTGCTATGTATGCTATTCAAGTCTGAAATTGTCAGGTGACTAAAATATGATTTTAGATTTGAGATGTCTAATCCTACTCATAACTTGCTTTAATTTAGTTATTTTCTGACATTTAATAACATTCCAGCTTGTGATTTTAATGTTAGAGGAATTGCAGTCATGATGCATACGTATTTATACAAGAGAAAAAAAGAGCGACAAAAATAAACAAACAAAAAAAACATGTACATACCTGAGGACACTTTAACAACAACCTCCCACAACAATGTGCACCCTTGAACCCTTCTAATCCCCCCCACCCCCCATCTCCCTCCAAAACCTGTAGCCCCTAATTTCCACTGGATACGTGTCCACTGCGTTACGTCTCCGCCACGCCAGCAGAGCAGATAGTCTGTGTGTTAATTTCCACCAGGTCCGGAGCGCTGCTTATCTGCTCCGTCCCAGCTCTGGCAGTCCGGAGCCCTCCAGAGCAGATATGCACGACGCAGCAATTCAGCTGAATTTAACACGGAGCAGACCGGAAGTCAAGCGCCGAAATAACAAACAACTTCCGGTTATTTAATAAAACACTCCGTGTCAAACCTCCGAGACAAACACAAGCTCTTCTGCTGATCCTTCAGTCGGGAACACATTGTGTGGTTGTTTTTAATAACACAGACCTGTAACTGCGGTCGTGAGTGATCATGTGATTATTGCGGGGACTCCTTGGCCTCGCAACGCCAGTTGTCTCCCGTACTGCGCCGTGACGGGCTCAAAACGCAACCTGCGGGGATTGCCGGATGGCGGACGGTGGAGCAAAACCAGATCGGAGCCGTAACGCAGCAGACACATATCCAGTGGAAATTTGGGGGAATATTTGTTGGACTGCACGTGTCTCCAGACTTTTTACTGTGACAACCAAGCTCACTGGTAATATTATTAACAGTAAACTCACTAGCTCATAGCCGTCCGAAGCGGAGATAACTAGTTAGCTAATTTCAAGGTGACTTCATACTGGTAGGCAACTGTAAATACTATCAAAACATGGCGGCACTTACCTGTGGCTCGGGTACAGTTGCTGGGTCTGGTGTGGTTGGGACTGATCCTTTTACGAGGGTCAGTGTCGAGGCAAAGCCAGCTTTATACTGACCTTCGTTACTGAAGCAGTCCGATGAGTAGTGGTTGGCACACACATACAAACTAACAGAAACCGTAGCCGGCATGTTGTCGTTAAAAATGAAACACAACCACTGTCTCTTCTGTTGTTCTGTAGCTGGGACAGAACATAGGCGCTTATATTGATTTTTACAACCAACAACAAAATCATTTGCGTGTCGAGCTCTGAGCAACGGCATTGCAAAACACTGCTATCTTACTGCTGGACACACCAAACTTCACCTCGGGGATGAACGCCCCCCTCTCTGATATCTCCTATCACTGCGGAGAGGGGGCTGGCCTATGAAAATGACTCCTTTCATTACGTAATGAAAGAAGCTGAATCTGAACAGCTTGTAGGAGTGCCGTGTTACCAGTGGTCTCTCCGCCATCCTGGTCTAAGCCTGCCGGAAGTCCCCCATTATTGTCTTTTTAGTACAGAATTTCCTTTGTGTTCCCCTGGAGAATGGTTCTTGAACTCCAGTGGAAGGACGTCGGCACAAAGGGAGAATTTTGTACAATACAGTCTGCAACTTTTGAAAACACGAATAACACAAAAAGACCCACATTACATTATATTATTATTACATAAGGACGGTGGATTTGTCCCCTGTCACTTACAGTGGAAGTGCATTATGAAAGGACACATGAAGGAATAGGAGGAATGATTTCAGCAGCCATGGTTTTTAATCTGCTCCTTCATCATTCAGTTATTCAGTGTGGCTGTCAGTACATCCATGTTCATTTCTGATCCTGCCCTTCGCGCCGGTAGAATCACCTCACCTGCTCTGACCTCACCTGTTTCTCATTCCCTCATTGGCTCCCTTATATAATTACCAGTCCTTTTCCACTCTCTGCCAGACTGTCTTTGTGCCTTAGCTTTCAGCACTCTGATTATTACCTGCCTGTTTTTTGATCCTGAGCTAGTTTTTGACCCAGCCTGTGTATTTCGGATTCTGCCCTGGCCTGACCCCCTTTGTACTTTGTTTGACAGCAGGGATTTCTAGTATCCTTGAACTTTCCTTCCTCTCTCTTAACGTCTTACATCTGCCTGATGAGTCGTGCTCTCAGGTTCCTTTTTTGTTTTTGAACTGCGACACAACCTGATGCGACCTTCACAAGGGCACCTGACTGTGGTTTCGAGGCAGACTCAAAAGATCATTTTTTTTAGCTTGTTTGTTCGATATCCTCATTCTGAAATCAGTGGCCTTCCTGTACATTTATCCTGTAAATATGTTTTGGATTGAACACTTGACTGTTAGCTCGGCAGTCATAGTAGCAAGCAGACTGTCTCATACTTCTTCCGTCCCCTGATCTATCACTGTTGGGAGCGTCCGAAGAGTCCGAGGGATGTATAGCTACGGCCCATTTCTGAGTGATCGCTGTCACTGCATAAAATATGCACAGAGAATTTGGATGAAATGTGAAACATTTACATTTAGTGAATTTAGCAGAAGCGTTTGTCCAAAGAGATTTAAAATGAGTACATTTGTCACAAGAAAGAAACCACGACATATCACTGCAATAACGTAAAAAAGAAAAAAATCTAAACAATTTCCAAGCCCTCATCTGAGCATCGTAGCTATTTATCAAGGATACCTCAAGTGCATACGTGCCATGCTTTAAGTGCTAAGTGTAATAACATACAAGTGCACATACTTACACATGTACTGGTGTTTGAAGGTAGACAGGTGCAGTTCTGTTAATGGCCTTGAGGCAACATTGTCTTGAATCAGATGCGGGCTGTAACAGGAAAGCCAGTGAAGGTCGCAGGGGAAGGGAGGTTACATGGGAAAATTTGGGTAGATTGAAAACGCGGCACACTGCAGCATTCTGGATACACTGCAACGGTTTAGTCGCGGAGGCTGGGAGTCCAGCCAAGAGCGAGTTGCAGTCATCCAGTCGGGAGACGACCGGAGCTTGGACCAGGAGTTGCGTTGCGTCCTCCCACTACGGAACTGCTTCAAACCTTCTTTCTTTCTAGTGGCCTGCAGGGGCCAACTATCCTGGTTTAAGAATAAAAAGTCATATTGTATGTTATCTTATGAGAAAATGACCTGGCTGCTTACTTTATTCATAACCTCAGTCAACAGTTCTCCAATGAGTTTATAGTTTCAGTCTAAGTCGTTTAAGTCTTCTTCAATACAGCGCTACGTTCATTTTGTAAAGGATGATCTGTTTTAGAGTAAAACAGCTGATGAATCAGGGCACTCTTGAGGGTGTGGCTACTTTGTGATTGACAGGTTGGTACCAGGGCATGTCCTGACCTCAACCCTATGAGCCTCTAAAACAGGAGTCAACAAACCAGTGGGTGATGTCACAGTGTGTTTAGACGTGTGAGTGATCCAATTAAAATGTTCATATTCATTCTGTAAATATATTCTGTTTCACACGGAAACACGCCACCTAACGGACGCTCTTATAAACTTCCATGTGACCGTGTCTCTTGAAGTTCAAAATCAAGTTTTCAGTTTCTTTTAAAAGTGTGTCAAATTAAAAATAACAGACGTGGTATTTTATTCATGGAGCGTTTCTCTTCTGTGGCACAAAAAACCCTGCAGCCTCATGCCAAGTTTGATGGGAACAAGAAGTGAAGGGGCACGTCCGGCTCGAAAGTCCGCGGTATTGAGTTGCATCCACACAGTGAGAGGGTGTGTGTGTGTCTGTGTGTGTTTGCTTGTGCGGATGGTAACTTCAAAACACATCAATTGATAACGCTCTGGACTGGATTTGAATGAATGTGTCAATGTTGAGACCATCACTTTGATGCAGAAGGCATCAACGATCGCAGAGGGGTGAGAGTACGGTGCTGTGGCCCTGTGATGAGGCATCAGTTTGGAAGGTGTGAAACACTTCTCCGTTAACACTTTCACACGCAGCCTGTCAGTGTAATGAAAGCCTACAAGCCAAGGCAGTGATGGACACGCACACACACGCGCGCACACATACCGTAAACTCTTCTGTCACTTGGATTTAACCTTGTTAAATTGTTTCACGGATATTTTTCTGAGTGGAGACGGATTTTCTGCCTGACATGTGATAGGTGAGCTAATTAAGACGCTGACATTATTAAAGCCAAAAGCGACTGCAGCATGTTTTTATTAATTCACCACCTGACCTTTCCAGTGGATTCAAGATAACACCTGATATCTTTACCATTACTGTGTCGCACACGGCCCTGCTGGGAAAAAACAGCATGCTGTTTTTCCAGATGGATGGAAATGTGGTGCACCCCAAAAATATAGTAACCACTTTCGGTATTTAATTTGATAAAATGTAATTTCCTTTAATGTCTTGGGCCTAAAATTTTGCCTAATAATATGGTGGAAAATGTGAGCAGCACACAGCTGGAATACGTGACACAGGAACTATTGTGTCCCAGGTTGTTTTGGGGGGAAATTTTGCCGGTATTCTAGGGGCAACCTGGATGACGAAGGTTAACATATGTGTCTTAACTGCTGATGATCTTTATCTGTATTTTACAGGTCGGTAATTGATAAAAGAATAATAATATCAACTTCTATAAGCTTAACTCTATGTAAGCAAGTGTTGCGAAGATATTTTGAGATCGTTTCGGATACTTCTGTCGAACTTTATGAACCGAAGTTTCTGCCTTTGTCTCGCGGCAGGTAGACACCGCTGCTGCACACGGTTTAGTGGGTTTGTTTCACCTGTGCAAAGTCTCGCAGGCAGGTTGCTAGTTTTTATGTTTACAGTGCAAAGACTTTATTTGGGCTCCTGCACAAGTACTAACTTCAGCGAACAGTTAACAGAACTGTATTCATTTGTGGAAAAGGTTAAAATGAGAATTTACAGGATGCAGTTGTATAAATGTGAAACCTTGATGTGATGTTTAGTTCTTTGAAATGATTTATATTTTCTCATGAGTGATAGTTATGTGGAAAGTAAGTGCCTAGGCCCAGAGTTACTTTAGAATAAGTGTTGTTCGTTTTAAAGACAATTAAGGATTACTGTAATTTGCACTATAGCGATATAGAAGCCTTGATTCACATTAAAATGCATGAGACTATATTTGCACGCTACCTGACATGCTTGAAACTGTAATTTTCTCACTAGAAATGTGGGAAAGGTTCACATATTGTGAGGTAATTTAGATTTGACTTGAATAATATTGTTATATGTACTTTATATGCACTTGAGATAAACATGGACTGAAACAGAAGCTAGCACTCAGGAAACTGTGTTTTGACTGTGTTACTGAGGAATAAATTCCCAGATGCAATCTGGATGACGAACGGTTAACATGCGTTGCGTCCTCCCACTACGGAACTGCTTCAAACCTTCTTTCTTTCTAGTGGCCTGCAGGGGCCAACTATCCTGGTTTAAGAATAAAAAGTCATATTGTATGTTATCTTATGAGAAAATGACCTGGCTGCTTACTTTATTCATAACCTCAGTCAACAGTTCTCCAATGAGTTTATAGTTTCAGTCTAAGTCGTTTAAGTCTTCTTCAATACAGTGCTACGTTCATTTTGTAAAGGATGATCTGTTTTAGAGTAAAACAGCTGATGAATCAGGGCACTCTTGAGGGTGTGGCTACTTTGTGATTGACAGGTTGGTACCAGGGCATGTCCTGACCTCAACCCTATGAGCCTCTAAAACAGGAGTCAACAACTATTTTGTTATTTCAGTGCTAATCCTGGGACCCATAACAGAAACATTCACGGGAAATGGAGAAAAAATTCATTCAGCTGGTGAAAAAAATCTCACTTAAAAAGCTGCATTGAATTTACAGATTTGCTCCTGTGTCCTTTTTCTGACCGTGAGCCCCATGGAGCAGTGGAAGTGCTTTTTTTTTTTTTTTTTTTAAAAAAGGGAAATCAAAGCAATTCAAAACCCAACACACACACACGCACGGTGACATTTCTTTGTGTGTACAGTGTGCGAGAGGTCTGTAATAAAGCAATTGTGTGAGATTTAAAACAGCATTTTGTTTGAATATTACTTTTCAGAAGTGGTTGGGACTTTGAATAGGAGAAATGTGACATTTACATAAATACAAAAAAAAAAAAAAAAGTCATTTCCAGAACCAATTTCCCACATGTACGAGCTCAGCTTGAAGAGCTCACAGCCTGTAATATTAGGCATCAAAATTATTCATTGATTGAAAAAAAAAAAACTGCGTCACACAATAAAAGGCCTTGGGCAGTAAACTTATGAACCAATGAGACTCAAAGGGCAGTGATGACAAACTATGCTGCTGGGATCCCTTACTCTCTAGTCAATCCAATGACTTTGCCTTCGGCCAAAAGTCATGAAATGACACTTTGTTATCAGGCGTCGGGGAGCCAACATTTAGACAGTTTATTCCATGAGCAGAAACATTACAATTTTTTATCCAACCTTTTTGTTCAAAGTCCCCAAGTGATTCTTATTTGACCGGAGGTGAACACTTAGAATGGGTCCATTTAAAGTCTGATGTGTTGTGGAACTAGAAAAGCCTGAAAGCTTTGATTTCTTGATTACAATTCCCATAATGAAAAACAGAATCTAATTATTGCTTTTAATGTAAACCTGCATTAAACCACAGCAGAGCTGTCCAGTATTTAAGGCTCCACAGCTCCACAGCTCCACAGCTCCACACTGCCATTAAATGAATGAGTGGAGGCACATAAAATATGTTGTTGCTTCAATACAGGTGTACTGCATGATCATTTGTCACAGTAGGAAAACAGCAGGTCTAAATAACGACATGAGTGATGGCTGAATTCCATTAGGTGCTTCAGTTTCAGAGTACGAGTGAAAAGGTTACTGAAAGCTGCTAATCTTTTCCACAATACATCAAATTACAATGTGCACGTTAGAGAGTCGTAGCGATAAACCCGATATAAACTAGAATGGCACTCAGTAAAGCGCATACCTGCACCCTGCTTTTTGGGTTTTTTCATCAAGGTTCATGGTTGTTTCCCTGAGAAATAATTGAAATGTCTAAAACCAGCTGATGTCTTTCTGTCTTAATGTTAAAGAAAGTGAGAAAAAATTATTGGATCTATCCCTTTATGTGGATCAGAATGGGGTCTCATCTGGGCCAAGACCCATCCTCCATCCAAGTCCTTTTTGACCCAGTTGAAATAGTACAGAGACAATATTTCAAACATTTAACCTTAAGACATCACCTTTAGACTTCACGTGAACAATGACACATTGAACAGTATGTAAGATAATGTGTGACCCAGGAAGTTCTTGTCACCAAAACATTTTGATTCAGTCTCTAGGTCGACTAAGGAAGAAGCTTATTACGGGCCGTATTCATGCGTGTTGTGACCTCTAGCGGCTGCAGCGATTATCACAGCTGCAAAGGAGAAAGTGAGAAGAAGCAGACCAGAGAGTGTAAAGCCCACGTAGGTTGGGGATGGATGGTTGGGTTAAACAAACACAGGACTTTTTTATTCAGGAGACAGCTGTGAGCCCCAGTTATGTGATCATATTAAATTACCAAGTTTTTTTTCCTTAAACCCTATCCAAACCAGGAAGGTCCAGCACATCTGTCACGTTCATGTTGTTTTGGGGAATGGTGATATATGTTGTTTTGGGAGTCGCTCACAATTAAGCTATTCGGTCATTTTGGTATGACGCTGTGTTCGATTATCATAACTGATGCGTAACTCATGTCAAATGCTAAGCAGCACTCAACACTGTAGCTGGCTGAGAGGGAGCCGGTTTAATTCTTGCGGTTATTTGAATCTATTACACAGAATCATGTCAGCTGATAAAATGTGATGTAAAAACTACACATGAGATCTACAAAGTAACTAATGGCCATCACATAAGGGGAGTAGACTTTCAGTATTTCTGCGTAATATAAAGATTGAAATTTGTAATGGTACTTATTCTTAATAAATGGACATCAGAATGTGGATCGTAGTGTAAATGCATCGTGTTATTTTCCAGCACAGAGTCTATGAAAGATTGGGAGTTACAGTGTCTTTGCACCATCAAAACACAGAGTAATGTTTGGAAGATCGGCGATCATCTCTGCAGGGAGTTCAATCACTCTATGAGAATCGAAGCCAAGGCTTACAGACTGGTGGCCCAACACCTGACACAGACACTTAATGATGCTTTTACGTTCAATTTGCCACCCATCTGTGTTGCCTTATCCATGGTAGATGATTGGATGATCACCCACATTACTCGAGAAAAAGCAAAGATCAGAACTGGGCGCCACACAAAAGCAGCATTGACTGGCCACCTCGCAGTGCCTGCCTTTTGATTCTGGACCCCAAGGGCCAGTCTGGCTGGATGAGACAGACTGACACAGACTGGTGATGGCATTTTTGATTCAGTGGCTTCAAGCAAGGTGGTGAAAAGCTGAAGTTTTTTTTTATTTTTATTTTTTATCTTTTGGAGAAGAGTATAACCAGTCGGTATGAACAACAACACTACGCACTATCTGTGTGTGTGGCTATGTTGAAAACAGCAGGTTACGAAACACACTGAATCACTTGGCTAACCACAAAAATAGTACAGCATGACTGCTTGACGTGTCTATTTTTTTCTTGTTTCTTTTACACACGCTGAATAAAGGATGACGAAGAACATTTTGTTGATTCATAACAGCAATATCCATGTTATTGCTTGTGGGTTTTTTTCTGCTCATTTGTTGCTTTGTTTTTGAAAGGTTGTGTGCAGGTTGAACAGGCAGAGGGAAAGACAAAACACATACAGATAGTGCATACATACATCGGCAGGACTGGCTGCATCTCAACGTATAAAGGTATGTTTCTGAGGTGACACCGTACTCACACACACAAACACTCCCTCCATTATTCTCATGTACTGCATATGAGATAGAGTACAGCATTCAGTCTGAAAGGTCTGCCCCGATGATATGATGATATGTAGCAGAAAACTCAGGGAGCACAGAGCACCCGAGGTCCCTGAACCACAGAGGCTGCTTTGCAGGCAACCAAAGGCATATCTGCAGGCAGCTACATCACACGCTCGTATCTGTCTGGAGCTGGTGTACATCATCGTGAGCTCTGTAACACTGGGTACTGAAACATCCAAACGCTCGGATTCCCAGCGGAGCACCGCTTTCTCTTCAACAAAGCCCGAACATATTGCATTACAATACTGGGAGTATGAAACAGCAACGTATCTGTTGGAGGTTTGTGTTGTGCCTCAAAGATAACTTGAATAAATCGAGCATTACCAAGTGTAGTAGAAGGTGGTCTTTGGTTGTTTGAGCTCCGCCGTGGTGCAACCTGAAAGCAGAGGAGGGAAGAAAAATAAAAGGAATCTGTAAACAGTGTTGATCACCAGAACAGAATAATGTGATTTGCTCATAATGAGAAAGGGTGTAGCATATCACACTAAGAGCCATGATTACTGACATCTCACTGAGTCCTGATGTAGCAGAACTAATTCATACATACAAATGTACGTCTGAAAAAAACATGAATTCACTCCAGGCTAACTAATAATCAAACAAACCAATGAGCAGTGAAACAACCAGATGATGCGGTGAGTCCGACTAAGCTAGGCTTCTTACGATCGTAGTGCTGCCCCGTCAATATAGCCAGGAGCTCTGTTGTACAAGTCTTCAACCGTGGAGTCTGATTTCATTCACACCAGGCTGTGACACATTTAGAAAAAATGTAAGTCAAATCAAGTTTTAAAGGAGACAGATTATGCTCGTTTTCAGGTTCATAATTTTTATTTTGGGCTCCTACAGCAGCACTCTAACCCCCCCTCTGTCTGAAAAACTGTTTTAGCTCCCTGTCTCTTCAAGGTCCCCCCTCCCAAATATTCAGTCAGCTCTGATTGGTCAGTTCACACATGTCTGAGCAAACGTTCTTTTATTTTTCGAACAGCTAAAAATGTAAAACTTCACAATGCTGTTGTTAAGAAATAATGATTAAAAACCTCAGCAGATCGACGCCCTTTGCATGCACATGTCAGGTGCACTCTGGTACTTTAACATATAGCTCTGTACCGCTGATGGCGAAGATGTGTGATGTCAAGAAGTCACAGAATTAAAGACGGGACCACTGATGAGACGTTTAAGAACGAGTGTTTTCTGTGCATGTAAAAAAGTCCAAGCCTACACCAACAGAAGCTTTTATGCTTTTATACTTTAAGTGTTTTATATATTTTATATAATGTATAATTTCATAATTGGAAAACATGATTTTATAATTTTCTATAACATACTAAGTGTTTTATAGAGGGAAGAGAAAATATGCATAATGGGTCTCCTTCAAGAGAAGGATTAAGCCTAGGAGCGAGATCTTTATCCCTTTTCAAATAGGGCCTACAACATCGCTTTAAACTTGATTTCCTTTGTTTCCTCTGCTAATGACATTTGCAAACTCCACAAGTGAGGTCACGGCGCGCAAGACATTTCACATTCATGTTGATTTTGTGCGAAGTTCTTGAGCAGAGCTCAAACTGAATTTACCTATGGACGAGACGTGTTGACTTTAATTAATGAACAGTTTTTAACCTGAATTCATTCACATTTGAGGCACGTCTGCGAATGACAATTAGTGTAAGCTCATTGTGGGCTTAAATTCCCTGACTGTCAATACTGCAGACGACTGGGCACGTAACGAGTGCAAGGGTCGCAAACTGCTGTGCACAGACAGTGGCTGCAGTGCAATAATTGTGTCTGCTTTCCAGGAATATTCAGGTCTAACAGAGAAGTGCTTTCGTATGCACTTCTGTGTCAGCAGCTAAAGACACAAAAAGTGGGAATTAGGGCAGTGCACCGTTGTCACAGTTTACAATATAACCCAACAATTAGCACTGCTACTTGTTGTCCCCAGTGTCCAGTGTGTTAATAGTCTTGGGCAGGTTCCAGTATTCCATTACTGAATAATTAGACAGCATAGTGGGCCATCACTGAGCCCCTTGCTCTTGCCAACGGAGAGGTGAAAGCCTTATTGATCCTGTGTCTGAATCTCTGATCAATCACCCCAAATCAGCCCCCAGGGAGAAGGGAAGGAAAACAGGTGACAAAGGATATCTCTATGACTATGTATGTATTAATCACAACTGGGGGGGGGGGGGGGGGGGTGATGCGCTCAGCATCACAAACAGCGTCTGGCTCGAGTTTTCTCGCTGAATCCTCAAGCGATGGCAAGTTGCATCAAACCTTACAGAGGAGTGTGTGTGTGTTTGTGTGTGTGCGTGCGAGGACGGGTTGGTCAAGTGCTAGGCGTGCTCGGTAAAGCCACCCCCGACTCTCCAGGTGACTCGGTGGCAGAGGAGCCTGCTGTGGCTTCCTGTAATTGAGTTAAATAAATGATTACGTTTCCAGTGGCGGTTGCCGCGGCCTTCAGCTTTATGCCTGGCTAGAGCCACAGCCGATTTAATTAATTTTTAATTAGGAGGGAAAATTGCAAGCCCATTCCACCGGGACCTTTAAGACATCTGTGCATTAGAGATAACATTCTTAAATACCCTGAGCCTCCCAACAGTGGAGGCTTTGAGGGCAGCGTGGCTCGCACAGTCCAGGGCAACGGGAGGTAGACGGGGGGGTGCTGCAGAAGTTCCTGCGCGCGTGTCCGTCGCGCTCGACGTGACCGGGGTTTTGCTGATCGTTTCACGTGAATGTCGCCGAGCCGCAGTGCGCTCTAAGCCGCCGACTTGAGGAGATTTGGTCCATCCATCAGTCATACGGTTTCATGTCACTGTCACACGCGGCTTTAATTGAGTGATTGATTGAACTTTCCCTCCTCCTTTCACACACAAACACGGCACACCACTCATTCTCACGCACACACACACACACTCGGAGGCCCACTCTCCTCTGATGAATATGTGGCGGCGTCCTATTTTGCTTCTTGCCATGTAATCCCTCACACACTTAGCCTTTGCATGCCATGGCCCAGGCGTGATGTATGGCAGTCACGGTGTGTAAGAATGTAACGGGGCTGATGTTCAACAGCCTGTTGGAAGATGTTTTACAGCCCTGGTGAGCAGTATGTTGTCACAATGTGTTCAATATCACAACGCATCAAAATTTACTGCAGGCTTCCAGCACTTTCCATTCATTGTGCTTTATCGCCATGGCGACACACATTGATCTTGGCAAATAATACTTTTTATTATTGAACATTACCCCATGCACTCCATAATCAGATTTATTTCCTGTCCAGCATGTCTGCGCCGAGGCATACGAGAAGATATCAGAGTAGATATAAAGGAGAGTATTCCGTCTGATACTCGGCGTGATAATATCCACGGAGAGAACACTTTATCTGAGAGGGAGAGACGGTATTTACGTTTGTTGTGCTTGAGAAAAACACCTGACCTTCTCTTGGTGATACAGACTGACAAGTTCTTCGAGAAATATGGGCACTGATAGCAACAACAACAAAAAAAAAAAAACGCCTCACGTTTAATCTTGCAGGGTGTCACAGAGCAGCTGATCGCTCGCTTACTAGATTACTGAAGCAAATGGGCTCGTGAAGATGGAAAAAGGAGGAGATGATGCTGGTCAACAGGTGTAAAAGAGGGGAAAATTGCAAAATCAATCCGCAATTAATGAATCTCAAAAAGCTGATTGGACCATTAAAAGCGCTGAGGATTTGTCTCTCCTGTGCAGAGCGGCACTGTGCTGCACTCTTTCCATTTTGGTACATTAACAAATGTGTTTTTGGAGGAAGCATTTCGTTGGAAGAGCTGATGGCAGAGCATGGAAGTGCCTAATTAGGCTGCTGTCCAGGAGGCTGTAGTGTGTGTGAGAAACGCCCCGTCTCTGGCATTTAATCTAAGCCTGTCACATCCACTTTGCCTCCCCCTCAGCCCCCAGAAGCACTCCGAGCGCACGGCTGAGGGGACACCTGAATGCATCGCTGTAATTTTCTCTTTGCGGGATTCACGGTGATCTGCCTCTCACATGACACCGGCTGACGGTCCTGCGGGGCTGATCCCTGCTTTGCTCATGAAATAATGAATGAAGTGCCCGCGGTATGCCGGGATCAGCTTGTTTTTGGTGTGTTTACGCGCGCGTGTGTGTGTGTGTGTGTGTGTAAAACAGTATTGAGGGAGAAGACACTATGACAGGTGGAGAATCAGTTATAATTGGACAAAGCAAACAATGAGTGCCACCCAATGATTCATTTTCAGAGTTTTGTTTTGCCTAGTGACAGACTTGTAAATTGAATTGTGTCCTATTGATCGCAACATATCAATGGGACGTAGAATGAAGACAGCACGAAAAAACTGCAGAGACAAACACTGCGTCAAGGGGGGACAGGCGGAGAAAAACAATGAGCAGCCAAATGACACAACACGAGAGGCTTGAACTTGTTATTTGTCAAGTCCTGTACGTGTAACTCTTTGTCTTTCAGTGGTGAGATTAATGAAACAGAGAGGGTCGTGGTTCAGTGCAGGTTTTAAAGGGCTGATTCACCCAAATGACAAAAACACAGACGGATATCTGCTCCTGAGATATATGAAAGAATTGCTTAAAAAACAAACTGAAGCACCAACATTTCTTTTCATTGCCGTCCACAGTACTACGATGCACTACGCACACTATGCACTACGATGTGCAACTAGCTGCGAACAGTTTTTGTTCATAGAGGAATGTTGGCCGTGGTAAAGAGCGGGTGAGCATGCGGCAGCACACACCATCAGCTGAATATCGAAACCTTTTCAAAGATGACGTAACGATGAAAAGTCACATCATATTGATGCCGTGATCTTCACGGACACATCACATTTTATATTACACGTCTTATGTTAGCTAATGTTAGCAGAACGCTGTCCAACTAGCTGGCTAACATATAACGACTGGCTGACGTTATACATCAACATGCATTAGTGTAATGTCAGATCAACAGTGTTGGTCAGGTTTGCTTTTTCCTTATTTCTTTGATGATATTAAATAACTTGGAAAAGGACAGATGGCTTATTTTTAAGATGACATGAATTATCGTTAGGTGGAAAAGTTTAAGGTCTTGTTTTGCTGAGACCAGAGTGACTCGGTCTTGGTTTGCGTTGTCTAGCCATGTTCCTAAATCTTTACATTATGAATTTATCTTTCCATTGCATACTTAAGTCCT
The DNA here is from genome assembly GCF_904848185.1 of Acanthopagrus latus. Taxonomy (NCBI): domain Eukaryota; kingdom Metazoa; phylum Chordata; class Actinopteri; order Spariformes; family Sparidae; genus Acanthopagrus; species Acanthopagrus latus. Next base: position 13,971,179 of record NC_051056.1, read on the forward strand.
TGCTGTGGAGGACTGAAAAAATATGGTTACTTTTTTGACATTCTGTTAATTTTCATAAACATTTGAAGGGTTTTAAACTAAAAAATAAAACCAAAACTTTTTTTTTTAATTTAAATATTTTTTTACAAGTGAATTACATGCATCCTGTGCTGCTGCCTCCCTGACAGGAGTAGTTAAAATGTGTGTTTACTGATTCCAGCCTCATCATCTGTATTCCCCCTGTTTAAGTCCTAGGAGACTGCTGCAAACATAAAGCAAAACATTTTGCGGTGTCAGTGCAGGTTTCCATGCGTTTCCCCGAGGGGATCCTGCCGGTGTCTCTCATGTGTCACCGACTGCATTAACACTTGCAGGTGTAACCTATAGCGCGCCCCCGTTAACTCGTCAGCAGGATGTCTTTACAGTGGATCCTTCACAGTGGTGCTGGGCCTTAATAGATGATAATCACATAGGGGCGTAGGAGGGTGGTTCGACACGATTTTAATAGCTTCAGATGGATGTGTCTGTTTGTACAACGGGACAAGTAAAAGTGGCAGCGACATCAGCACCTACTCAGACTGACTCCGAGGTGACCTTCTCCATAGAAACAGGGAAATGTCATCTCAATTAGGCCAATCACATGCTCCGTTTATGTCAGGGCTGGCCAAAGGGACGCGCTGAGGAGTTTTGACAGCTGGATTGCTCCATTAGCAACAATTTGATTTGGATTTTGAAACAATCAAATGCTGATTCATTCCATCTGCAGTTAAATACACTGGTGGAATAAGTGGCTCTTGGCAATATAAGCCCATTTATCCCTTTTAGAGTCTGTCACATTTATTTGTGATTGCAGGGGGGAGTATTATAAATAAATGGATATCCTTGTGATTTGAGTTGAAATAAAAGAGTTTGGGCTGTGACTGAATTCATCTTCGGCATGTGACACCAACCAAATGTTAGCCCGCCGCCACCCCCCCCTTCCCCAAAGAGACTATCATTTAAATGCTTCAGGTGCCCTGTCACAGCATTTCTAATTTTAGTTTTAATCACTGAGCTGATATATCTGCATTGTTAAATCAGAGACTTCATATACCTGTTAAACCGGATCGTTAATCAACTGGTAATCATTCCAATATTCATTTTCTCCCTGGCATGAAAAGCCTCCCAGATACTTAGATATGCACGCATGAGCACACACACACATGCGCGCACGCACACACACACACACACACACACACACACACACACACATTCCTGCTTCTTTCTCCCTCAAACAGGCAAACATACACAGACACACACTTGCTTGAGCCGGAGCGTTGCACCCTCACACGCCTATTAAACAACAGAGAATGGTGACCTTGGTTTCACACAGAATATGAAATAAGTTGGGCCATTATTTCGTTAATGCAGAGTACGTGTAGCCCTTCAAGCACTTTAGTTTCTGCCTTAACATTTAACCATTCTTTATTGCTTGCTGACTAGGCTCAAGACAGCAAGGTCAATTACCAAGGGTTCCCCTCTGAAGGTGCTTTACCTAGCTCATCATTTTGCATAAAGTCTTCAAAAGTAACCATAATGACCCTTGTAAACGCCGGGCGGAGGGATTAAAGACAATTCCTTTTGTTTTGATACACTACTCTTTTGCGATTTTAGCCGGGGCCGGGGAATAAAAACGCGGAGGGAAAGTGCCGTGAAAAAGAAAAGGTTTTAAGATCTCGCTGTATTAAAATATTCAACATGCTGCCTTGAACAGAGGGTCACTACATGAAAAATGTTATGGAGCACATTATTTAAGGCTTTGGGAAAAGAATATCTGTCTCCCCCGGGCTACATTTTGGAGGAGAATATGAGGTATGTCTGCAATTCGCGGCGCAGTTTAAGCCCGGCCGGAAGAGAAGATTGTAAACAGCAAATACCCGTGAAATTATTTGTGCAGGGCCCCGTCTTAATGACATCAGGTAACACAACACTAATCCACCCTTCCCCTTCCAGCCATCCCCCCCTTTTGCCTTGCTGCACAAACTTGCTCAAAACCTACCTCATAAATGTATGCCTGTGCACGCAAAACTGAACATATACACACGTTCAGCTTGTAAATTTCAAACCTCGTTCTACCTGCGGTAATCGCACCGGCCATGCGTGAAGTGTTCTACCCCGCGACTGTCAGAGCCTTAATCAAAGGTCACACATGAGGGAGGGGAAAAAAAAACAAAAAAAACGCACCACTGTAATTGTTACATGCCTAATTTAGTAGAACGCTGCATGAGCTTTGGGCTGTTGTCCGCCATTGATTTATGTTATTGCAGCCCTATTGACTTTCATAACTGTATTCAGTGAGCTATTCCCCTCTAATGTTTACCACACTGGCTATGCCTATTACATCATACACAATAAATGAAATGTGCTGTACCTACATGAGCGGAGCTGTTGCTGCTTATTGCTCAAGATAAAAATGTTTGTCTCACAGGAGGCCGAATTGCCAGAGAGCCTCATGGCACGACAGTTGTAATGTAATGCTTTAGAAGAGGAATGATATTAGAGGAATTTTTCATCTATTGTCCTCTGACAACTACATCTGGCTGCCCCCAAAGGCGTCCGCTGCGCAAATTTGAAAAGCAGCTCGTGGCTGACGTTATTTTTTTCGCCTCCCATTTGCAGCCACCCCTGCACGCTGGAAACTAATTAACTGGACATTTAGTTCTGTCGGAAGCCTGCAACTAAACGCCCAAAGTTCAGCTTCCCACAACTCCAAAAGAAATCATTCTTAAGCTGCGGTTAACAAAAATGTCATTTATGAAAGGGAAGGCTTTAATATGCGCTTCTGCTTGCATTTAAATTTGCACCATTCAGAGCTCGCTTCAGCTTAATGGACTTTTAAGTAAAGACGGTCTTAGAAAAGGCTCGCGCACAATGCTTGAATTTTTAGTCTTATTTCAGACGTGATCTTGAAGTGCACAAGAAATATGTCTTTCGGTTTTCGGCTTTGATGACAGCCGGGTGTTATTTTGTCCATTTTTATTTGGCGTTAACAAGGTCAGAAAATGAATGCGGGGCTAATGCCACTGGTGAAAGACAGAGGTGAGAATGAATGATGTAGAATATTGACCAAGATGCGACTTCTGGAATAAAAATGCGGCGCCATCGATTCGCTATTTAAGTTCCTCATCGAACTTAATGCTCCCTACCTTGACACTAAAAGGGCGAGGACTTGGAGAACAGATGGGAATCCACTCAGGCTGAAGTCTGCCTGCCTGGCGGAAGCACTATTGAATCCAACATCTCGAACACAAATAGCTGCCTTGGAACTGCTAAACATAACCCTCCTCGTGTTCAACACCATATTGACAAACATCACTGGAGTCGGGCTCAGCCTCTCGCACGGGAATCATCGGGTGCTGTCCTGCCTCACAGGGTGTAAAAAGGGCTTCCCTGTGCCGTCCTCTCTTGTCACTCTCGTACCATGCGCTAGTATGAACAAGAAAAAAAAACAAAAAACAAATATCCTTTTCAAAAAGCTTCAAAGGGGGTTGTAAAAGCAGAGAGCGACGGCGGATCGGCAGAAGTGAGCCCCAGCCCTGGTAATTTGCCTCAGGCTCCGTGTGGTTTCAATCATTGTCAATCATTTAGTTTAATGCACTTCGGAAGACCAGGGACGACCGGTGTCACCGCTCTGGAGCTGCCACAGCCTCCTACCTCTGCTCCGCACAGGAAGACGAGAACAACAAACATGCACTCTAAATCACAGGCTCCTCTGAATATAATTACTATTCCCTGGGTAATTCCCCAAACCCTTTTGTTCCTCTGCCTCCGCTCTCTTCAGATGTGCTCATTTGAATAGGAAGCAAAAAAAAAGATAATAATAAATAAAAAATACCGTTCCTTTAATATATGATGTGTTTTCTTCCTTGGACGTTATTATGGAGCCCCGTACAGAATGGTTGTAGGAATAAAAACGTCACAGAACATAAAGCTCCGACATACCGTAGGGCTGCAGACACTGACTATGCTAATGAATGCTCCACGCAGCCTCATTACGAGCCGTGGAGAGAGGTCGTTTTTCTTGGCTATTTTCCCGATGAAGTATTGCTGGAGGTGGGGAAGTGGGTTGAGGTCTGTGGCACGCCTCTTCAGAGGATTGTAAAAGCAAGGAAAAACCTTGAGAGAGCGGAGAGAGAGCTATCATTAGCTCATGCGGTTGATATATATTAAAAGGTCTCCGTTTGCGTCTCCTGCAGGGTGTTTGTGTTCACCATTTCGGTTTACCAGTTGGCGACAGACGAACGGCAAATTAGTTTAAGATTTAAAAAAAAAAAATCTGTGGGCATTTTATGGACGTAATTATGGCTTGAGTTTCCCTGCCACTCCAGGGACCTCGTGTGGTTTGAATATCTAGCGAGAGGAGAGGAAAAAAAAAAAAAAAAAAAAGACATCCTGCTTTCTTTCTTTTCTTCAATGTGATCCACATGGCCTACAAATTAGATGAGTGAGTGCACCATCCATAATTTTATGCACAAGTTATCCATATTTTTTACGTAATAAGCTCAGGGTCCTGAGCGTGCCAATTAAGACACTCACTCGCAATCTTCTCTCTTTCTCCGTCCCTTTCTTTTCACAACCTCTTCTTCCTCTCTCCTGATTATTTCTGATGCTGCAATCTTCCCCGTCCTACCCCCCATTTCCCTGTCAGCATCTCAACCTCATAATTAGCCGGCATTAATTAGATGCACTGGCATAATTGTTAATCATTGGTTACGCTGGAAACATCTTGGAGAATGAACAGAATGCCAAGCAAGGCGAGGGGAAAACAACAGCTCGGTTCCGTCGAGAAAGGGGGGGAGAGAGAGAGCGCGTGTGGATGTGGAAGTCTCGGGGAAAAAAATGCAGCACAATGCGAGCGACTCCCCGAGATCTCAGGCTCTGCTCCCTCGCCCAAGGAGACGGCACATGCAGCACTGAGACCGGGCCTGCAAAGGTAATTCATTAATGACTCCGAGTCCCCCCCTCCTTATCACCTGATATTATTACTGCTTGCACTCCAGAGGCCGGCCGAATTAAAAACAAACCCTGAAACAGCAGCCCGGCTCTGGGACACGGAGCGTGAATTACAAACACACTTAACGGCCAACCGCCATGAATTTCTGAGGAATGGGAAGTCGTGCCGATAGTTTGCTTACGGAGTCCCTTCGGCTCGCTGACACTGACTGCACGGCTGCCTGTCCATCTCCGATTACTGTCTAATCGAATTCAGCCTCATGTCTGGCTGCTCCCGCGGGTCTGCTCTGGCGGTCGACTCCTGTGATAAAACATAAAAACAAGACACCGCCATTTCATTGTGGAGCGACTCAGAGGGGACATCAAAGACCCGCGTCGCCTCTCTTTAGCTATCGCTCGCTCTATCTGTCTTTTCCTTTTTGCGTCTGTTTTTCAACTTGTTTGCATTCCCTCCCCGTCCGTCCCTGCCCTCCCCCCCCCCCCCCCCCACACTCCCCCACTCCATCTCCTCAGAGCGTTGATGATGATGATGGTCGGGATCTGAGCGTCGGTTGTGTCATCAGGAAGTCAGGGAGCGTCCTGCAGAGGTTACGTGGCTCATTCTTTATTCTCCGTGTCAACTGCCCGTAAATGTTTATGGCTTTGTGGTAAGACCTCGGCTATTCAAATTATCTTGTCACAATGCATCCCTGAGCAGGAATAAAGCCCTCCTTTATGGGAAACTGTAAACACTCGCTGTGTGCTTCATGGGGAACAATACCCATTTATAAGAGTCCAGCAGAGGCCATGTCCAAAGGGGACGGTAAACTTTCTCTCTGTGCTTTTTTTTTTTTTTTTTCTCCGCTCCTCTAGCTTCCCAGTTCCTTCTCCCCTGTCTTTCTGGGTTTTCTTGCTTCTTTCACCCCTCCTTTCCCAGGGCTTGGCTGAGATCAGGCCGCGTTTTTAATGAGAGCTGAAGCCTCAGCCTGAGCCCTCCTCTCTATGCAGCTCCATGAGCCTCGTAATCCGCCATCGATCCCCTCCATGAGTTGTTGCTGTCAGCTTTCTGAAATAACAGAAAAGAAAAACAAAGCGCCGTCACAATTAGCCCAGGTTATAATTGGATGTTATTACAGTGTCGGAGCCGGACTTGGCGGAGCATGACGCATGTCATCGCTCCCCGCTCGCAGCGAAACCCCTCGGAGAGGTCGGAGTGACACGGTGCCCTTCTTGCCAGCCCACATCCTGCCCTCCTTGCCAGCTCATATCCACAAGCAGAAAGCTCTCAGCGCCACAGCTCGTGACGCAGAGCCAAGTAAGCACTCCATTTGAATGTGACTATAATCCTAATTACGTATGGACAGCCGCTCGGTAAGAGCTTGCCCACTTGCTATATATAAGCGTATATATCTACAGGAATGGACCTTGCTCCGGAAAATGTCCGCTGACTTGCTCGAAAACCGCTCAAGGACAGGCGAGGGAGATAACCTTTTCTGAGGAGCGGCAGTGTTACAATATGCCTTTCAGAGCTTTTGTCCCGTCAGTCTGTCTCACCTTTGCGTAATTCACTGGACAACTTTTGATTCTTTGCTCTGCCTTCACGGCGCCAAGGTTGTACAAAGGAAGGAATTTGAATAACAAAGAGAATCGTTTAAGGAGTGAACCACACACTCATTTTCTGAGGATAATAGCCACACAGCCTGATACAGCAACTATCATTCATTTATTGCTCAACCCCCCCCCTTTTTTTTTCTTCCCACTATACGTTTAATTTTTGAAAACAACACATATTTGCATGGCAGCAGAGGTCAGGCTGCTGCGCAAACACTTAGAAGGCAACTGTTTGTCATTGGAAAAAACTCTTGTTTGAAAGAATGGGCCACTTGAGGACAAATCAGACAAGTTGTTCCAGCAATAAATGACATTTCTCTCCGCTAATATTCAAATAAGGGACCAAGTTTGTACTTTTTCTTTGCTCGAATTCCATCTTCGATTCCAAGAAAAATAATCTTCAGAATATTAGAATTACTGTGCAAAAGGCAGAGAGAAAAAAAAAATGTGAGACTTCCAGGACTCAATGCCAATGAAAATAAGTAACATTTGGTACAAAAAACTCACAAGTGTTATGGAGGCTTAAATGAGTCTTCACACTCCTCCTCCCTGAAGTGTATTCAGAGAATTGAATTACACCCCTCTGGAGAGAGACAGAGGATAGAAGAGAGAGTGAAAAAAAAAAAAAAAAGGAGACATGGAGACAGAGACAGAGAGAAAAAATGGAGTTTGCTTTGCCGTGTGAGGCTAGCAATTTGGAGGTACAGTTTTTCTGGCGCCGCACAGAGCAAACACCGGGACCATCAACTCGGATGGAGCCCAGGCTGGCACCTAAGCAGGAGCTACTGTACCGTATGTCGCCATGGCAACAGCTAAACCGACTGACGATTGTGAGGTAGCCTGATTGTCACAAACACGGTCACCGAGACCTGGCTGTCAAGCTGCTTGGGGAAAAGCACTCAGAGCACTTACAGGCCTATTCTCTTCCCTCGGTTTACTGTACCCTTATCCGTCCAGCTGCCAAACTCCGGCTTGGTGAAGGACAGACGAGCGCGGCGTACTTTTATGCCCCGTCTGAGGCGACCTGTGTAAATCTGTGTGGGCTGTTTGAAGGGCCTCTGATTTGTAGCGTCAAGTCTTCTGAGCCTTAGATGTTACAGAAAAGCAGAAAGTGAGCGCACTGGAGCTGTACCATTAAAAATTGTTTTCTAGACTTTTATGTGCTGATTAGGTATTCTGTGTGAAATTCCTTTTCTTTTTTTTTTTTTTTTTTTTTCCTTGTGTGTAGCTACGGAGCTGCAGACCATGAAGGTGTTTAATAAAAAAAAGAGCAGGGCTGCTGATGATCTTTGCCTCTGTCGTCCCCCCCGGGGGAGGAGGACGATGGGCAGCAGCCACCTGCCACTGGGAGCACTGCACTTTACTGGTGCCATGAAAAGACAGAGGCAGCTCTCCGCAGGCCAATCAAACTATACCAACAGCTGGCTGGCTGCCCTCCTCAGCCTTGCTCGCTCTCCATCTCCCTCCCTGTGTCTCTCCGCCTCAATCTGTCCCCCCTTCCTCTGTGCATCTCTCACTCAAACAGGCAGTCCCCGCGTTGGGCCCGCCGCGCGATGGTACTATAGAGACAATCTCCGTCTCCTTACTCCCTCCCCGGCGACAAATATTTACTGTGCTGCCCTGATTTATTCTGGGTTAATTAGTGAAAGTTAAATAGCTATCACAGGCATGATTCCACAAACAGGCGTGTGCGCGGAGACGCGGCGCACGCACACAACCGCACTGACAACTGGCTGTCTCGCACAAACTCAACGCCAGCTCCTGACCTGCCCTCTAGCCCCAAAGGCATAATGTGGTTTATTATAGACATGTGAAGACTTAATTAGATGTGTATAATGCATGCTGTCCAGGGACTGCTTGCTGTACTGCTGTATAAAACCAGGCCGTGTATAAAACTGGCAGTGTTAACAGCCTGCATTAGTAAATCTCTTTGTGTGTTATGTTAGCGATGAGAGGCAGCTTGGTGGTAAAGCACTGCTTGCTCCTCATTATGACAGATATATGTTGCTTTGCTAGCCAGAAGTGGCGGAGCAGCGGGAGAGGAAGGTTTCACACACACGCGTCTTCCTGAGCGTTTTTTTTTTTTTTTAAATAATTGGCTCACTATGCGGTGAGGAAAACGGAACACTGTGAGAAGCTATAAGTAATGAGCATCATCATTAAACAAATACAACCTGACACACCTTTTGGCTTCGCATGTGAGAGCGCTGGTGACAGCTTAAAAACTTCTCCCTTCAAACTCAGCTTTGCACAGAACTTTCAAGACTCCAGAGAGTCTCTGCATCTCATGGCAAAATCGTTGAGCGAAGCTCAGTGCCCTGCCCTGGAGAAAGCCATAAAGATTAGCAGTTAGATTACAATCTTTACTACAAACAGTCCTTCCAAGAGTGGGAGGGTGAAAGAGCAGGCCAGAGCTGCGCCGATGAGGGAGATTAGCCCCGCCGGAAACAAGGGGGACAAAACAAATCCAGTCAAAAGGAAGAGGCCAGTCGCACAAAAAGGAAGAGGTGAGCGACGGTGTAAAAGATGGAGGGATGCTGCTGACTCGAGGAAATATTTATGACTCACAGCGGGCATAAAACTCTTTGGAGCTGCGTCGGACCGAACGGAAACAAAAAGAGGAGGAATCGATAAATCGATGCAGGTTCACAGTAACACCAGACACTCTGACATTTGTCACATGCATTATTGGTCTGTTGGACAGGTGCTGTGACCTTGGGTGACCCTGCTGACCCTTTGTTCGTCTCTGTCTCCCGAAATGCTTCCGAGCCCACACAGAGTGCAGTGGGACCGTGATAGAGAGCGCCGGCGTATTAGAAAAATCCTTTTCAATCCTTTTTGAGCGGAGGAGTTTTATATGTTTTAAAGACTGTCAACAAATCCAATGAAAAGACCAAAACAAACAATAAGTTAGTCTGTCTCTAAACACATTTAGAGTCCTCCCATGCTGTCTGTGGCAGCCGCAAGCCCGCTGAAGAAATAAATCCATGAAAACGGTTCACAAATGTCTTGTTTCATCTTTTGAAAAGGGGCTCGGTAATTTTATAAAACAGCTGGGCGCTGTAGTTTTTTAGCACACAGTATTAAAAGAAGAGTTAACGGTGCATTTCTTTGGGACTACTTTCAGCTGTGGATTAATATACAAGCCTGCAGAGAATATTCGCAGCCAGAGTATGCAGACTGACTGGAGCTGCAGTTCATCGTAAAGGAAGCAACAAGCCCTCCACTGCAACAGGGTGGAAGCAATGGATGCAAAGGAACAGACAAGGTAGGTAATGTTTGACGGCGTCGTGAGGAAACCACGAATCCAGTGGAGTTTGGGTGGTTTCCTCGTGGCTGTGATAGCCTGCAGGTGCAGAGGAGGGATGAGTGTCTCCGCCGGTAATGATTCGTACCGAGAGCAAAATGAAATCGCCAGAGACAACAAAGAATTCCACAACTGATCAAACTGATCCACTGATTAACATGATTGCACATGTTAGCTTTCCAGTATGGAGCACTGAAACCGCCAAAATCATAAATAAATAACTATATAAATAAATGATTTAATAAGCCACTATTTAATATATGAACTAAGACATAAATGGATATTTCCACCTTAAGTCATTCACCTTTGCATTAATTCAACTGCTTTATTTCCCATTTACTTTTCCACTTCATGTAAGTTGTATAATACCTACATGTATTTTCAATATTATTTTTGATGCATTTATTCAAATACCAATAGCTATTTATTTATGTATCCCTGGTTTCAGCAGTTTCAGTCCTCCATATCCCAGATCTGCCGCTCTATTGTCATTATAGTCTCATAGCCGGTCACTAGCTCTGCTGAGGAGAACACAGGAAGACTCGGCAGACATGGTGCATAAACAGGGACTTTTTAAATTCTCTTTTGTGGCAGCACACACAGTGCACAGACTTTCAATAGGCTGACTATTAAACTGCAAACTGAGCTTACCCACACACCTTATGGCCGACTACAGTAATGATAGCATGGACTTTTTCTGTTAGAGTGGCAACCCGCTGATACCTCTCTCACACGCTGGGGGAGACTCACTTTCTACAACAAATCTGCCGGTCTCTCTCTCTCTCTCTCTCACACACACACACACACACACACACACACACACACACACGTAACTACGCCACCTTCCTTAACGTGCAGGCTCGGCCAGTAAGACTTTGGCAATTCTGAGGATCTGTTCACTCTTTTTTTTTTTTTTTTGTCCTTTCATGTGATTTGTTGAAAATAAATAATAAAAAAAGAACGAAAAAAAACAGAATATCACCAGACTTGGGTGTTTTCTTTCATCAACAAATTTGACATTGGAAGCTTCTCTGTGAGTCACGTCTCTCAGTTATCATGCCAGTTACAAATTATGTTAAAATATACAGTAAGTGCCCTCGCAGTGTGTACACTAGTTGCACGTCCTACTCATATTCTATGTTGCTGTACTGTATGTACAGCGTGAAAAAAATGACTGCAAACACCTCTTGTGTGGAAATGTATTTTGTATCATTTATTTCCAACAGGAGCTCTGTATAGCCAAAGGGTGTTGCTGAATACTTAATATTATCTAATCTTTATGGCATTTTTGTGTAAGCGTTTCATATTTGTTATGAATGCTGCTCTTAAATGTTCTTTTTGGAATCGATATATTTCCTGTTCGTCCTTCTCGGTTTCTTCTGCCCGTTTTCATTAGTTGTCTTGTCTTATAAACAATCGGCCCCGAACGCTCATCCATGTTTTTATCAGGTTTCATTTAAGAGGTCACTACAGGTCACTACGAGGATGCTGTAATAGTACATGTTCACAGGAGAAATCGCCTCAGTGTTTTGACTGAGAGAGACTTCTCAGTGAAAAGTATTCTTCTGATTAAAATGTTTTGCCTTGTTTCACTTTGGTCAGGCGCTACGTTTCTGATTAGTTTGAGGAAAAATCAATTTCAGATCGCAACAAAAATCACAGTAATTAAAACACAAAGCGGAGTGCTTGTGTTTTATATTTAAACTGTTTACTGATTTCGAATCAAACTCATTTCCCGATTACCTCCACTATTTGCAGAGCTCAGTTTTGTGGAAAATTCGAGCACTGTTCACTAAACAAACAACTTAATTAGGTAAAACTAAAGACAGTGGTCGGGTTTGAGCAAATAAAATCTCAAAGGACTAAGCTTGTCATAAAGACAAGCTAACATCTAATTTGCTGTTGTTTTGTATTTCAATTCCGGACGTCAAACACCTCGTCTGACTTGTCTGACTTCGTGTTCGGCTCTCGAATGTGTTTACCTACAGTGTCTATCCCCACAACAATAGTGGCTAAATGAGACAAACATGAACCCTGCGAGCGCAGACAGACAAACTGTGATCATCGCTTGAACAGGTGTGCGTCCGCGATTACAAGCGAGTGTGTGCGCGCCATATTTGTTTGAGCGTGGCCTGAATGTGACTCTGGGCTGTTTTCGTGTGTGAGCACGGGAAAGCGAGCACCGCACCCTTTCATTATCCTGTAAATACAGCCTGAGCCAGAGCCATTATTTAGTTGTGGGATAAAACAGTGAGAGCAGCTGGTGAATTTAGGGATTTAGCGAACGCCACAGCGAGCTGACGGATAGTTAGCATCTGCATTTTAATACATGATCAGAGAGGACGTCAGTCGAAGCGACAAATGCAACTGCATAGTTTTGCCAGTTTTAATTGTCCGTCCTGAGCAGAAAACAAATGAACATGTCACCATGTGTTTGGAGGGAAAATCCTCATTCGCAATGACAAATAAATAAATAAATAAATAACTAAATCGCCTTCAGAAACCAAAGCTTCCAATTTTATGGCTGGGCTGAATACACCTGTTGCTCTTCCAGCTGGATGCATTAGTGCCATGAATCTCCAGCGTCCACCCCGAGGCTACTATGGAGGATACGGAACCCGTTTGCCGGCCAATTTACGTGCGGCGCCACACTTTACACATGCGCTTTTAACATGACGAAGGTCACCCAGTCAGCAGTCAGATTCTAGCCCCCCCCTTCATTCCACCTTGATCGCTCAGACCAAATCTTGCATGATAAAAAATGTGAATGTTTTATTAACCTTTTTAGTAATTGTTTTGCATTACAAATGACATATGGTTAACCCAGCAACTTTTAAATGTTTTGAATCAGTTGTAATATTTTTAATTAACATGCGGATGCTTATTTCTCATATTTGCTCTATGTCCTCAGTTAGCCCTGTATTACTTTATTGTGTTATTTTAGCAGTTTATAATGCCAATTATTTTCAGGAAAACATCAAAACATTGAGTGTGTTAGTCCATATCTCAACACATTCAGTGTCTGAGGAAGGAGCAGGTCACAAATGTCTAGTTTCATCTTTAAAAAAAAGAAAACTCCTTAAACATTCAAACAGAACTGAATAGCGCGTTTCTCTGGGACTATTTGCAGCTGTGGATGAATATTTGCAGCACCAGGCAATGTGGATGTGGATCGACTCCAAATAAAACGACAGTTCCCTTGTTCATCGTAAGGTTTGTCTTCATCTCTCTGTGTGTGTTTGGCTCACTGATGTGTTTTTACAGATACGCTTTAAGATACTCAAAATTCAAATCAGGCATTTCTTTTCCAGAGCGCCTCATGCCTCAGGTCTTGTGCAATATAAAACCCACTCTTAAAGGATGATCAGTGCTCTTTCTACAGTGCACTTGCCATGTCCTTACAGAGTTCCACTGTTTCCTGTTCTTAAAGTATGAGGATTTGCAGGGTTTTTTCCTGGTTTCATGTCATTGTTGGTGGAATATCTTTTATAATCTGGGAAATTGCAAAGAGCATTTTTCACAATTTTTCTTTTTTTTTTTCAAGACTTACTGATCATTACAAAAAAAAAAAAAAATCCACTTGTATGTCCAAAACAAAACTGTATTGAAACACAATGTAGTGCATACAGGGGCGCACTGGGATGATAATTCAGGCTGGGGATCTAACATCGGTCCAGGCCAATGTCTTCATTCACTCGTTCACTGTTTACCGCCAGTAACACATCTTTTACTTTTAGATTTGCAACAACATTTCAGTCAGTTGCACCATAATTAAGGCGATAGAAATTCACATGCGGTATATATATTTGTAGTGCATGTTTGGAGTGTTTGTTTTGCGGTAGGTTGGGGTGGGCATGAAGAAGCAGCAGCAAATTAGTGCCAATGTGCAAATGTGAAAAATGCAATAGAGAGGGACGGGAAATGGGAAACGCAATGAACCATCAACAGGTAACTTATTATCCGAGGCATCTCATTCCCGACTTTTTGTTTTTATCTCATTTATGTGTACAGGGCAGACAGAGATCATATGATTAGGTTCAAAACTGACAGACTTTACCCAATTTTAATTTAGTGCATTTAACACTGCTTTGACAGTCCTGGCCCATCAGCATGCCAGGCCATCAGGAGTTCTCCCGGAGCTCTGAGCGCACACCTCTGCCAAGGCCCAACAGTTCCCTTTAATTCAAGCAAGCCTAATCCAATATCAAATTGCACATAATTAAATCCGCTAGATCCAGATTTTTTGTCTGGATCCACATCAAATCGTACTCACTCATAGATAACATCCTCCTTAATGTGCCTGATCTGTTATCTGTTTTTTGGGTGGGGGCTATTAGCTCAAATTATTGGTTTTATCTTAGTCATCACAAGTACCTTTAGATCATCTCCTTTCCTATTCATTCATACATAGAAGATGATTGTTCTGACTTTACTAGCTCAAATTTTCAAAATTTCTTCCTACACCGCTAATTATTATCCAGTTTAGTTTTTAGTTTTTACTGTGTTGCACTAAGTCCAGTCCTGCCATCCCTCATATTCCCATTCAAGAACCGCTCTTGCCCAAAGCAAAACAAGGCACGGTAACTTTCACCTCCTCGCTCCTCCTTCCCGGACGAGCTATACTGTTTAAATCGAGAGTTGCTGCTCTTCCCTCTCATTCCCATTGGATGAAGGACATTATGCTGTTGAATGCAATTGCACCCTCAGGTCAGGCTCTATTTTGATGAATAAATAAAGGCCCTCTGGGCAGTCTCCATTGTCTTAAAGAATGTTTTTATTTACTACTCTGTTACCAGGAAACGGACCCCGCACAACACTGGTGGCAAGGAACTCGCTTGCCAAAGATTTTTTTCCAACAGCCGTGTTGTGCCGAAGAAAACAAGGTCACAAATGGAGCCGTGTATGGTTTTTCTTAGCTATTCAGTCTGAACGAAAGAATACATTCCCCCTCCAGCATATCAAAATATTGCGACACCCGAAGGGCTTATTATCTTCCCCGACTAGACTGTCTGAACATCCTTGCACAGGCCAGGGTCAGCTATCAATGGCAATACATTGTGCACCCATAAGTAATATTTCTGCCACAGCAACAGTATCTTTGAAATTTGAAAATATCTGTTAAACTACTTTTCTTCTTTTTTTTCTTTTTTTGAGAAGCGTGTTGGAAGAAACAAACTATGACTTTGATAAAAATATTAATTTGTCCTCTGCATGAATGATAGTCAACACAAAAACCTAAACAAAAAGGAAATATGTTCATTAATCAAGCCAATATTAAATGCCTCCAATCAATCTTAGTTGCTGTTAAATAATTTGCAAATGCAGACTTGTCATATCTCCTCTTTGATTTCTGTTGGCGACGTATTAAAAAAAAACAAGCTGAGAAGTTGTTCAAGGTGTCTGCTGCTGCATTGTTCCAGCTGATGAAAATATGAGGTGATGGGGATATTGGCAAACACGCAATACGTTCAGTGTTTAATCTCATAAAACATGTTTTCGCCGAAGCGAGGCTGACTTTCTAAATCCCTCACATCACTGTTTCACACTTTAATTGAAAATGGAAGTCATCCTCGAAACTGTTTGCAACGGACCAGACTGCCATTGTCGGATTTGGTTTCTCTGCAGTACTGTGATGGCCGTCTCTGAGGGGCATTGAATGAGCCGTTGATTAGATTAATAAGGCAACAGATTGAATGTGGTGATGTGTTTGGTTTACAGGTCGTTCCCAGAGCCCCTCTCCCTCTGCGGTCGCTATACGGGACCGGGGCTGTAAAGCCATTTGTTGTCCGCCGAAGATCCTGATAGTTCCCCCGGGAGCCGGTGTGGTTGGCTCACTGCTCCGGCAGGGCGGTCATGTTGCAATGAGATTCCTCCCCCCCCCCCCCGGTTTCTCATCTCCTTTCCACATGCAATGCGTGTCTTACCATGGCATCTTATTAAGTCTGCACAAAACACTTAAAACCTTGTGGGACCAACCAGAATGTGCAGCTGATGCCGAGTGAGCGTGACTGGTTTACTTTGATATTCCACCAGAAGAAACTTTTCACATGGATTTCTAATATCCTGGTGTTGATATTGCCTCACCGTTATCGAGGTCCACCGAGGCTTTGCAAAACACTATTCTATGAGATAATGGAATAATGTCTCACGGTAGCCCCCGTTCCTCATTTCTTTTCCTGTATAATCACTGATATGACATGATATAATGTGACAAATGAAAAATATCACGTTTCAAAGCAAGCAGCACCTCGCATTTATCATCGTTTCAGGAAATGCCCAAAGGGTGAAGCCACAGTGCTTACCTGAGACTGTAGCCTATTGATCTCAGCTGGCAACACTAACTGAGCTCTATTCATCCTGTTCTGGCTGAGGTCTCGCACAAACAGAGCCGTCAATCACTGCCTCGCAGCGGCATTGGCACCACCCTTGACATTAAGCTAACAATATCATTTGTCTCTTAAGTCAGTTTTCCGCAGAATTATAGGGGCGCTCGCAGGGGAATCCTCTTTTCATTGAGCCTCTAAAGATGCGGAATTAAATTTAAATTTTAATTAAGTCATAATGAAACTGGGAGTGGAAGCAATGTTAACTCTCCTGTAGCTGCAGTTCCGCTCAGCCGTATAAGATTTAAACATCTGCGGCCACAAAAGCATGCCGCCGTTATGTAACACTTGGCAGTTCTGTGTAAACATGGCAGCCCGGCGGCGTGGCGTCGATGAATATGTATCGACGCGTCCTGGGTGAAGTATCCACCTCAAGGTCAGAGTGACAATGTCACTGTGTCAAGAATCCTGATCAGCGCTTCTCTGCGCCGGGGCAATATCTGGGAAATAATATTGACACCTTAAACAACTGATGAATTCATTGGTAGGCTAAAAAAAAAAGAAGAAAGAAATCCATCCCGAATGATTTCCCCATCAGTAAAAAACAGAATGTGGGCATTAATAATTCATCTAGATTCAGAGGGAATTGATCCGCAGAGATGGCAGCGTCTTGACGGCTGGGATTGGAGGGGTTGGAGAATTGCTCGCTCGTGCACACTCACACCTCTTTTGCATTTAGACGCGCACACGCACACCTGCTCACACACGAGAGGAGGTGGCACGAAACACGTCGGCGCCGCAACATGTGAGTCGCACCGAGCTTTTAAAGGCTGAACAACTACACTTTAATATCAGAATAAATGGGATCATTAAATAATGATGATGCATTTTGCAATTCCCCAAATCACAACAAGCATTCACATTTCCAATCCCGAACGCACTCGACGATGCCCCATTTCTGCGGCGGTTTAAACGGTGCCTCGCTGTCTTGGTATCCATGGGCTTTCGCTTTGAATTGAGTTTATCCAATTATCTCGCAGGTGTGACATCACTGAAGCTGAAGAAAGCCTGGGAGGCAGAGAAAGTGCTGCCGGTTGAATGAGAGATAAGCAAATGAAAAAGATGCAAATGGAGAAAAGTTATTTGGAAAAAAGAAAGGGAGAAAAAAAAAAAAAATTCCGAACGTCTGAGCTAATTGGTCGCTAGAGAGAAGATGCTGATGCGGTGGTTTTTGCAGGCTGCTGCAAAGCCACCCACTCGATGACTCGCACAAAAGCTCCGAGGCCAGCGTGCACACTTAGAAAACAGACACAAACGCGCGCACACACAAACACACACAGACACACACACACGCGCGAGTCTGACACAGCCCCTGTACCTCGCTTGCTTAACAATGCTCTGTTCTGCCTCAGCTCACCGTGAGACACATTGGACATCATTTTGCTCCTCGCCTTCCGTATCATTTCTCTTGCCAGCCGTCTTTTGTTCGGTGTATGTTAAAAGCTGACATTAGCACAAAGGAGTGTCCTGCTTTTGTCCCTTTCATGAAGCATTTCAATCTCTCACCTGCCATTAGCCAACATGGCCCCATCTGCCTGAGTCGCATTTTTACAGAGAGGAGGATGTAGAACTGTTCTCTCCACACCCCATTAGAGACCAGGAAAGAGCTCCAGTAAGCCAGGGACCGAATGCACACTCATACTCTCTCTCTCTCTCTCGACCAGGTGCACTTACACCCACATACATCACATAGTTAGTCACAAAGCAGGCGTGCTGTGGCTTCAAAATAGTCACCATACAGTTGATAAAGATGCATTAAAAATAAAGCATAAACAAAGCGAGCAGAGTTATAATGAGCTGCAGAGGGAGTGGAGGACACCTGTTTGTTTATACAATCTTTCACAAACACTGTGCGGTTAATCACCTGAGGTGCTGCCGGGGTGACGCTTATCTACATCACAATGGATGGGTCGGACCGCATTAAACACAGAGGACAGATGCCGTTCCATTTTGCTTTGGCTTTTCAGTTTTAATGCCGGCGCTTTTCTGCCGAGACACAGATGCAGATGTTTTGTATTGTGCTGCACCTGCACTTCCAGCCCAGCTCCTGCTTTGCCAACCATAAAAAAAAACAAAAAAAACAGCCAGACAGTATGTACTCGCAATGAGCCCGGCAAAAAAAAAAAAAAAAAGGAGAAAAAAAGGAAAAAAAAGCCTCCCCCCCATCAGAGATGGGAAAGAAAGACATCAAAAACTATTTCAATCTCGCCTCAATTTTCCCTCAAAAGTTGTCTGCGAAGTACTTCTCCTCCATCAAGAATAAAGAGAATCCCATTACATATTTCTTCTTTTTTACTAGCTCTGTTGTCTCTGATGGCCTCTCAACAGCTGTAGTTACCACTTTATTTGCTGCCTCCATAAAGGTGACTTATAAGCTGTTATCACAAGGCCGGAAAGAAACGTCAATACAAGATTAAAAGGCGCGAGCAGAGAAAGGGACAGACTTCATTAAAGTTGATGTCGAGCTACAAACACCTATTGATATGTGAGAGACAACCTGGCTAGTTGAGAAGTTCAATTGAGTTTCGGCACCTCATTGACACCTATTGACTTCCATGGATTTGTCAGATCTAGCAGCGCCGATGGGGCCGTCTTCTTTGGTTTAACATCTATTTTCAGACAATGGGGAATATCGGTGATGCTTCTGAAGGAGTGAGAGGACAGACTTAATCTGCCGGTGCTGAGATGCACCAAGACCCACTGTATCCTGTGGTGCTGTAGTACTCAAGATGGCAGACTCGAATGCATTTTTACTCAGTCTTGTCTTGGTCACAGACATGGAGGACTCTAGATTTTATTTCAAACCAGTCCACAGCTTCAGGGATGCCGCTTTTTCTACATCTTATTTTTATTCATTCTATAATTAATGATGTTTTCTATTGAAAGATAAGAATGAATGCACAAAAAATTTCTATCTTCACGTGGGTGATTTATCAAAATATGCTAGAACAGAATGTGGCTGCTTTGGATCAATTTGAAGACTGACTGTGATTTGGATGTTTAGCTCATTTTAGCATTAGTGTGTAATGCAGCAGGAGACTGCATAGCTTTAGACTTGAACTTGATTTTAACGCTCAGACTGTTGCTCTTGTTATGGTCTCGATACACTCTGGTCTCGACCATGACTTGGTCTCGGTTGAGGTGATCTAGCATTCAGTCACTAAATATTACAGGTGTGAACTAATCAATTATACTGATTATTTAGTGAATAACATTGCAACGACCAATGAGCACTCTTGGGTTGGAATGTCAACATGCTGACATGGCTTGTGTGATCCCATACAGCTATATAGCTTTAGCACCTGTATTTTTTCCAGGAGCCCATTGGTTTGCTCTTATTTATCGATAAGTAGACTCCTGAAACGTCCTTAGTTGTGTGTAAAATACAGAATACACAGGCCCGAACATAACACACAGCACAATGCACAACACCTACAATAGAAATATATAAAACCTCCTGCACAAGCTCACAGGAAACAATATACAGAAGAAGCCATCATCGTCCAACCCAGTCATCGGTGGTTAAAATAACATCACAATAGTCACTCACCAGCTTTAATTTAGAAGACTAATCATCCTCTGACTCATTACATTTAACAGTTTGACAAAAGAGATAAAGTAATTCCTCTCGTAGTACACAGTATGGTTGTGGTTGTGGTTGTATGATTGAGTAGACTGACTTGGAAAGTTTGCACCGAGTTACTCTACAGTAACAACTTGAAGAAAATAAATAAATAAATAAAAACGACAAGAAAAACCTTGGATTTTACATTCAGTGTTTCAATGTGGTGCGTCACATAACTTCACAAGTTTCGAGAGTCTGCCTACAGAATTTCATCTCATAATTGGAAAACAATAGATGGCTCGAACAGCCAGAAAAACAATTCAGTCAAACTTCTGAAAAAAATAATAATAATACAACTTAGTTTGCCAAATGATTCACTCTAATGGGAATTATATTTAGAGTTGCTGAAATATACAAGACCACTATCTTGTAAGAAGTGCTGTACCAAGGGTTAGAGAGTCTGATTCGCAAGAAAAAAATGGTGGCATTGTTATTTCAGCAAACAACGGACACATTCAATGTCTTTGACTCATGCATATCATTTTACCCTTTCTCTAGTACTTTACTTGTATTGAAGGAAAGTAGCTCCGATGACATGTGAGCTGATGTCTTCATTTAGAGGAGGAAGGCATGTAATGTGGCTGCACCCCCTCAATCACCAGAAAGGTTGGCAATGTACATTTCTGTAAACCACAGATATGCTAAAACTTTACACTTCTTCGTGTTGCAACCTGATGTTTCTTAAGGTTAAATTCTAAATTTTATGTTGTGACAACACTGTGCATATGGTCTGGTTAGGTGTAGGTGCAAAAAACACTTGGTAGGGGTCAGGAAAACATCATGTTTTGGGTCCTGGAAAGATCCTGGAAAGAACAGTTTTGTTGGTCTCGCACTCGTGTCTTTCTGGTGACAAAACCAAGTAAAACCTCATCCAAATAATGAATTTTTCCGAACCGAATCATTATATTACTGGACATTAGCGTTGCCACAACATCAAGACTGAAACACAGAAATTCAAAATGTCTGTGTTTTGTAGAAAATGTGCAATGTTAACATTAACACAGTTGAATTGGATGGATGTACTGTCACTGATTCTGAGCCACGTAAATGAGACACACAAGCTGCGTTACATGGACCCTCATATTCCTCTAATAATCGGAATAAAAATGCCTCATGTTAACACCTCCATTGGAAGACGCTGATGTGATCTGGCCTAAAATCTGAATTAACTTTCAATCAGATCAAGTGGGATAATCTGAAAACCTTTGGTATTGTTTGATAGCGATTGATTAATTGGAAAATATTTGCCACATATAATAAGCACTCATTCCGATCGTTTCTCTCCTAATAATAAAACTACTGGTCTGTTGCAGATAAACTTATATGCTGGAGTCCTTAAAGGAGTTAAGTTGAAAGCCTCGAAACAACAACTTGTTCAAACAAGTGTTTGAATAAATTAAGAAAAAGCCTGAATCCACTGAGTGTACTGAAAGACAGCACAAATGAATGAATAAACCTACTGTTCTCAATACTGTTGGAACTTCTTCTGTTATATTTCTGGCAGATTAGACACCTCACAGCCAGCGGAACCACTAAGTTATATTCTGATTGGATGCCTGTGGCATGGAAACACACATCTTTATCAGATTGCTTTTTTCGCATTCACGTAAACAGTCAAGTTGTAATCTCTAATCAGAATGATTTCAGTCAAACTGAAGAAATATTGTACGTGTAGAAGGAAGGCAATGTGTTACATGTTCCTTTATTACAAAGGATGTAAGCACTGTAGTTAATTCTTAGTCAATCCTCCAATGACCCGGTTGTGTGAGCAAATACTTTAGTCTTTCAAAAAAGTTAAAATGCAGATGTATATGTTTGTGACCTGTCTTTAAAGGCCATAATATTGATTTTTGAGCCTTACTGCCAACGTCGAACCATCCACAATCTCGAGGCGACATTATCTGACAAGTTGGGAATGAGATGCGAAAATCAACTTTTCCCACAAATAGGACCTTCAACAATTTATGTTTTCAGGGTAGTGCTACAGACAGGCTGAGATGTCTTCCACATTAGCGGGTTTGGTCTTATCATGGGATTTGTTAACACTAACAAAAGAAATAGAATATCAGTGGCCTCGCCTTTCATCAAAAGTTTGAGAAAGCAAAACTCCATAGCTGAGGTTAGGGAAACATTTTCTTCATGATTAAAAGAAATGGTTGTGGACTTTAAGTAAGAAAACGCGACGAGAACACAGGCTCTAGTGTTGAAGTTACACACTTTGAACTCCGAGAAAGCCACCCGACCTCCTCCTGAAGCGCTTCTGCAGTTTTAAAACAGCCCTGCGCTACTTCTGCCTCTGCTACTGAGAGAGGACAATCATTATTCGCCAAAAAACCGCGAGAGGCCGCTTGTCAGGGAAACAATAACCATAGGTCATTTCAGGTGTTTGAACAGGCAATTCTGTTGTTTTTCTGGTGAAGACAGTTACTGTGAAATAAATAAAAATCCAAATATCTCTGTATCACCGTGGGTCATAACGTGGAAGAAAAAAATATATCACAGAAAATAGCGCTGCAGCTGCTGCCGCCTCTGTGGCTGATTACTCACTTAATACAGTTTCATGCAGTATCATGCTGCTCCGGTCTGGTTTGCCCCTCAGCTCATGGCAAAAGAGTAAAGGCTGTAGCAGGTGAAAGAGTTCATTAGAGCAGCAAGCTGAGGTCCACAACAAGCAGCCTCTTCACATGGAATAGCAGAGCTTAGCCTTCAGCTGCGACCTCTCCCATCCAACATGCAGAGATAATACAGCGGCACAGAAACTCAAGGCAAGCGGCGCTCGCACAGAAACAGGCGCGTCAGCCGAGGCAGAGAGTTTGAGAGCGGCGCACAACAACCTTGCCTCACAACACACTGCCCCCAAACTTGCTTGTTGCTAACTCTCTGCGCCGTCCAAATATTTTATTTTGTTTATGAATATTTACAAAGGTCAAAGCTTCAAAAGTTTGGAAATTGCTGAAAGAAAGATGAAGAGCTGAGAGGTCAAGGTTAAGGGTGTAATGGAGGCAGACAAAAGAAAAAAAAAAACAACAAATCTTGGCAAACATATTTTACTCTGCGTGCATGCTGATGATTTTTTTGCCCTCCACCAACCCTTCAAACGGAGCAGACAATCTCTCCTTCATGTGAGCACGGAAATAATTGTCTACCTGCGCAGCAGGCGCAGAGCGACACTATCGGATCCCAAATCTCATTGTAAGAAGAATTTAACCTAAATTCTCAGTGAGCACAGATATACAGTACAGCAGTCTATTAAACATTTACCTCATCATATTTATCCTAAGATGACCTCAGTCCAGCCTCTTGGCTGCCATCTGCTCTGCATGAGGATAACTGAGATGATTTATGCATTGTTTGTTAGTTTGCCAATGGAGTGAATTGCCTGGAATATAAACATTATTCTTTAATCTCTTAGGTAAACTGGGCTCCCTCCAATCCAGTTTCATACTATGCAGTGAGGCTGAGAAAAGCCAGAAAAGATTAAACTTTTAGCAGCACCAGATGTTCTTTGCAGGTTGTGTCACGTGTTGTGCGAAGTTTTTCTCTCTGCCTATTCAACTAATAACGTTAACAGAGTTTCTCTTCATCGCTCACAAACCTTTAATGAACTTTGCAATTATAATGGGTGAAAGGCGTGCATCATCTCCGAAAGATTAGATTTCACTGCTTATTCGTAAAGCAATTTTGTATTCATTTTTTTTTTAATGTTCCGATAGTGTCTCCAATTCGGTCTTTGGAAAAGCAACAACAAATCAACAAGCCCTTAAGAAGTTCTTCTCAAAGCCCAGGGTCAACTTGTAATTCCAAAAAGAACATAGTGTTTGGTTTTGTGTAATTAAGTGAGATGCGAGCACTTGCTTCCCGCTGGGACTGACGCGTCAAGAATGTATGAATTGCGTTCACGCAGACTCTTCGAATGAGTGTCCATTAAATGAAATGTGTTCACTTTGCTCTCAGATTATGTGTCTTGCAACAAATAACACACACTGCTTTAACTAGTTACGGCAAAAAGCCTTGGGTGTCTGACTCACTCGAGCTTGCCTCCTGTCCTTGTTCTACTCGTCTGCCTCCACCAAATGGGTAATGGATTTTGAGCAAAATACCAGCCAAGAAGACCAGCCAACCAATCTAAGTGTTCTCCCAACAGTACATCCACTATCTCCACTGATGACGGGAGAAGCATTCGAGCTCAAGTATGCAAGATCGAGGTCGCTTTTTTTTTCTTTTTTTTTTTCTTCACTCTGTGCTCGCTGTTAACCAAGTAAGCTTCAGACTTTACTGTCAAAACAGCTAAAACGACTTGATGAACAGCATAATGAGGCCCCACTAGAAGATACAGCTCTACATCATTACGGGGACCATCTTAATGATTGAACAGTTCAAGAAACAACTGTGTGGGCACAGATAGTTTAATGACAAATTGCATGCAATGCAAGAAAGAAGAAAATACTTTAAGCTTCCCCTTCACAGCAATTCTACCCCTCCAGTGGGATATCTGTATGAAAACAATGTTTATAGAGTTTGTTTCTAGGTAAGATGTAAAAAAAAAAAAAAAAGAATACACAAGCTCCGCTGATTCAATTTGGGATGGCAGATGGAAACCAAGCAGTACAAGCATAAAATATTGTTTTTATATACACTGGCGAACACCTTTTTTCGAAACCTGATTTTCAACATCTGCAAGTGATTCGACTGCTTCTGCTACTACATCACGACCTCTACGGCTCTGTAGCAAAACTGCCATGAATACTCTGCAACCAGTATGTCACTGAGCTGACAGCCGGTCACACTGAGTCCAGCCCAGTATCCCAATGAATTACAGCCATACTGGATCAATTCTGCGTGTCATGATTTAGATATAATTCCAGTGTTAGGCTTGTAGGTGGTCAGACTTTCACCCAGCATTCACTGATTGCTATCAGGATATTAAGAGATTTTCAACAAATATAACACACAGTAAAATGCCTCTAGTATACACTAGTAACCCTCGTCCAGGTTTGTAGGTGTTGGCGCCTAAACTGCGTCATAGGTAGGGATGTGTACCGAAGACCTGTACTTTCTGGTACATCCTGGTACTATTAAAATTCTGGACAAACGGTACTGTTATCGGTACTTTTTTTTTTTTGTTTTAAACTTTTTTTTGATCATTCATTAACGGCTTTTGACATGGATGGTTTCTGAACGTCTAGCCAACGGTAATGACTACAAACCTAACAACAAACTCTGTGACTTGACTTTGCAGAAACGAAACCGGGTGCTGCTGCCAGGCGCAGCAGTCTTTAGCGTTGGCCGGGCTGCTAACTTTACTTTGTTTCAGCAAACACACTGCACTCCTATAGCTTCGTACTTGGCGCACACTCGAAGTGTTTGGCGATGTTGCTTACCCGGAATTTGCACTGGATACTGTCAGCTGCATTACGGCTCTGATCCGGTTTTGCTCTGCCGCCCGCCGTCCGTCACCCTCACCGGCTGCATCAACGTTACTCCGCCACGCGCAGTACGGTAGGCAGCTGGTGTCGCGAGGCCGAGGAGTTTCCGTGATAATCACATAATCACTGTCGACCGCGGTTATAGGTATATGTTATAAAAACAACAACATTAAGTGTTCCCAACCGAAGGACATCAGAAGAACTTGTGTTTGTCTCTTTTTTGAGATTTGTGTGCTGGTGTCAACACAGAATGTTTTATTTTGAAATGTAACCGGATGTTATATTGTTATTTCTGTGCTTGACTTCCTGTCTGCTCGGTGCTAAATTCAGCTGACTTGCTGCGTTGTGCCAGATTTTTATATCTGGTCCTGGTCCTGGTAATGTGTTCAGGAGTATTTGTAATCGCATAGTTTCTGTTATGTTGAAGCGTTATCATTATTTTGTAATAATAATAATAAGGTTGAATATTCTTAACATCTTGTAAAGTCTTTATTTTTTTACACAAAATTACATGTTGTATTATCGATAATAAGAGTATCGATTAGTATCAGTACCAATAAGGAGTATCGGTATCAGTATCGGTATCGATAAAATCCTAACAATATCCATCGCTAGTCATAGCTGGGATTAACTTAACATTTTTTATTCAACACTAACTCATACATTCAAACATACCTCTACAGAATGCATCAATTATTTTTGCATTTTTGCATCAATTAATACAGTGATATCCCTGCAGTCATGGTCTTGACTGGTCTTGAACTAAAATCCTCTTTTCCAAGAGCGAAACAAGGCAGAGTAAAAATGTATCAAGTAAAATGAGTCCAATATGAAGATGAGACCCTCAAAAAAGTGGTCATGAGACCAAAACCAATCTTGACCAACACTAGTTCGTAGAAATGTCCAGTACTGTCGTCCTTCTCTGGTGATGTTGATTTAGCAGGGAAGACTGATTTTAACCCCATATTTGTCGTCACCGACTCATTTTAGATTCATGAGGAATTTCTGCACGATCTCTCGTCATTTGTCGCGCACGCTGAGGGGTTAACAGCTGATTAAATTTCTCGAGCGATACACAATCTGGCTTTCAGCCGGTCTGCTGGATTTCTGGCACGTCAAAAAAAAAAAAATTTGGTCCGCTGTCTTTGCCATTTGAGCGGTTCCACAGTCCGATTCCATATGGCCGCTGTCAAAATTTTGTAAACTGCGGTGAGCGTGTTTTAATAATATTTGCTGTAGCTCAAACTGTAGTCTTGAGACTGTGCTGTGATATAAAAACAGACCATGCTGTATGTCTTTCAGCCATCTGCGGATCCATCGTTTTTTCTTGTTAAAACTTTTTGTTTTGTTTTTTTTGTTTTTTTGTGGTTTTTTTTACTTTCTCTCCATTCAGAGTAGAATTGCTGGCCCGGGTCATCAAATACCAATCATACAGAAAAAGGTTTCCTTGTGCTTTATCGCCTGAATGACACGCTAAGGGCTTTCTATAACTGCAGTGTAAACCCATTCATGGCAATATGACACTCCCATTACAGAGTGACAAATTCTCAGCTGTGGTGGAGTTGCACAAAGAACCTTCACCCACGTGACTAAGGGTTCAATTCCCACTAAAACATAACATCAGTGAGCTTCCCGTGAACCTATCCAAGTAGGTTTTGTGCCTGCTAAACTAAATCTAACTAAACCTGACGGTTTCACAATATTTACCACATGGTTCAGAGGCTTTCTGGCATAAAAGGCTGCCGGCGGGGCGTCGCACACAGACGCTGAAGGGTGCCTCTGTCTATCTCAACATCTGACAAACTCACTATTGTATTCGAACGCTGCCTCTCACTCTCTCTCTCTTTTCAACATCGTTAGGGACGCGGTCGTCTTGTTTCAATAAAGTCCGACAAAACCAACTTGGTTGTTCACGCTCCGTGTTCGCTGTGAGCAGCCAAGTTGTGGGCAGTCATTTATTCAGTACAGCATGAGCATTAGAAGTTTGCAGGTTCTGGCCAATTAAATGGATAATTAAACGTGTGGTGTGATCTCACAAAAAGTACAAGAGCAACAAACGACACAGGAACGAAAGGAACATGCACGCAGAAAGGTCACGGACTGGGTGTCTCCAGTCTGAAAAGTAAGCGACAAAATGCATGGGATACCTTCATGGCATTGTCCTCTGCTCGTTACGCCATCAGTCTATGACACCCAGGAGCTTTCTTTTTCTTGTGCCAGGACTGCCCTTCCCAACTCTTACTGCCTTCTTCTTGAAACTGTATTCTTGGGCTAAGCTTGCAGGTAGTCATTAAAAGGTAGTGGCGTGTTACATTGCCGCCAGAACTGTTGTAGGTCTTGCTCAACAGCCCTTCCCTTCATTAAAAGTTGGTTAATTGACAGTGAACTGGATCTACTTGTGAAGGAGTAATGAGCTGGGAGGGAAGGTCAGGATGAGTGAATCAGCGCTGATCTCGATCGTGCTAATTACTATAAAGGGAAAAGCCGGAAAATTCCAGTCAACTTGTCAAGAGGCAGGGGAAAAACTGCCACTATCGGGTGCCTGTGGCATAAAATGTTCCCTTTTTAGACACGCTAAAACGCCGTTTCATCCGTCTACTCCATCTACTCATCCCTCTGTCCATTCGACCGGTCATGTGAAGATACAGTGCGTGCCTGAGCTTCCCACCACGCTGCAGTGACCGCACCAGCCTTGTTTACATGAACACTTTATCATCCTCTCCTCTGTCAGCATCCACTGTCTTTGTTTCTCCACATCCCTGCTCTCCTGTTTTCATCTTTTATTTCCCTTTTTATGTGCTGGCCGGACTCCATGCTTCTGTTTTGCTTTCCCCCCCCATCCCTATCTCTGCTTTATCTCCTCCATCTCTCCAGCTGTCCCTCTCGTTCCTCTCTGCCTGCCCTCCCATCTGCTGATCATGCCCTGATAACTCTGCGGAGGGACGCTCTTCCCCCCCCCCCCCCTTCGCACCGTCCCTCTCTCCTGATGTTCCCCCACTCCGTTGCCTATCAATCAGACTTTTTTTCCCCCTTTCTCCCGACTGCCTCCCTCACCCTGTTTTCCTTTCCTTCAACCTCACTCCACTTCTTTCATCCATCTCCCTCCATCTCCCTCACAAAGCTATCCATTCATCATGCATCTATCCGTCCGGCCAACTCCTCGTCCCCGGTTCCTCCCAACCCAGTCCAGACCCTACAGCAGCGGGATCAAAATGTAGGGGAGATAGAGCATGAGCCAAGATAAGCTCTCCCCGCAGGTCACTGTCTATGTACCAGCTGATAGGAATCAATCTGCACCCCAGGATACCGCTCCTTTTGTTGTGTTTTTTCCTCTCTGTTACAGGCCCTCTCTGTTGTTTTATTTTTCCTTTGACTGAAAATCCTCGCCATTTTTTTTTTTTTCTGAGGCAATGCCAAAAAATCATTACGGCGCACTCCCTCGACCCCTTTTTACTCCTCTTACAACATTTGAATGGTGTGTTTTCTCTGCCATATTTTATTCAGCATACACCACCGGGTGCTCTGTAAAGACGCTCGCAACATGTCGGACCTATCACTCATACTTCACATGCGAGCAGACAAAAACAGCTTGGAAACCAGCAAAGAGCCCCGGCGTCTCGACGTCATCTCCAGGCTAGCAGCTGTTTTACTAGCCTCTGCAACTCAATGCAATCTCGCATTAATGGTTTCGTACATCTGCTTTTCCAAAATGAACATGTTCCTCTGATTTATTATCCATATTCACAGATAAATGGCTATCTGTTCGTTCAGATATTAAATGAAATTGGCTGGAAGATAAGGGGGAGGAAGTCATGTTTTCAAATTTCCTGCACAGCACTTGCTTGTGTAATATAAACAAAGTTAAAAGCAATGATTTATTCTTTCGCCGAACAATTTGGTCGCATTCACAACACTGCAGCTCACGTCGCGGTACCAGTAGACACATAGACTGTAACACATTAGTCGCTCTTCCCTCGTCCGTAATGTTCCCCCCATGTTGTCTTGAAGCAACATTATCTGGTAAATTGTATTTTGTGAGAGTTTCTGGCTGCAGCACAACTGTTATTTAAATCTCAAATGTCTTGAAGAAAACATGCATGCTCAGCTGTCACACTTTGCAAATGCGTGGCATTCAAATCAGTAACAGTGACGCCGCGCAAAACTCACCTCAACCACGGTCAGTAGCACCTGGCTACAACATGTTACCATCTAAACCTCTATAGAAAAGGGCTGACATGCCTT
The DNA here is from genome assembly GCF_904848185.1 of Acanthopagrus latus. Taxonomy (NCBI): domain Eukaryota; kingdom Metazoa; phylum Chordata; class Actinopteri; order Spariformes; family Sparidae; genus Acanthopagrus; species Acanthopagrus latus. The sequence continues at coordinate 14,000,723 of NC_051056.1, forward strand.
ATGAACAAAAAATAGCAAGTTGACAACTTAGTTAACAACCAAACACTACGATACCATGTTCTTGGCAAGTGGCAACTGTAACACATGAAGATACAGCAGTCGGTAGCTCCTTTAAACTATGCAAAAAATGTTCCGCTTTATTGTTGAAACTCATTATTATAAGTATTGCAGAAAGACTGTCATCATCATTTGAGAGGATTGTTTTGATCCATTGTTTGGGATTAAGAGCAGCAGACCTTGAGAGCATCGCGGCCTGCGGTGTCTTCTTTTACATCCAACCTGACTGTTCGGACCGCCCCGGGGAGGAAGAGAGTTTAGATAAGAGCCATGCTAGTCCGTCTTGGATTAAGGCTGCTCCTGGCTAATGTCTGGTCACAGGAAAAGGACATTACCAAAGTGGGACTCATGCTGGGAGTTGACAGAGCGCAGGACTGCAGCTGGAAAAGGAGAGGTGTATGAACATAGAGGTGCTCACACACAGTCGATGTGGTGGTTCCCAGAACTCTTGATATGAAGATTCGACCACAACATCATCACTTCACTTCACTTCATACTCCCTGACGCAGATTCAAAAGATGCACTATGTGAATATGTATATAAATGCTTATATGTTCTGAAATGTGTGTAGCATGAAGTTTGTAAACTTCCATTTCCTTATTCACCCCTGTGTTGTATAATGCTGAATATATTACCTTGAAGCTTCCTGCAGAAGAGGAGGCGGCAGGTTCAGAATCGCAGTTCAAGGACCCTCAGTTTGTCCACCTACCTAGTACGTAGCTATTCTAATTACAAATTAATTCAAATTAAAAAGTTAGTTAACCTTCTCGTTCAGTGTTAATAAAACCACAGCGCAATTTCAGCCAGCCGAACCGCGCATCTATTAGATAAGAGTTGACTGAATGACTGTGATTTTTCCTTCTAGCTGACAAAATATGTTTGTCGCCTACATTGTTTCAGCAGCAGCCTGCTGTTCTGTGTAAATGCCTGTTTCACACTTCTTGCGATTAAAATAATCATGTTATTTCAACTGTGTTGACTGTTTGACGTTACCGCACATTAACTGTCAGCCACCCGACCCGAATCAGTTTTACATTGTTTCGCTGCCTTGGGTCACATCATAAAAGGGTCCCAGAACTGCAGCCCTGAAACTGCATTGAACTGAAGTTTAGCAAAGCTGTCAACAACAGAAAGAAAAAGCAAGTCTGAAATTTTCTCTTTTTGCTTGCCCCTTGTTTGGTCACGGTCTCTTATTCTCCTCTTAGCTTCTTTCATCAATGTCCTCTTTGGTTTCTTCCCCTCTGTCGTGACGTCCGTAGAGGCAGCTGAGCCCCAGCAGTGGTCTGAGCCGAGTCAGCACGCAGAATGGCCAACTTTTTTGAATGACAATCAATACAAATTCTAACAACTCTGCTAAACTAACAGCATAAAGAGAGAAAACCATGTCTTTTAAGGTCCCGGGATCTAAATCGCTATGATCAGTCAGGTATGCAATTATATTATCTTATATTGATTATATGATCTATGATCAGCGGCGTTATGTAGAAAATAAAGTAAAAGTGGATGATGAGTGTCCTTTCAGTCCCAGTCTCCGTCAAAGAGGACGAACCTGACGCACACAACTACATTATTATTATTATTATTATTATTATTATTATTAAAGGTCATCTTTAATCTTTTCTGTCATTAAGACTCTTTAAGTTGCTGTTTTATAATCTGTTCGATGTGATGATAAGGTGTTTGTAGCAGGACCCAAAAGCAGACAACCAGACTGGGGAAATGTTTAAAGGAATTTATGAAACAAACTCAAGTGGAGTGCAGAGGTAGTCGTCGCTGGCTTTGGGCTGTGGTACGAAGGTCCGAAGGCTGAGTAGAGGCTGGGTGGCAGGGTGGCTTGTGGAGCAAGGGCTCGGAGGTAAAGCAACACTGGAGAGGATGCGAAGAACTGAGGTTAGAACAAACAAAGAGCGAAAGCACATGCAGGCGAAAAAGTCACAGAGAGAGATACAAGTAAGTCAGCCATCCACCACGTTATGGAGTCGAAAAACAATCTGGCAGCGAGCGGAGAGCAGACCAGAGTGTTTAAGCTGGACCTGATAAAGTAATAACATCGCTGGTGAAAACAGGTTGGTTTGTTTCCACTCCCAGTGCCACTTTATGCTTTTTAAAAGGTTCAATATCGGAAGGTAGGTCAACTCCATTTATGTGTATTATTAACATTAAAATACCCTCTGCTGCTGTAAACCAAGCTCCATTCTAAAAGCTGGTGTTTTAAGGTTAAGCCTTGTTTTTTTTTCACAGTAAAAACTGTAGTTGCAACTTTACAAAGGCGCATTTTTGATTCACGTCAAACTACAGACACAGTGGGCAAACATGTCAGTCACTCAGTGACATCATTAACTAACCTGTGATAAAGGGTTTGACATAGACAGATGCCTATAGGCTAGCCCCAGGTGTCATGGTTTACAATTTTCATCCTCTCTGTGGACGCCTCAAATCTCCTCCTTCACTGCCCTTCATTCTTTGGGGTAGTAATAAAATCATAACCTTTTGGGATTTTTTTTATTGTTTAATGTGAAAAATGCAACAAATTTTGACCTGTCACTGCTAGCAGTTTTAAACCTTGCGCCAGCGCTTTCACAGCGTTTGTTTGCAGCCAAAATGGGGCATGGTCGTTCTGGAGATGTGGTGGTGACATGTGGACAATCTCGTTTATGGCAGCTGGCCTGTCCTACAATCTCAAAGTTTTTGACAGGTTGGGAAACCTAGAGCGTCATTATTTGACAGGTTGGGAATGACACTCAAAAATTCTTACTAATATGGCCTTTAAACTGATTTTGAAGCTGTTATTTAAAAAAAAAAAAAAGTAATATATTAGTAAAATAGTAACATAATGTTGCTTTAAAGCATCATTATTTTGCTGGACAGGTGGCATGCAGTCAGTTTATCGGAGCCTTTTCTCTGAAAACAGCTGCCTGTGCTGCTGGATATGGAATTGCTTTTATGTCGTATGAAAGTACTCTGGAGTAATGTTTCAATTCTATTTTTTTTTTTTTTTTCAGTCCAGTTAAAATGGCTGATTCCAAAAAGGTTGGGACACTGTGCAAAAATGTAATGAACACAGGATGCAGTCATTTGCATTCAAACTGTTAAATGATAACAGTTTTACAGTGTTCTCAGGCCCATATAATAATGTCTCCTTTACAGTCACGTGTTGTTGCGAGTGTTGAGCCCCGCGAGCATCTGAGCCTTTTGAGGATGCCCCCTTTCATTCTCAGTCGTAGCACCATCACCTGTCACAAGAGAACCTGTTTACCTGTCAAATGTTCTCTCCCAGTGTTTTGCTGCTCCTGTCCCAACTTGTTTGAAATGTGTTGCTGGCATCAAATTCAGAATCAGCATATATTTACAAAAATCAATGAGGTTTATGAGGTGACACATTAAATATTTTGTTTTTCTAACTGTTTTCAATTGAGAATATGTCAGGAAGGGTTAGCATTTCATCACAATCTGTTTCATTTATGTTTTATACCGCGTCCCAGTTTTCTCTGAAACCGTGGTTCTAACTAGTTAACAAGTCTTTAAATTATATCTGCTCCTTTTCCCCCACTGAAAACCCAGAATCTATGACTATGAATAACTGCAACTGTGTGTGTGTGTGAGTTCATGCTCAGTATGTGTGCACTCGAGTTACCACATCACACTTGTGTGTGATTTAAATATTGGACCGTGATTAGCTTAGAAAACGTGTGATGTCACGGGATCATGCTCAAGCATTCATCACAACTTCAACAGATTTTAAAACCGCGAGCCATGAAATCATAACAGTAAGCTGAAAGGTGCTAAAATGCTCGACAGTGCTGAGAGCGACTGGGACTCACATTTATTCTGTTTATCTGCTTTTTTGCTGTTGTTTGTTTTTATGTCAAACTTGCTTCAGCAATGTAAATGTATGTGTCCCACGCTGGTAAAACCACTTTGAATTGTGAAATCATGTTAATCATGTGAAACAAATTTGTGTGATTTCTGAAAATGTAAAAATGTCTAAAAACAGCATCTACGTCCCTCGGTCCACAGCTGGCTGCACAACTGGCCTCAGTCTGTCAATCTGGAGATGTTTATCAATAGTCTTAAACTTTACAAAAATACTGTCCATGTAAATTCTTTTTAGTTATCATTTTAATTTTACAGTGATAGCACTACTATGGCAGCACTATGTCACCATGTCACACATTTGCCTCATTTGTAGCTAGCAGGTTGTTAGACACGTACAAATGAATATCTATTTAAGGCAGCTGCTCTGTTGTTGTTAGCGTTGCTGGCCCAGGTGTGTGTGAGCTGACCAATCAGAGCAGACTGGGCGGTCAGGAGGGTGGGCCTTAAAGATACAGGAGCTAAAACAGTGTTTGGAACATGCAGGACTGCAGCACTGCTGAGTTTGAGAACATGTGTGCAAACCTATTCAAATAGATGCACAAAATAAAATTATTTGAGCATGATGTGACTTCTTTAAATAACTGATACTAATTTTTTTTTATGTTTATGTACCATCCCTGTTTAGATAAAGCAAGAGAAATACCAGAATGACATTGCCTGGTCACAGAGTACCATGACAGAAATAGTCTTGGACATTTGTGTCACTGACTGTGATTAATGTCATCCTTCTCAAAATGTCACCCAAACTAAAACAGTAGAAAGCGTTGTTGAACGAGGCCAAGTTGTAGGGCTCCATTTTTAGTTATTTACAAGCGCAGGTGAAATTTGGAATTAGTTTGTCTTACTTCTGGGAGAGAACCAGGAAGATCGGTTTTCTCTTTGGCTCCCCGGATCCGTGCAGTTTATCAACTGGCCATCCGTTAAAACATCTTTTCTGTGGAAGATGCTGTATAGGAAATCCAGTTAGCAGAGGATTCCTCACCTGAGAAAGGTCACCGTAGAGGTGGATGGGAGTGGACCACACACACCTCCTGCCACAGAGAGATTTATCAAGCCAGCTTTGCTCCCCGAAACACATGGTTAATTTAGCAGCCATTACAGGTGACATCTTGATGAATAGCGGGGGCTGTTCACGCATACATAGGCAATGGGCATAAACACACACAAACACGCGCGCACAGAGAGCCGCACTCATAGAAAGAATAATGGTGATTTTACTGCAGTCTGCAGGAGGACAGGAGATAAAAGTTAGTGTTGGGAGAATGATGTGTCAGGATGGTTTCATTAGCTCAGAGATAGAAGACTGCTGTCTGCACCATCAGCGATCATTCTGGGGGAAGAGATGATTCTTCACTGCCAGAGATGGACATGTGCACTAACACAGTGACAAACTAAATGCTGCTTACTATTAAGCCTGCTTACTTATGCACCAGAATAATCCTGCCTCAGTAATTAAGGCCCCAGCTAATCAGGATTTAAACAATTTGAAATTCTAAAAGGTGAATGTGTTGCTGCACCAGTGTGTGTGTGTGTGTGTGTGTGTGTGTGTGTGTGTGTGTGTGTGTGTGTGTGTGTGTGTGCGCACCCCCACGAGAAAAGTGGTGAACACAGCCGTGAGACAACAGGCCATCTCTCATCAATTTCTCCTCACCCATTTATCATCATCTTCATCCCTTAAAGCTGATACCTATTGATTTGACGGAGCTGCCCTTCACTGCGTTGAGTAGGAGGTTCCACACACACACCACAAATATTTGATCACTGTCAAACATGTGTTGGCTGGGTCTGTGACAAACATACACTAAGCCGCTCTACAAAGAGCTGTCTATTCAAACCAACAGATGATATAGAGTTGTTCTGCCCACACATGCAGGAAGCAGTCTGCCTACGGTTGAACGGCAGCCCAGAACCAGGAGCGGATAGAGAATGTCCTTTATGAGGCAGCGACTCTGCTCATGCTTCTGTCTCTGTGCCGGCTTGGCAGAGAGCAGAACAGACGTACAGACAGACAATAGAGCCGTCTCTATAGAGATCAGCCTTCACTGCGACACAGCCGACACTTCTCTCTCCGGTCTCCATGCCTGCAGGGACGCAGTAACCCTTTAACATATACATCTTGAAAAACACGGACAAATTAATTTTGCTGCTTTGTTAGATTTCAAAGCGGTCTCAAGGACTTTGCGGTGGAAACGATGCCATAAAAATTCGATGAGAGGCCCGAGAGTACGTGGCATCATATCATAACTCCTAATAAAGAAATAGTCAATACATCACAGACAAAATCATATCAGATAAACAATCACACTAGATGCAAAGTTGATTTGATTATAGCCTTTTACCACTCGGGGTGTTTTTCTTATACGGGGTGCCGCGGAGAAGAGCGGTGTCATTACCTCCAGCACTCATCAAGATGCACTCTGAAGGTCAGACCTGATGAATTGGAGAGACAGCTCTGTTATGGAGGGCGGCCATTATCCATGATACTGAAAGAGATTATTCACTCTCCTGAGAGAGGAGAGGAAACACTGAAAAGGGAGGAAATAAAGGCAGAGAGGGAGACGGCGATGAAAGGAGGAGAAATAAAAATCGAGGGAGGGAGGGGTGGCAGGAATCCACATCCAGTGGGCTCAGAGAACACCTCAGTGAAGAGTCACAGTGAGATGCTGATAGCTGATCGGTGACAAAACTCCCCTACCCACTTAAAGCTGACACCTCGGAGCAACTGTTTCTCTCCACAGCAGGCAGTCAGGGATGATATCAGTGTACCTGAGAGAAGCTTGAATAGTCCCAGCCCAGTTAGAGCTGACACCAGGAAACAGTCTCCCTCCTCCGCTCCCCTCTGTCTCAACTCAACATTTTTTTTTTTCCTCAGCGGAGATGTCCTCTGACAGATTTGTGCGCTGAAACCACTCCACAAGGCTGTTAGCTGCAGATATACCCTCGGGCTGGAATTTAAGGAGGGAAACGCCTGCTGGTTTGAGTGAATTAAAATGAAGTTGATCTGTAACCTTATCACCAAGCAATTTGCCGATAATCTTAAAACACTGACATTCTATTTTACCCCATACTTATATTTGAAAGTGGGGCAAAAAAAAAAAAAAAACAACATAGCTCCGAGCTGAGCCAGCCTATGGGATATCCCATCCTAATAGGGGTCTTCTTGAACCCTGAGCCCATCTTCCTGTCTGTCTCTGCTTCTCTCTGCAGGCTGTGGTGATGAAGTGTTCTGTGCCTGCAGTAGTCCAGCGGTGTGCCATGCATGATAAAGAGCGAGAGATTGCGGGGGAAGCCTGGGGAAGGCTGTGCTACCCAGCTGCTGGTACAAAGCTGCGGGCCAGGAGCCGTGCTGTAGGCCGGGAGGTGAATAAATGATTTGAATGGCAGTAAAAGTTGGATGCTAATAGGCTTGGTCTGATACATAAACACACGGTCGCATGCATGACATGGCACGCATAGACAAAGGTGAGCGCCTGGATTTATCCTCCCGATACAAAAGTAATGCTAATGCATGCAGGCATACACAAACACCCATATAACTCTGCATATTGTAAATCCATGCACAGTCGCCCTCACGATCATTTACAAGAGATGAATACCGACAGGAACAGGATATTGAGGGGAAAAACAGCCTGTTTCTTATTCAAGTATGACACATCACGTAAATTCACACCTTAACCTCGAAAATATTACATTTCGTATCCGAGACATGGCGATGAAAAGATACAGAAAAATGAGTACCAGATGATTTTTCAAATTCAAATGAGCGCAAAAACATCTATATACACTTTACGGTTCACTCAATGCCGCAAAAAAAGCAGTGTGTGTGTGCGCACGTGTGTGTGTGTGTGTGTGTGTAATGCGTCCACTTCAGTCTCAAAGCTCAGAGGATTAAATTAGAGGAGGAGTGGGTCCTCTGTTGCGAGGAAAAGGGAATGGTGGACCACTTCATGGGTCACACCTCTAGACTCCATCAGCACTCCAGGCCTCATTGAGGAGAAGATCTCAAGGGTCTGGGCTGGACAGGATGACCCGAGGTTGGCTTGGGGAGCCCACGCGGAGACGGGCAGACATCACCGTGCAGGTCAACTGCGCTTCTCAAGGGTGTAATTAAAAAGTTAGAGGTGTGATTTCTGCTGTTGCTGCAAAATACAGTACAGCGTGTTGCCCCGGGCGAAAGCTGTTCAGCTTCTCTCAGAGAACATTTACATTTTGGCCATTAGAATGATTTTGATATATTAGCATAAAAATTTATCTTAGGGAGAAACTCTTGATATAAATGTATCCTGAAGCTCGGTTGATTCTGTTTTGCCTGCCTGATAGATCCCACAGACGATACATCTAGGTCTTCTCCGCATTGTCCATCCTCATTGATTTTTCTCCCAGCGACTGAAGTCAGTTTAAGGCAGTGACACATGAACTTCACAGCACGGAAACTGATTAAACGTCTTTTTGTGATCCATCATTAACATTTGCGCATGTCTACAGATTATAACCAGGTCTACTGAAGAATAATAATAAAATTAAGGTGTTCTTGGTATTTTTGTATTTTTGCTTTATTTAGGTTACTCAGTCACAGAAATACTCGTTTTCCCTATTATTATTATTATTATTATTATTATTATTATTATTATTATTATTGTTGTTGTTGTTGTTGTTGTTGTTGTTGTTACTCATGTCAACACTAATCACATTTATCTTGTGACGCCTGGTGAAGCGCTGGTTTAATTACACCTGTGCAGTACAGGAAAGTACATTTATGAAGAACTGCACTTAAGTAAAAGTAAAGATCCATTCCGCAAAATTATACCTACTAGACTCCACAACAGTTTACAGGGGAATATTGTAGTTTTTACTCCAGCTTTAGTTAATGTGCAGATATGTACAGGTGACATATGATATTATTGTATCAGAACATTACTGACGCCCAAGGGCAAAATCACAAACCCGGCAGTATCTACAAAAAGAATAATACTGAAGTTTATGAATAAATGAACATTCGCTGCACATTTACCAGCTGCAATATGGCAGTGATTACCATTAAATTAATGTGTCAATAATTATAATATAATAACACAGTTTATTCTGAAATTGGCCATTCTGCATAATGATAACTTTCACTTTCAGCACATTAAGTCTGTTTTCAATACTTTTACTGCTTGCTGTGATAAAATATCTTCTTCTGACTCACATGTGTAATTCATGCGAAAGTCCACACACATCTCTACATTTGCATTCACATCAGTATCCTGTTTTTAAGTCTATTCTGGTTTCAGAACACAACGTTTACATGGAAAATCAAAAACTTGTCATCAATAGACCCGATACGTGATTATCAACAGTGTCCATGTTTTTTTAAGTACTGTGGCAGCGTCATCCAGCTACTACCTTCACATCAGTGCTGGAAAGTAAGTAGGCTGCATTTAGAGTTACGTACTGGCACCAGCAGGCGAGGGGCAGGTGAGGGGGGCGTTAGCAAGCAGAAAGTTTTGATATAATTATAGTGAAGAGAGCACACTTCACCACGTTCTGTCCTTTGGAAGGGCACACTCAAGGGTACTTTATCATTTTGTTTTTTCAATCAAAGTGGCATCCAAGAGGGCACATTCGCTGCGTGTTTTTGAACATGGGGACACCCCTGTCTCCACCAGTGCATACAGTTTTGCGATACTTGAACGTTATTTGAGTACCGATATGTTCATTTTCTGCTTCGTTATCCTCCTACTCCATCACACAGTTATCTAAAGGCTCTAGTTACTAGTTACTCATTTCCATACACATCTCATGATTAATACAACGTGATGCACAGATACACATTGAACTACCCAACAGTATATTAAGTAGTTAAAATTAGCTCCGTCTTCACCAGCTACAGCATTAAACGGAGACCTCCGCCGTGCTGACATATAAAGGTCAGTTTACTAGTGATGATGGAGAGTACTAATCAGCCTCCAAAAAGAAGGTCTTCTGCGGCGCTGGAGGAGCATTGTCAAGCCTGACAAAGTAACCCTGATGGAGGTGGGCTCGGAGACTACAAATTCAAAAAGAAGAGCCGCTCGTTGCACGTTGGGAAGTGTAGGATCCAGATGCATCCTTGCTCTGGCCTAAAAATTCACGCTGTAACAGTCCCGCTGCACCGCTTTAGTTTGGATTCTATTCTTTTAATCAATCTCTTTTTGTAAGTCCAATACTAAATCACTGGAGTGCCCATTTAAAATTCTGCATCAATAATAATAATCCAGTATAACACTCTGAGAGGAAGCTGTTCGGCGTGTTGAATATTTGCGACATTAATTACATTCTCCAGCTAATACGCCGGCACTCCGACTCAAGTAAAAATTGTGAATGCAGGACTTTATAATGAATTTGCACATTAATGTAATCTGACTTACATTAAAAAAAATATTGTAATATTGCTAAGCAGTCCAGATTGAATCAACTTGGATTCGAGCCGCCTCCCCCTCTACTGGTGTCAGACTTTATCTTTCATTAAACATTCTGCTAAATAAGTCACGGCGAGCAAGTCTCTGCGCACGTTGGCAGTGAAGGTTCTGAAACCTGGATAACGTGTTTGCGAGCCGCGGCACTCCGGCTGCCAAGGACAAGGTTAGTCCAGGTGTCAGGAAAACGGCGTGATGTTTGCGTGAGGGAAAACATGCAAGGGATACTCAAACAATGATCACAACTGAGAACGCTAATGTGTTTCATATGTTTTCAGTTCTTTATGGAGGCTTGCCGAAGCAGGATGAGCGCAGGTGTGACCGATAACAATGGCTCAAATCTATTAAGTCTTCAGCGTCAGTGAGTGAGCATGCACAATAGCAGAGCCCCGTATAGCTCATCTAAACCGATTGCTTCCATCATTAGTGTTATAAATTCCACCTGTGCTTTTCATGCTTTGACAAGTGGAAATGTCTGCCGTGAAACGAGTCTATTAAGGTAACTTAGCTATTAAGATCAAAGATGGACGGAGCTTTGGAGAGAGTACTTTAACGAGAAGCAGAAAAGGAGGAGACAGGGAGCAAAAAGAGCCAGGAGGAGGAGGAGGAGGAGGAGGAGGATTTGTATCTGACTACGTACATTATCTTGTAAATTCTACCAAAAGCAGCACTTTAATAATGGAAAATAATTTGATACACTAGACAGAAATGTTGTTGCAGTCTCGGCTGCAGTGGCCTATACGACTGTGACGGTGTGTGGCTTGCTAGCTTCCCCTGCAGGCACTAGTGAAACATTTTTAGTTCAATTTCTGTCTAACTGAAACGGTTGTTTTCCCACCTAAAATATGATCATGAGTGAAGTTAGTGATAGAAAAGAACATGGTAATTGTCAAAAATAACAACACCGTGGCTCGAAAATGCACCACATGCACAATTCGACTTAATACCCGGTATGAATAGTAAATTATTATGCGATTCCAAACACAGCCTCAGTACCCGAGCTTCTTCGACCTGTTCTTGAATCTAGCGCTTAGATGTGGTCTTAAGGGGGACTCTTCACTTAAATATGAGGGTCTTGACAGGGGTGGCTTGTGGTGATAGGATTACCTTGTGATTCAGGAGCTCCTTCACTAGACTTCTAAAGCATAGGGGGAATTTAAAGTGTGGCCTTGGTGTTGAAATATCCTTACCTACTGCATACATTGTGCACTGGCTGGCAGAGCCTTTGCCTCACCCAGAGTGAGACACACACACAGACTCGATCCAAACCAAAGTTATATCCTGTGTTATGCTGAAAAGCACTTCCTCCTTTGCCGCATGCCATTCCTCCCTCGATCGATGAAGCGTGCAATAATTGCTTACGTTGGCCGCTGAAAAAACTTTTAATTAGTTAATCAAGTTTCTACAGCGAGAATAAGAGTAATTGAGAGGATCTCGTATTGCTCATTTTTAGGCAGATTTAATCCTTAAGAGAACATCTGCTATGGTGGGGAAGTGCTTTCGGCAGCTGTTGATAAACTGCGAGCTGTCAGTCATGTCCTACACGCCCCCCTCCCCCATTATTTCCCAGAGGGACGGGGAGAGAGGGAGAAAGCCGCAGAGTTAATCAAAGGAGTAGTCTTGCAATTAAGTGACAGCGAAAGTTACAGGATTGTATCTTGAATCCATTCGGCTTACTTCATGCCTGAGATGAGGGCTTTAAATAGACTCTGTTGATTCTCAGGTTCAGTGATTAAGCTGGTCATGGCATATGAGAATACAATAGAGTGGTGTTTTTACACTGCATTTTCATGTTCATGGGAATCTGCACGCCGTCCCGGGCAACGCGTCGGGCAGCACAATCACTGTTTTGTTTTGGAAATTCATCCTCAGTCATGCATACTGAGATTAAATTCAAATGTTCTGTGATGTTCATCAGCTTCCCCTATGAATAATTTCAAGAAGCTTCATTCCAGCTAAGAAAAATTCGTTCTGATGGGACTGAAGGTTATCCAGGTGGATCCGGTGCGCGGCCTCAGTGTATGATTACATGTTTAGCTCCAATATTGATGTAATCCTCAAAGGGTATTACCCTGTAGCGGCCTACCTGTGGATATGCATCATGGGGCTTTAAATCTGCACCCAATCTCCCACTATCGCGCCCCTGCAGCTTTTTCTATCAAACGCCAGCGATTCGGCACACTTCTCATCACGGGGGTGCTCCTCTATTCTCCAGCCGCACTTGGACAGCTGACCCCCTGGCCAAGGTGCCTCCTCTAACAGGTCTGAATGTTTTATTCATGGCACCTGTAGAACACAGTAAACTGCCAGACCACAACCAAAACAAAACGGCTCAGTCACCTCGGGAGAACCACTTTCCCTGTTGAAATAAGATTTCACATCTCTGTTGTGGTGATGCTCTGATCCTCATACCATGCAACATCCTCGCTCTGACAACTAAATCTTTTTCACCGGATGGTCCTAAATAAAAACATTCAAATGTTTTTTTTTTTGTTTGTTTGTTTTCTTTTTTTTAAACAGTCTGTCTGACTGATAAAATGTTCTTATATCATGGGCGCTGTCAACATTATTTACATCTTTCCAAAATAGCCTTGCTACGCTGCAGTTCGCTGCAGTGCAAATCAATTAGAGCAGTTACGATTCCCCCTTTAAGACATCCTTTGACATCTCTTTTGCCAACAGTTAGATCATGAATCCAGACCACTTTTATATCTGTGTATGTTTTCCACTGTGGCGCTGTAGAGGCACGTATCCTCCTACATATTAGATATATTGTATGTGGAGATAATGAGTTGAAATCTGTTTTTAGACTTGATATTTTTTTGACTAGAGAGCTGCAGTCTTGACGTCACGTCTTGGCTAGCTTCTGCTCATCTAGTTTCTGTAACTCAGTGCTGTCTCTCGCTTCCTGTCATCTCACTCTCAAAAGAATCAGCATGTTTCAGGGGTTTGCTGTCCAAGACATCTGCTACAGCACCCGCTATATAAAAACCTTAAACAAGGATTGCTTTGCGAACACAAAATGTGCAAGCAAAGCAGCAAAGGTACGTGGTTTCATCCATATCCATGAAATTCACCAAAGCTTTTCTTCTTAAGACTTTTTTTTTTTTTTCAGATGTTCTGGCACTCTGCTTTCTTTCCTGCTGTTACCAACACACTGGCCCACGGACTCACCTCTGTTGTCGTGACCATGTAGCCGTCAAAGGGCCTGTGGAAAAGGTGTTCATTAAAGGCAGCTCAAACACAAATTTTAGATCATCTGTTAAAAGAAATGAACATCCTTAGCTAGACATTCTCCAAATGTCAACATAATGTGGTTTGAAAGGCCGTCCACAGTTACTATAATGATAACTATAACAAAGCGATATGAGCACCCCCACTGATGAACAATAATGTTCTCTAAACAGCGGTGGGCTGCGGCTCCAGCTGTGTTGACAGCTCAGGCAAATGGATACTGATTACCTGTAGCGATACTTACCAGCCCTGAGACCTCAAAAATTGTGGAATTTACCAAATCGAGTGAAAATTTGAGTTTCAGCAACCATGTTTGGCATTCTGGCATCATTTGAAGAATGAAAATTAAGAAATGAACGTGAATTGGTGGCATAAAGTAATATTTTCATTCAGTCAAAAATTGACGTGGCAGCCAACAACTCCTGTTCTTTAAAACTTTGCTAATGAAATAGTAATTTTTCCTTCCAGGGCTGAAATTTGTTTAAATATTCTTTCTCCTCTCCACTTCTTTGTACTCATTATTCTTTTCTGGCACTGAACAGCGTGTACATAACAGTAAAAATAGGGTCTCAGCACATAGTTCGAGGCATCAAACCTCCGCTAACTTAGCCAGATTGCTAGTGTAAAGTGAATACAACTCACCTCTCTCCTGCAACAGCTTCCTGTTGTGTGGAAGCCCTGCGAGCCGCAGCTCAAGGATGAAAATGTATGATTATTACTCCATGGAAATGCAATCAAAGTTCACGTGTCTTGCCTACCAGTTTATAACAGTTATTATCGAATGCGGACAGGATAAAGAACGGAGTTGAGCATTTCTAACTGCACTCAGTAATCGACTCGCAGGGACTTCCCCACAACAGGAAGCTGCGGCAGGAGAGTGGTGAGTTGTGTTCACTTTACAATAGCAATCCGGCTAAGCTAGTGGAAGTTTGATACCCCGATCTATGTGTTGAGACCCTATCGGTACTGTTGGTGAAGTTTGGTGCTGTTCTGAGCAATATTTGTGGCAGTTTCTAGTTGGAGGCGTATACTGCAATGTATTGTTATCATGCAGTATTTTCTGAGGTTGCTAAAACTACTTAAACTAGCAGTCTACAAACTTGATCTCTCAAGGGGGGGGGGGGTCTTACTCGGTGTTACGGTGCGTTAGACCATGGATTAAACTTACACGGGAATATCCCTTTAAATCGATCTCAGAGTGATCCCAACACCGTCTGCTGATGTCCTTGTTGTTACAGTTGTGATTCTCGAGCAAAACCCAGAAGTTCCAGATTGCTTGGCTCTGCATGAGGCTACATCAGGCTGCAGTAGTTCAGTCTGCAGGGAGTTTAGGAACTGGGAGGTGGCAGGTTCAAGTTCAGCACAGTACAGAGTGTGGAGTGGTAGCAGGAGAGGTGATGTTCACCTGCTGGGTACTGCCAAGGTGACCTTAAACAAGGCACAAACCCCTGACTGCCCGGGGGCACTGCTGTGTGGCTGCTCCATAACTCTAACATATCTCCCCACGAATGCATGTCCGTGGGTCCTGTATTTCTTGCCTACCTTTGTGCAAACTGTATAATGCAATTCCCCAAGGGTCAGTCAGTTAGTTTACCAAAGCATTGAGGCTGGAAACAGGAGACACCCAGCCAAGAAATAGTCTGGCATAAACTGTATAACATAAGACCTTGTACAAACACATCTTATAAGTTTCACACCATCTTTCATGCATATTTAACACAGAAGTTATAAATGATCCCACAGAGTCAGAGTCACTGTTCAAGTGTTTTATCACCAATGTTTTTCTCCATACCCTATCTTTACTTCAGTATCAGAACCAGTAGTGACAAAAAAGACATTTTACAGGTAAGTTTAATGGTATTTTTGAGATTATAACTTTTTGGAAACTGGAAAAGTTGAGGATTCTTCCTGCACTCAGTGGACTATATTAATGATTTGTCAAACAAACCCTTTCTTCGTTTTACGATGCTGCCATTGATGCATAAAAGAAGAGCGTGGTCAGAACAGTATGTTGCACTGGGAGCGGACCTCATGGAGAACACAACTTTAAAACTTTATTCAATGATTCAGTGACACTCTGTCATGTTTTATGCAGAAAATATTTGCTGTTTTTCACTCTGCTGCCCTCAGGCTGCACAGCCTTGAGCAGCTCTGGACCAAGCCCCCAGGAAGTCAGTCAGGGTTTCAAGCCGAGATTCTTAGTGGCTGAACTGTGAAGCTACACCGTCAAAGAGACTTCTTCCCATAACCAACACTGTGAAAGACGGGGCTGATCAATTTTTTTGGAGCTTCATAACCCCTGAGACACAACTCGTTTCACTGTCATAATTTGACCCATTCGGTCAATAACATTTCAGTCCAGAAGAGCTGCGCCACAATTTTATCCTAATTCAAGTTAGCCAGGCACTAAATAGAAAGTCAGCCGGCTCAGTCGGTGGAAGTCCGAAGCATGGCCGGAAAGATGGCTGATACAGTCTGATTCTGAGGTTGTCAACGAGCCTGCCGACAGCTTGGGTTGGGGTTTCAGTGCAAGCTTCACTAACGGCAACAAGCCATAATGTTGGTGTTTGAGATGACATTCAACAAAGAACTATCGACTTTACCCAACCTTTAATTGGTGAACTTACGAGGCGCTGGTGGACGGATTTTATTGCTTTTTGACAGAGACAAGCTGGCTGTTTTCCCTTGTTTTCACATCTTTACAATAATTCAGGTGATTCTAGTGTGCAGGTTAAGTTTCTTGTTTGAGGAGTTGATTAACCTTTATGAAATATAGCTAGTTATTCACTTTTTTTTTTTTTTGTGGAGAGCTGGGTGAAAGTATGATACCATCTTCATTTCTGTCAATATAAGGCTTTGTCCAGCCGTTGGTTAACCGGCTTAGCATCAAACACACAACCCCTGTGAAACCACAGCTTTGTTGTTTTCGCTCTTCGGCTTTTGTGTGAATACACACAATAACCAGGCTAGCCGTGTCCTCTGCTGTATATATCCGCCTATTTACTGAACATAGAGTGAGAGTGGTATTTATCTTCCTATTTAACTCTGGGCAAGTTTGTGGAAAAGCTGAACGCTTGCTTTGAAACCAGTGCAGTTATAGTTATTACAAAGACGAGAGCATGCCGCTTTCGCTTCTCCAGCTCTGGTCTTTCAAGGCAATCAGTGGATTTGAGCCAGTGGCACTTTTGATCACAAAATGTATTCCCCTCATGTAAAATGCAAGAATATCCCTCATGATCAATAACGGCCGCACGACTGGATCCCAGGTGATCAGACAGAGTGCATAATACACCTTGTGTGTGACAGCCGCATATTGTGGAATGACTGAAATTGATGCAACGTCAATGTTCAGTAATCACAGAGCTCCCTGTCTCTTCTCCTTGATCATTCAGAGTGAATCAGAGTCAGTCTTTGATCAGTTGCTGGCGCTGTACCCAGGGACCAACAAAAAGAGACACGCAGTACAGAGGAGAGGACAGACACAGCCATGTATTTACCCCTGCATTTCAATTCCACTAATGATTATTCACGTCCAGTCACTGTATAACAGCTTGCAGGAAGCCAAGTGCTGAGCCTTTATTACGGAAGATCTGAGTGAACATTATTGCTTTTGCTGCATGAAACAAACGCTTCAAGCAATTATAATGATTATCATTATCTGCTGAGAGACACGCTCGACGCAAATTGGCTCTATGTCAGTAATTAAGAGATGCACCCCCTTTTTTTTTTTTTTTTTTTTTGGAAAGGGTGGGTGAGCAAAGTTTTCACGGTGCTTTTAAAATAAAAAGCCTGGCGTGGAGCTGCGCGGAATTTTAATGTCCAACTCATGGGGAATAATTTGACCCCTCTCTCACAAAAAGGTTCAGCGTTTTGAATGTTATCACCTTTCACAATACGTAATTACATGTGAGTAAAGGCGAAATGGACATTTTAACATCCCCCCATTTGAATCTTTAAAAGGCTGACCAGACCAAGAAATGCTCCGCTCAAGTCAGGTCTGAGTCGTGTAATTATACTTCAGTTCATTTTTTTTCTAATTTCCTAATTCTTTCTCTGGAAATGGCCCAAGATTGTGTGTGGCAGTGTGTAACAGTCTAATTTCCTCTGCGTGTCAGGCCAAGAAAAAGGAGCTGCATTAAAGCAATGAATCTAGACCATCCCCACAGCAGCAGCAGCAGCAGCAGCAGCAGCAGCCTTCTCACCGCCAGCCAGTCCAGGTGTGAGTTTATGTATACATTAAATTGCACATTAATTTTTTCACCTTCGACTGCTCTCACTGGGGTGTTGTTATGACAGAATGAGGTTAGGTGCAGCATGACCAACAGGATGGCTGCAGTTAAAAGCAAAGATAGGCGAGCCGTGCAGAGGAAGAGCGGCGCTTGTTTACGTCAGACACCCTCTTCTCTCGAACCAAAACAATACTTTCCAAACTTTTCCTCTCTTCGCATGTGATGGAGACTTGCGAGGGGATTTTTTTTTTCTGTCAGAGAATTTTAGAGTTTTTCTGGCAGGCGAATATGTGGACCGACTGCGATTTGCTAACCGGGCCAAAATTGGTGTTGAGGATGCCATTCTTTTCATGCTTCAAATGTGTGCGCGGGCTTAGAAAATGCAGATAGTTCTGTCGGCGGGTTCTTTTGATTTTTTTTTCGGGTGCTTTCAACGCGGTCCAGCACGGGCTCCTCCACACTAAACTCAAAGACATGCTGTTTAAGTTTCCAATAATAAATTGGGTTTACGACTGTCTGTCAGCTAGACCGGTATGGTATATGTGCAATTCCTTCACGCATTCTCCCCCAGGTGCTGTATTCTCCCTGTTTCTGTTTTGCTTTTCATCTATCTATCTATCTATCTATCTATCTATCTATCTATCTATCTATCTATCTATCTATCTATCTATCTATCTATCTATCTATCTATCTATCTATCACGTACTGTCAGAAGTTGTAGATTACATGCATTGTTCAATCTTCTTCAGTTCAAGGAACAGGAGCTTGCTGGGCGCCTGTCGTGGTAGCTTTGGCCTGAGCAGCCAAACATCGAGGCAGAGACAGACAATGCACTCTGTCTTTCTCAAGGTGCTGGTTTAACAAGTAGCCTTAGCTGAGTGTGTGCATTCATGTCCATGCTTTATTTTGCATTCCCTGCCTCCTTTTTCAAACAACAGGACTAGACACAGCTTCGGTTCAGGCGGGTATGATTTAAAGCATTGTTAAGCCTAACACTGGAGCTGTTTTGGTCCAACAGTCAACTCACACAGCAGCTCCAATTGTCAGAATTATCGGCAGCGCTACGTTCCTGAAAACCACTGATTTGTTGAAACTTTGCATTTCTTTTGGTTCATATTTCAATTTTACTTTGTGGCAGCGCAGTGCTTTTTATCTGGTTAAGATTAGGCAGATAAAACACTAGGTTAGGGGCAGGAAAACAACACATTTTGGCTTAAAATACCGATTTCGATGGCACAAACAGGGCTGAAGATACCCCTGACTTCCCTAATATCAGTTTCTAGTCGGCACAAACATGGCTGGAAATTGCCCCGAGGTCCCCTTAAAAATATCCAGCGGTGTTGCGCTTACATTTGTTTAAATGCTGACCTTCTCGCCCGTACAGTATCTCCATCACCATCCCCTCTGCACTGCCAATATGATAGCCAGATAATAATGTAATGTGATGTAATGTGAATGTGGGATGAAACATTAACCGTCAAGATTCTTCTCTGGCTACTGGGCTGAACGCAGGTGTGATGTGGATGCTGTGTATATTAAAAAAAAAAAAAACATCCATTCACTGGCCCATTACTGGGATCAGTAATTGCAGTGTTATTATGACATTTCAAAACCTCTAGACTACTAATTATTTAGACAAAGGTTTCAGAGCCTTCGTAGTCAAAGCTCCTAGACTTTTGAATGAACTGCCTGAGGAGATGGCGGATGAAAACTGTCTCGTTTTTTTTAAATAACCTCTAAAAAACCCACTTTTCTGAAAATGGCTTTTCAGTGGTTTTATCTGTTTTATGACATAATAGTTCATTTTACTCTCTTTGTGTTTTAATGTGTTCACCCTTTTTTATAGTAAAACACTCCCACTGTAAATGTGTTGTGAAAGGTGCTATAACTGTTTTTTTCTTTTTCTAACTGATTACTGAAGGTAATCACATTACATTAACGCAGTCTTGGCCCTCAAGACTGTCTATCTGTCTATCTACCACCGTGCCCATGTAGATTAAGCTGCAAAAAATCATTTATGGAGCAAGAGCCTTACATGTTACGGAGAATTGAGGGGGGGAAAAAAGCTCATCTAATTATTCTGACAAATTGGAGTTCACAAGTGGAAGTGGGCGGGAAAACCATTATGTGATCTTCCGCCTGCAGGTGAGTATTCTCCGTGCTTTTAGAGGGGAAACAGGGCCAGCGCGGCAGACAGAAAGAATTACATGGCGAACATCACAGAGTGGAGGGAGAGGGTGGAGAAGGTGAAAAGCGAAGGGGAAAGGATTGCGAGATTGATGTGTGGCTGGAGGAGAGGAAAGACAGAGCGGATGAGTGGGTGGGTTGGCGGGGCTGATCCTTGGGTGCAGGCAGCTGGGGGAGGGAGAGAAAGTGTGAATCCATGGGATATTAGATGTCCTGACCTGGCCAGTGGAGGGCGTGAGGATGGATTGGCCACCAAGGACCCACTGAGGAAGCAAGAACAAGAGAGAGGGAGAGAAGGGGGTGATGGAGGTGTGGAGAAAAAGAAGGGAGTAAGGAGAATATCAATGGCCAGACAGAGACACGTATGGATTTCTCTTCCGTCTCTTCAGAGCCTAACTTTACAGCAGCGCAGGAGTGGATCGAATTGGGAGAGAGAGAAAAAGTGCCTGCTGATCCTCCCCTGAGAAATCAACACTTATGCATGAAAAGCTTCTTTGACTGTTAACTTTGTTTCCCTGCTCATTGTTCAATAGGATGCACTTGTTTTTTTTGTTTTTTTTTTCCCCGTGTCCTTCTGTTTACAAGTCGACGCAATAAAAGCAACATAAGGTGGCGACAGAAAATAATGAATACCACATAAATGATAAAAAGCCGGTCCCTGCCTCGGCGTGGACTAATAATAGAAAAGGAAATTTGTGAATAAGTGTGGTTATGACAAAGCGTTGCCTTGCGACTATTTGCATAATTCCAATTATTGCACAATGACACACTTCCTTCCTGATGTGATTTGTGCTGACTTTTAATACCATCAGCATAAACAAAGGAATATCACGTTGATTCTGAAAGCTTGAGTCTGTCAATGTATGCATCAGCATCCGTATAATGTAAAAAAAAAAAAAAAAAAAAAAGAAGGAAAAAAACAAGAAAAATGGAATGTGGAAAGACAGCAGGAGGTTTTGCTCTTCAGAAATTATAGACCAGACCAAACCAGAATAGAAGAGCGGCGCAAACAATCTAACCACAAGGTCAATGTAGCTGCTGTTGTGGATCATGTCACGACTATGATCACGATGGCAGCCATGTGATTGCTTTCTCCAGTGCTGTTGCCCAGAAAATAATAAATACATTTTGACAAACAACATTTCTCTGACAATCGGTAAACTAAGCGTCATGAGATGTGATCTCAGAATAGCTTAACGGGCCCTTAATGGACCTTGTACCGAGACTGCATTTGTTGTTTCCAGGAACAACGTAGGAAAGCACGGAGGCACGAACCAAACTGTTTCCAGAGCTTTTTTTTTTTTTTTTTTATTTGATCACATCACATATTTTCAACTTTCGTGTTCATATCATATGTTTGATATGACAGAAGATCCCAGCAGCTGCTATGTGAACCCTTTTGGGGATTCTGAGTGTTGTATCGTGTTTAGGGATGCGGTTTTCTCCCCCGGTCAGGAATAAACTTTGAAAACAGAACACAACAGAACAAACTAGCACAGAATAGTGACACACGGAATTAAATTGAAGGGAAGAAAATAAAACAGAATAGCACAGAGCAGAATAACAGAGTTTAAATGGGGCAGCGGCGAATGGAACAGAATCTCACCACAAGGCCTATCTGAGGCTGTCCTGCAGTTTTTCATATTACTTTCATGATGAAGCTCATGTGACGTATACGGTCTCCACAACAAGGTTACGAACGAACTCTAAAAATAGAAAATAATTAAATAGAAAAGAGTTGAATGGCTTGTTTGCTGGTTAAAGGTCTAGTATGTACGATTTACTAATGTCAGCTTGTTGTCAGAGTGGTAGTGTGAAGTCAGAGTGATGTCAACATAATATTTTTAGTTACATCGCCATTAATGCAAAAATAATTTGAACCCGAGGTGTTTTTGGTTCCCTTAGAATGAGCTTTTTATATCTGCCACGGGAGAGGGTCCT
Organism: Acanthopagrus latus; assembly: GCF_904848185.1. Classification (NCBI taxonomy): domain Eukaryota; kingdom Metazoa; phylum Chordata; class Actinopteri; order Spariformes; family Sparidae; genus Acanthopagrus; species Acanthopagrus latus. The sequence continues at coordinate 14,022,684 of NC_051056.1, forward strand.
CTTCCCGCCGTGTTTCAGTCTGTTTCTGTCTTGTTTGTCTTATTTTGACGTTTTTGCCCTCAGGTCCACTGTTTCCTCCATTAGCGTGAATTTCCCACCCTTTTTCCGTGTTCACCTGTGTCTTGTTTGTCAATCCCGTCTCTGTGTACATAGTCTGTTTGCTCCCTCATGTCTTTGTCAGTTTGTCCAGTGTAATTCACCTGAGCCTTTTGCTTCCAGTTTCCTCCAGTGTCTCCCCCTGTCACCTCGTGGTATGTTTCTGGTTTTGTGTTTTCTCGCTCTGTTTCCTTTGCTTTTGCTTGTATTTTGTTTCAGCCTTTGTGTTGCCAATTTGTATTTTGGCATCTTGCCATTCGTGGTTTTGGGATAATATAGCTCTTGGATTGTGCAGCTTTTGTTAATTACAGCTCACTTTTAGCGCGTCCCGTGTGTTTCAACATTTGGGTCCTAACCAATTATTCCAAAAGAACCTAACACTTCCACACATTCCACCATGTTGCACCACCATGTTTCGAGGGTTTTCACTCTGTGTACTTAGATATGGCGGCTCTGACTGCTGCTGCACCTGTGGCTCCTCAGAGCATTGAAAAATAAACATTTGACTTTTTTCAATAAAAAAACTGTATGAATTATTATGAATCACTGTATTTGTACTTGAATTATAACTGCCATACAATTACCTAGAACTGTCTGCGGCTGAAAGGCCAATCACCATATACTCACCCAATCATGGCTGCTGGTGAGTCAGATTGTGGGATTTTGTGAACTGACCCTCCAAACTTCATATATTCAGGCTACTATTTCCAATTGACTGTGGCATCAGACTTGCCATTTTACATTTATTTATCGACAGTTTTACACACCTCTGAGTTATCATAATCTGTGTCTGGCACACGTGTACTCGTTGTATACCCTAACCCATAAAGAAAACGACTTGATCTTGAACTCATCCAAAACTAGCAGCGCCATTTAATCTGTGGCCTGACAAGTAGATTAGTTCTCCAACCTAACATCATGAAAGGGTTGTAAAATATGCTAGCAACAAACCTGCATTTCAGATGAATAAGATCTATACACTTGGTGAAACGATGGTGAAATAGCGTAATGAAAAAGGGAAATCCAATTGTATGTAATCCAGGAAGTTACTGTAAGCAAACATTGTGCTTTTATAGAACAGCATAGACCAGGATAGAGTGATGGCCTTTGATCCCCTACAGGGTGGTCGCCCGTAAGGAAGATAATGAGTAGATCAATAACGCTGGTTGTAAAACTCAGGCTAAGTCATGCCTGCTCAGTTGGGGGTAAGCTGTGTCTTACCGTCAGCCCTCCAGCACCAACTGAAACATAACAGCAATGTGTTACATGAGCATGCGTTTAGTGTGAGATTCTCATCTTGTCGCTGCGTGAATCCAAACAGGAGTGTGTATTTCCAGAGAGGGATACGGAAGGCACTGAGATGAGAGGACGGCGTACGTGTGAATGCTTCGCCTAACGCATGCTCCTGCTTAAATACCTGACATCTTCTGTGACAGGGACAGAAGTAGAGCGGAGGGTTCACGTGAAGCTACAGTGCTGTACGGTGGTTGTCTTGCATGCATGTATATGGCAGGTGTAAAAACAATGCTGAGTCAGCTTTAAAACAATACTTAGACATTTCAGGAAATACACTTTTTTGGCTTGGAAAGGTCAACAGCACTTTGATACCTTTGAGGTGAATTTGAAGACACAGCCAACCGCCGAATAGCTTACTCACAAATAGACTGGAAATAAAGAGGGGGAAACAGCTAGCCTGGCTGTTTATGTGTATTCTGCACAAAAACAAAAGAGTGAAAACACCAAGAAGGTTGTGGAAGTTTAGAGGCGCTATTGGTTCTATATACACATTTCAGAGTCCAAAACAGTGACAGTCTCTAGTCTGTATGCTAATTTTAGCGAACCAACTCCTGTAACTCTCAGCAAGTAAGAAAATACTTCCCTAAATATCCCCACACTGTTGCTTTGAACATGAAATGTATCATTTGTCTTGTGTTTTGATGGTGTGATTATTTTTAACAGAACTACCCCAAAGACCTTTTTTCACAAAACTTGCCACGCGGCAGCCATCTTTGCATCAAGGGCGATTGCCAATTTGCAGTCGTTTTTTGGCTAGCAAGCCCAGGCCCCTATCTGAATGAATGGGAAGAGAGAGCCATAACTTCACTTTTAAATGTAACCAGAACATAAAAATGGCATGTATAGGATCAATCAAGCACTTGAAGTGAAGCGACTCTAACATTTGATTCACCTCAACTTTCTTGGTAATCCTGTGCATTAGCATTATATCCTCCTCTTCCGTGCATATGTCCGACCACAGATGCACCAAATCGGTTAAGACTGTCGTGAATCTCTGCGCACCTGTGTCAGTGCAACAACGAATGGCTTATTTTTTTCCCCCCAGTTCAACTGCGATAAAGCTGACGATTGGCTTTTGGGGGGAAGTTGCAGGACAAGTGTCACACAACCGCCATCTCTTGCAATTACAGGCTATCTATTCAAAATGCTTGTGGTTTCCCTGACTACCGTCTCTCCAGCCCATTTCTCTGTGCATTCGATTAGCAACCCGGTTACACCATTTACGCAGAGCGTAACCCTGTACACCAATCCAGAAACACATTTTATCTGTGTGCAGTAACATTCGTCATCGAGTTTAATCACACCTAAGCAGCATACTCCGAGCTCCAAATCGAATACAATCATTTGCTCAGGCTCTTATCAGCGAGAGGTCAGTGAGGGGGTGTGTATAATGGAAAACATGCTATTTTCCCCTTGTTAAACTGCAATACAGATGCTTTCATTTTAGCTGTTGGACACTGGACATTATACAAAACTTTACTTATTACTCACGTCATCTGCATGCGCCACACAGCCAGGGCAATGATTTACTGCGTTAAGCTGTTAATTGCCAGCAAACGGGAGCCCTGAGCAGATTAAAATGCACAGCACAGACTTATACTTGAGATGTTTAAGAGACTGTATACGTTGCTAGAAAGAGACTACATAATTGTAGAAACCTAAGAGACGCTGCGAAGCATAACAATAACCTCATCAGCTGAGGGAGCGGTGTAGCTACAAGAGTGATTGCTTGTGCATTCCGTATTTGTTGCTGCATTTAGTCTGTTTGATATTTCATTCATACAATCTCTAGTTTAGTGAAACACTGTTCTAAAACCCTAAAGGGAAAGGTACATTTGTGGATTGTTCACATAAAAAATAAAAAAAAAATAGCCTCCAGCGTTTTGTTTTTGAGTCAGGTTATGGTTACACTGTTTCATAATTTATTCTATATCCTTATATTTGGAGCTTCTCATATCGTGTCTCCAAATATGTCCTGACATACATCACATTTTTCCCAT